>NC_136630.1:14432144-14599644 GCF_933228915.1 Telmatherina bonti | reverse complement strand
AACATTACCAGATTTGGCAGCATATGGTACATATTTTGTCATTAGAGTCATGATCACATAGTAACACCGATTCTTTCAAAACCACATTTTGCACTATTATGAATCTTATTCAATAGGTATCACAACAGATTGACCCGTATCAGTAAATTTATATTAATAGCCAGATAATTATGAAGATTTATGTACATAGACCCATATATACTAATCAGCTTCCAGAAAAGTTATAGATAGTTAATGGACTGTACTTATATAGTGTTTTTCCACTCAGACTGACCACTCAAAACACTTTACACAGCCTGCCACATTCTTCCATGCACACATACACTCGTACCCCAACAGACACATCGTGGGGATGTGTCTTGCCCAAGCCAATAATACATCCCCCGTCTTTCCATTTGGTAAACAACTGCTCTTCCACAGCTGCCCGACGTATGATGCTTTTTTTTTTTTTTTTTTTTTTTTAGTAGAACGTAACAGAACTTTCAGTACGATGATTTGCAAAAGGAAAAAAAAAGTTATATATTGAAACATGTCACCATTAGCAGTGGCTCTGGTGGTAGAGCAGCTTGTCATATTACCTGGCGGTCTGCAGTTCGAGTCCTGTACTCCTTAGTTGCTGCAGCCGCTTAGGGGGACACAGTTATTCTCTGAGGGGAGGGATGCATGCAGAAGTTTGCATCAGGAGGGACATCCGGCCAGTTCAGCTGTGCAATGATTTGCAGTCGTGACCCTTTTCAAGGGACAAGCCAAAAGGGAAACAACACTGGAACATGTCACCATTATGTGATAAATGTGAAATGGCAGGTAAGTGGTATTATAAGTACATCTTCCAAAACACAGAAAGTCAAGGTTTAATACTTTGTAAAAGCCGACATGATGAATACATTACAAGTATTTGTTTTTAGTTTGCAAACTAAGACACTGAAACATTTTTTTTAAAGAGAAAGATTTTGAAATCCAGTGCTAAATGAGTGTGAGCTCTCATTGATCCTAGTGTCATTCGATTAGGATCATGTCCCTGCTTTGTTGTGGTCAATCGTCATATTGGTCTCTGTAATCATCCTTGTATGTGCTGCATAAAATGTTGCAGTTGTAAGATACATAATTTTATTATTGATGCTTTGAATTATTTAATACACTATAAATGTTAAATTTGATATTGTAATTTATGAAATGACACCTTAATAATATGATTTTTTTTTTTAATGGAAAAATAATATTCTCATGTCTTTGGCAATGCATTTTGTTACTAAAGCCATAATTTCATTCCTTTTCTGACTATTTTTTTCCTTTCCTTTGACAATTTGTACATAATGGTTGCAAATTAGATATTAAAAATCAAACAGCTTTGGTTATGTTGGGTGCATCACCATGAGTTGAAAATTTAATAACTTTACATTCACATAGTAAGTTATGGATGCAGCGTCCTGCAGATAAAGTTACAAGACACAGATAAATGCAATAGTTTACGTATCACTGGTTAAATTCCAGATCTTTCAAAGACCTGTTTATACTTGTATAACCAAGTTTTATGTTGCCACCCAGACATAAACATACAATATTTTACACATGTAGAGTAACAACATAGCTTCTTAGTAGAAATTATATGGAGAAAAACACATGAAAGTTGGCCCTGATCTGATTTAATGATATAACTACAAACCTTTGATGGCAACAACTGTAAAAGTATAAATGGTTACAAGTGGCAGGGATCTCTGGTTTGAGACTGGTTCAAAATCATTGCATTTTTCCATTTTCCTCACACTCTCTGTCTCATTTTCCGAATTACCACTGTCAATCTTAGTTACGTAAAAAGAGAAAGCAAAATTATCTACAAATAATTTAGATCCTACATGTAACTGATGATAGCCCAAAAACGTTATGCAAAACACAAAAACTAACATTTCTGAGTATTGACTCCACATGAATCTGATCAGATAAAAACAAGACGCTTCAGATGGTTCGATTACTTTAATCACCTCTCATCAGTGCCCAATTCATTTTGTAACCTGTCAACAATACCCCAAACATACCACGTAGTCATTTAGAACTATTTTCAGTGACAAGAACAAGGATGCTTAAAACAGATGGTTTGGCCCCCGTGGAGCCCATTGTGTCAGTGTGGCATCTCGTACGGTGACAGAAGCAGAGAAGATAGCCTAAACCCACAAAAACCTATGTAAAAATACTTAATAGAAGTATTACAGTTTTAAACGGAAACTGTGGGAGTTTGCTTAGCTTAAGGTTAATTTTTCAAGATAATTAATCAGTCCAAATTGTATGTGCTATTTTCTAACAGCATTCTCTCAAATTTAAACCTTTACAGGGCATTACGTATCTATACCAACAGCATATGTATATAACCACCACATTATGGATGATGAAGCTGCATAGGTACATTATGTATCCAGGTATGCGCAAGACATGCTTAACTAATGAATTTTTTCCTTAATTTCCTATATTTTCCACAGCGTTATGTTAAGGGATTTGGCTAACATCTCTTAACAGACCTGTCTTTAAACACGTTTGATTTCCTCTGCATGTTTCCAGATTCAACACAGGGGATGAAGATGTGTGAACAGCTTGGCAACCTTATTGTATGCTTTGAAGTTGACTACCCTCTTTTTTTCACACTTCTCTCGGTGATTTCACATCTCATCCATTGCGTATAAGGATAAACTATTTCATGAATATATTCCTCTTTGATAAAGCTGCCTGACAATGCAAGCGGACAGAATCAATAGATTTGCTGTATGATTTAGTAGGTTGATAAGAAACCGTAGTGTCAGAAATGAGAAAACAAATCAGCTGAGCTCTTTTTACATCTCACCTATAATACAATTTTGAGATCAGTGAGCTCGAAGGCTGGAAAGAGTCCAGAAAACGCTGAAGCATTATCGGGCACAGTTTCTGCTTCTTTGGCACAGAGTGCCTTGAAGTGCTCGGGCAGCTGGGAAGACTAGGGGGAGGGTGGTGAAGTGAGGGAAGAGCAAAAGAGAAGAAGAGGGATAGAGAAAGGAGGGGTTAGCCCTCTAGGACCATTTGTGATGAGGCTCATTTGCACAACGGCACTTAATTGGCTACAACAATTAATTAATGTGTTTGAAAGTTGGCACAAAAAGTTCATTTAAGAGGGTTTTAATAAGCAATTAGGGAGAAGTAACCAGTGAGGTAGAAGCAACCACAAAAAAAGTAGGATGCTGAAAACTCTTAAAATATGAACTTCAGTTAATACTTTTTTTTGGAACAATGTGTGATATTGCAAAACCAGGATGGGGTTAGCTGTTATGGGTAGTTACAGAACATCCCATTGTGAGCACCGATGAAACTAAGATGCATTATTTTTACCCCATACTTCTGCAACCCCAACTGAAAACACATTGTCTTCTCTCCCCTTCATTCTCCCTCCCACTGTCTGCCTCCCTTTCTCTTTCTCACTCGGCGTATGAAATATCGCATGACTAATGAGTGGAGCAGGTTGAAATCCTGGGGAAGATGTCCTTGGAAGACGAATGCATTTTCAGCAGAATAATTAACTTAATTAACAAATTCACATGCATATTCATCAGCCTATTAATGTCTCCTCTGCGCGGCTTGATGAGCAGTGGGATAATAACCATCTCATTTGCATAGCCTGTTCACACGACTCTGCGTTTAAAGACAAAATAAGGGAAAGAAGAAGGAAGAGAGAAATTGGAAAAAGGAGACAACAAATAGAAAACAAGGGAGAGGCTCAGCGGGGTAACATGGAGGGGTGAGGAAGTGACGTTCACTGGTTGGAAATAGACTAACACTCTATCTGATGGATGGATGACATGAAGAGGGATGGCAAAAATGAGCCCCAACAGATTGTCTCACTCTCCCTCTTTCTTTTTCTCATCCCTCCAGTCAACCTTGCAAGCCATCTTCCCCCTCCTGCTGTTCAATCATCACCATTTCCTTGCATCCGTGCTGTAATATTCTATAGTCCTCAAAGCTGAAATGAGTGCCCCTTTGGTTTTTTATGACCCTGCTATTAGCCTTGCATCCATATGTATCAAGTTTCAGTGTTTGCCCTGGTAAATTGTTCTTGTTTCCTTCAGTGGAAAACACACGATCATATCAGTGTGCCCTCTCCATTTTTTTCTCCCACTCTGTCTGTCTCTTTCTACAGTATCTCAGGGGGAATCTTCTTGGCATTGCTCCACTCCTTTCTTCTCTACTGCCAGGCTGCTGCCGCCGTCTCTACTCTGTTACCACTGTCTGCACACAACCTGGTGCTCCTAGCAACGCCACCTCTCTCACATACACTCCACATGGCAGTCCGAATGGCATGTGTGTTTGCAGCAAACACACGCATACACCTCATGTTTGCGCAAGGTTTTTCCGCCTCTCTCATATTTGTGTCTGTCCTACCATAAATCCTCGGTCTATAACACAAGAGCTGAATGTTTATTCTACCACTTCAGAAGAAAAGAAGAAAAGAGAACATGTCAAATTGGATAATCTCGTGGGCTCGCACAACTTCTGATCGGCTGTCAGATCCACTTTGGAATAACAGAGTCACTTTATAGTACTTGTGTTTCAGCCACAGAGATAACCCTCATTCCCATTATTTGTCCACAATTTCAGCTGTTTTAGTTTTCTTATAACATACCCATATATTGTACACAGTAGGCTCACAGCAATACACTGATCTCACAGTATACCATAGTAAAAAAAAAAAGGATGATGAGATCATGTAAATTTATTTATCTGTAATGTTAACTGAAAAATAATAATGCAGATATGGAGAATCTTCCTTGTGTGTTCGTCTCCTCCTCTCCCCTTTATTTCCTGTCACGTTCAGCAGCTCACAAAATACACATTTCCATTAAAAATAAAAAAAATTCCATTATTTGTAAAAATCATTGAACAGAAACACATTTGCTCAACAAATAAAGGTTGTTTTCATGTTGTTGATGGGGTAACATATACTCAGTTTTGGCAATACACACCCAAACCCAGTGGTAGAGATTAATCTGGTGTATACAGGGTTAAAAGCAGGATGTTTTGCAAACTACCAAAGACAGATATTTGTGCACAATATAATGAAAGAGTAACAGTTTAGATGTTTATATTTAACACAAACACATACATGATGACTTTTACATAACAGACATGGGGAAATCAAGCTGTCATATTAACTAAAGCAGTACATTCTTATGTGTGCTATAGGCGGGAAGCACATTACAACCCCAAAATACACACACCTGGAGGTGAGGTGTTGTTCCTTTAACTCTCTGTTGGCAAGGTCATGATCTTTTTTTTCTTTTTCTTTTTTCTTTTTTTTTTCTTTTTTATAATTTTCAGTCCAATGACTTGCAAAAAAGCAAATTAACATAATCAGTCTTACGATTGGGGCTTTTTTTTGGACTGCACGATTCTCTATGTGTCTGCCATGTGTGACATCAGTCTGTGAATATACATTGAAGTGCTGCACAAGTCTAATTTTTCAGACACTGACTTTACTTTTTTTTAAAAAATACTATTAAATTTAGCTCTTTATAAACTGCAAAGAAGATTTGGAACAAAGTTTGACTCTTTTGCAACTATTTGAAACAAATCAGGTCAAAACAGGATCACTCTTTGCTTGACTAAACTGTAGTGGAAAC
This sequence comes from Telmatherina bonti, assembly GCF_933228915.1. Lineage (NCBI taxonomy): Eukaryota > Metazoa > Chordata > Actinopteri > Atheriniformes > Telmatherinidae > Telmatherina > Telmatherina bonti. The sequence goes on along the minus strand of NC_136630.1, from coordinate 14,594,011 downwards.
AGCACCAGTAAGGACTTTTTAACCCATACGAAACAAGCATGACACATATTATACATACATTTTCTAAGACATTTTGCATCACTCTGTGATACAATCTTTGTTCAGAATTCTGTGGAACACAATCTGATTTTGGTTATCTGTCTCTTAATGGACACAAAAAAGCTGTAGTTTACACTATAAAAAAAATTGAATTACCGCATGATAATTAATGATAAATATCCCTAAAATATTTTAGAATAATTTTTTTTTAAAACCTTTGGTAAATGATACTAATTAAGACCTTATATTATGGACTTATCAGATCATTTTTCATGGGTTGGGTCTTTATGGGTTAGAATATATTTAGTAACCTCACAATTACAATTATTTTTTCCTTGTATTTGAAAAACAGCATTTCAAATTAATTTCTACTGTGATCAATGGTTTGAAAAGATTGTAGTTCGATGCTCAAAAGGTAATAGCTAATTGTTACTAATATATAATCCCCACAAACTGAATAGTCTTCCTTTGAGTCTATTTTAGCTAAATTAGAAAACACACTCATTCAAACCCACACTGACTGTTTACATGTATTTTCTGTGTGTATATTATGACATCACGCTGCTGTGGCATTGTTGGGAAAGGCTGGCTGCTTGCTTTAACTCGAGCTTTATATTTACTTGAGATTATATGTAGGTTTTGATGGGAGTCAAAACAGGCCTGTCTCTGTTTAAAGAATTGAAATTTTTCAGTTTTGTGTAAGATATATTTTGTTTTCTTTGTTTAAAGTTTATTTTGGGTTCAGCTTTCTCTTTCACAGCTTCAATGTCTCAGGTCCATTTATGCTAATTAGCTGCACAGGTTGTGTAGTTGTGAGAGGGAGAAGTCGGATGGGCGATTGAGACACAGAGCATTAACTGGTGTCAGGAGAAAATTAAAGGCCAGATCGCTTTCTTAATCAGAGCACAAGCACTGCGTTCAGAAGGAATTAGGTCGACAGCTGCTGTTTAGCTGCTTACCTTGCCCTCGCTCTCTCTTCCTTGTATACATACACACATGTTCATCACACACTCTCATTGTCTTTGTTGTTTCACTGCATCATCTACGTGCTTTGAACATTTTTTCATTTGTTGCACTTTTTGTTTCTTGCTTTTTCTATCTCCTGGGCTTCCTTTCCATGACTAATCTTTTTTCCCCTCCCTGACATCAGAGCTGCACACGATAAGCAAAACCAACACAGATGAAATCATTTTCTAAATTTGTTGGCAAAACCATGAAACTAAAGAGAAGAGAAGAGAAGAGAAGAGAAGAGAAGAGAAGAGAAGAGAAGAGAAGAGAAGAGAAGATGAGTTGGGATGGTTTTTGGTTCTGTTCCAGGCAGCTCAGTAGTGTCCCTGTGGCTGATGGATGGGCTGTCACTGCTGAGCTCTTCCTCGTACACCTGAGATGAATGGTCAAACAGCAGTGGTCCTTTCTTTATCTATCCATCTTCCTTTGTACACACACACACACACACACACACACACACACACACACACACACACACGCACACACACACACACACTATTGAGGTTTTCAATACTAATACTGTTGTTATAGACTTAAGCTGCCAGTAAGCAATATTTCATTTTATTTGTCAAGCATTGTGGGGAAATGAAATCCTCCTAAAAGATGCAGGATCATAACTAAAGACAAACATTAATAAAATCTTCTTTCTTTTTCAAAAATAATGTATGGAATTAGATCAAATCAGTGGTAGAAAATATTATTTTGAACTTGTAAAAACAAAGCAAACCTAATCATAATGCATGTAATTAGAGCTGCTGTCGGGACAGTATCCAGTAAAAATCCAACATCGGCAGAAAACATTGTGACAATCAAAAAAAAAAAAAAAAAAAGCACAAACATCCAAAGTGACGGTCTTCCTTGCAAATTATTTTTATCTATAGGAAACAGGCTGTTTGCAGAGGTCAGGAGTCAACCTTGTTTTTTTCCCCTCCTTGACAAATGCAGCGTATAAATTTTAATTTGTTGCTTTAATCAACTGCAGTGACCCTGAACCTGACTGCCAGCATTTTTCCAGAGGTGACACAAGACTGTTACTGAAGAAAAAACAATATTGCGAGTGTCAGGTTGGACAAATAAATGTTCAGTACGTGGAATATCTGAAATGGTTAGGTCTTATGTCATATAATATTTATAATGTCTTTGATTTCCTACAATCAAAACGTCCCAGTTTTAGCATCCCTTTCTGAGAAGTATATTTTTAAAACATCATCTAGTTTCCAGTATATTTTGTGTGTTTAGCTAATGGGGTGGGAAATTAATAAGGCTGGAAATTAATATTTTGGTGCAATTTTAATACAAGCTATGATGTTTGATTGACCTTGACCAAATAGTTTAAAATGTGTACAACACTGACAAAAAGCAGTAAAAGAAAAACAAATAAAAGTAAAAGAAAATCAATCAAAGTGAGGACACTTACAAAACAGCCCCAGCCATCCTGACTTACTGATTGTCAGTCTGGAGTATCTCTTCATCCTCCAACAATGCAGTCTTTTTCACCCCACAAATGTTCAGCAGTCAATATAGCAGAGCTGCCCAAGGCATAGACAAACTAAACAGCCACCTGCCATCCCCCCTCCAATTTTAAGGTTGTATTTATATCTAATTTCCATAAGATTAATGAAAGCTCTTAAATAACAAATAGCAATAGTTTGTCATTGTTTATTTATTTATTTAATACATGAGAATTTCCATAAAATGCAGGTGATCAGTTCCGTTTCTTGCACTGTGGACACCATGTTTGTTGTGGGCAGTTTGCCACCACCAAAGAGCACTTGATTTGCTTGCTGTTTTGCTTTGGTTGTTATGGGAACTTTCCATCTTTTCAATAGACATTTCTGATTGTATTGCACACTGTACTTCTAATCTTGTTTTTTTACCACATTGTTGTACAGTAAGAAATTTGTGCAAGCATGTTATTTTTGGAATTTTTCTGGTGCATCCCAGATAATGAAGCTCCCCAAAAAGCTCCTGTGTAATTCAAAACCGGGTGCCAACTAGGAAAATGTTTGGTTGGTACACAAATAATACAGTCAAGTCATGCTGCAGTTACATTACATGCTTGAACACAACTTCAGTGTGCCACACTTATGTATCACTCTAAATATTGATAGCAAATTATAACATGACCAATTTTTCAGTATTTGCCACCAAAGTAAGACCCATATGAAGCAAGTCGCCAATTACAAATATTTCAATTGAATGGGTGTATTATTTTTGTATTATTATTTTTGTAGGTGTGTTACACTACCTGTAAAGGTATGATCAAGCATCACTAATGGTTGAAAAGCAGTGGTGCTGATATGATGCACATTTTGCCTGTTCTCCATGCTTCCTCTTTACAAGGATGTAACATGATAAACAGAAAATAGAACAGAGAAAAAATCTGCAAGTCTGTTACGTCATCATCACTGTACAAGGTGTGAAATAGTTGTCAGCATACAGTTACAGTACACATGCACACGAGAATACCACAAAGTGTGTCTGAAGGTATAACAGAATCCATATCAATCAGCCTCTTTTTGACACATATATACACTTTGGGATGAAACGACTCTGTGCCCTCTCCAAGGGGAAAGGTTTAAAAAACATTTAATTAGGCTTTTGGCATGGCTCTGCTTTTAGCCTGAAGGTGTTGGAGGAGATTTTACAGACTTCATCCCTATTAAAGCTTCCCAGATTAAACATTCATGAAAGTAGTCGGCAAACCCTATGTGTTCTCTCCTGCTGTACAACTTCATCTGTAGTTTGCATGTGGCACATAATATGAGCGGTTTTATGAATGATGGATGTCTATGGTTTGCACTCTAGCTCAAAGTATCACTTTCCCATCATAAAACAGTTCAAATTAAGTGCTTTGTGATTGTTATGAACCTATAGCTCTGGTTAGCTCTGGTGAGTCTTCCTGTTTGGTGGAGCGCAGAGCTGGCCTACAGAGATGGTCTATGGGTAGTATGGTGCAGAAAAGGCGTAGGAGGTTCAGGGGAGAAGGGTGGGTGGTGTTGGTGGGGGTAGGGATGGGTTGAAGAGGGGGGCAACAGATGGTACGCCACGCTGCGAGGGACGTCGGCTGCCACGGGTGGGGGTGGGGGGGTGGAGTGGAGGCAGATAAATGGGAGTGGGAGGAGGCACTTTTCCCCAAAGTGCCAGCAGGAATGACGAGGAGGAGAAGTACATATATACATGTGTGGATATACATGTGTGGACATGCATGTTTGCATGCGTGGGCCTGCATCGCTGTGTGTGTGTGTGTGTGTGTGTGTGTGTGTGTGTGTGTGTGTGTGCATGCACGTGTGACAGAAGGGCCATATTCTGACTTCAGCTTGTCATCAAGTGAGGTGAGAAGCCTTTGCCCCAGTGCATCATGCCCCAGTCAGTATCTGTGTGCTGTTGGTGGTGGTGGTGGTGGTGGACTTCCAACATTGAAGAGGAGAATGATGACTCCCCACGCGCCAGAACACAGCTAGATCACTGGCATCGAGACTGCATGAAGATGATGCTGCAATTACTCGTAACCCAGTTGTTGTGATGAACTACAAATTGTGATCCTCACGTCAGACACCATAAATCAGCCCGAAGCAAAACGGCCATATGTGAGGGGAATTTAATAGGTCTCGTTTGATTTTGGGGCTTTTCTTTTTCTTTTCTTTTCTTTTTTTTTTCTTTAACCAAGCCTGTATTTCATGCACTGTAAGTTACTAAGCCAGTAGCTGCACAATTGAAACTTAACCTCAACATACTGCATCCCTACTCATCATCACTCCCTCACCTCCCTGTTTCTCCCCCTTCCACAACACCTATGCATGGACAGACGGCACACATGCTCACACACATGCATATTAAATGCCCACGCCAACCCCCAATTACCATGGCTGCTTGTAAACACACCAGCTTCGGCTGTATATATGGTGCTGCCTATTGAACAGATGTTGTGGAATTTAAGATGCAAAACAACCCCTTTACTGCCCCCCCATCTAACACACACATATATGTATACATACGCACACACGCATGCACACACAGCCCTCATGTCTCCCTCCCCCCCAGCTGGCCCTGCCATGAACATGCCATGTGGTGCTCCATTCCCCCTGGCACTCTGACTCTGGCTGTGCCAGCTCTGCCGCGTCTGGCAGCCGCCAACTGGAAAGACCAAGAAAACAGCAGACTCAAAGTGCACGGTTCCTTTGTGCGTGTGCAAGTGTGTGCGTACATGCATGTACCTGCAGATGGACAAGAATGTGCAAACTTGAGCTGTAAGTGGAACAACAGTGAACTGCTGGTTTTTATTTTCTAAATGCAACTCTGATATCCAGTACAGTTTGGCAGAAAATAGCAATTTGTAAAATAGAGTCTAAAAATGTGTTATTTTGTTAAAATTTGTTTTCTTTTACACGTTATTATTTTGCCTGTTTCTATGCACAGATGTACTGAAAGCAATGTGCACAGCATGTCACACTGTCAGTCTGCACATGTTGGTTTGTGAATCCACTTGGGAATGGTGGTGGAATTCCTGTTACCATGGAGATGTCCAAGCTCCACTGTAATAAAATTTCAACTTGAGAGAGATTAATTTAGGGGAAAGTGTTGATTTATTCATCCTGGTGGATACTGATGCACTATCTCATTCGCTCTGATGTTTAACAGTAATGGCTGCCTATTTTTGTGAATTTTGATCAAATGTTGCGGTTGATGTGCCTTTCAGTGTCTGAACATATACATCAGTCATCCAGAATATGAAATTGCGATTAAACACGAGTGTCCTAAGTTAATTCCTGATTCATCACATATTAATCACAATTTTTTTTCACGTGTTTCTAAATGCATCATAACAATAGCATCATGTTTTCTTATTATTATTGCAGATACATACCTGCAATTCTATAATTAAGTGTATTAGTTACTTATATTTATATTTTTCAAATGGAAAAAGGCCTTTTACAGTGATGCATGTGTGTATAACAGAGTTGTGCTCTGTGTGTGTAAAGTCATTCAACCCCCATTCAACCCCATATATAGAGAGAGATATATATAGATATATAGATCGATATATAGATAGATAGATATATTTATAGATAGATAGATAGATAGATAGATAGATAGATAGATAGATAGATAGATAGATAGATAGATAGATAGATAGATAGATAGATAGATAAAATGAAAACAGGCAAAAAGTCAGTTACCAAAAAGATTTTAAGTTCTGCATTCAAAAATTATATTATATATATATATATATATATATATATATATATATATATATATATATATATATATATATATATATATATATATATACCAAAGAAATTTTAAGTTCTGCATTTAAAAATGATATTATAAATATATAACTATATATTATATATTATATTGATGTCTAAACTAGAGCTAAATGCAAATCATTACTTTTAGTAACGTGACATATTTTTTTTGTTATTAAAAGTCAAATTAAAGTTTCATATGCAGAAAATCACAAAAGTGATGAAGACTTAAGGCATCCCTGTTAAGATCCAGCACCTAAAATTCATAAAGTCTGTTAAATTGGTCAGTGGCTATTTTAATTACATCAACGCAGATGTGTTTTTGTGTAAATGAATTGTCTCACGTGAAAATAAATTACGGATGGACGGATAGATAGATAGATAGATAGATAGATAGATAGATAGATAGATAGATAGATAGATAGATAGATAGATAGATAGATAGATAGATAGATAGATAGATAGATAGATAGATAGATAGATATGTGTGTGTGCCAAGATCATAAGCATCACTAAACTGCTTCATAACATTAACATGAGCAAGAGAATCTGTGAAAAAGTAGAAAATCTTTCATTCTTCCAGTGAGCAATTTAGACCAAAGATACTTACCAAGTGATTAGTAGAGTTTTCTCTCTGCTTGCATGAAAGGAGCACTCTGCCCAAAGAAGACTCAGCCAGAATTGTTTTATTGTGTAAAAGGGTTTCTTTTTCATAATTTTGTACTTTCTCCCCTGCTGTCTAAGTATTTATATTCCTGCAAACTTACACCAAATTATAGCTAAGTTATTTACAGCCATTATGACATGAATAATATCATTAATGGCATGATTGTTTATTTAAGACAAATGTTATTAACTCCTGTGTTTAGACAACTTCATGTAAAATGGCTTATGTGAAAATTACCCTTCTACTATATGTGTCTGTGATGACTTAGCCTACTGCTCTTTAGATAGATTTAGTTTTTTTCCCTCCTAAATACCCAAGCCAAGCCAAGCCCACCTTATTTATAAAGCACTTCTGACAGCCACTGCTAACAAAGTGCTAAACACAACATAATTAACAAATTAAAACATCAAACAGTAAAACAGAAAACAATAAAACGGTAAAGTTTATGAGTGACTCCAATTTTCTGTTGGAGCCACTCATTCCCTTTAAGAGCAACGCAATTCATTTGCAGTATTGCTATGTAATGAATCAGGATAGATGCCTAATTGCAATAAACAATGTTTTCTGATCAAAGTAAATGAATAAACAATTTGCAAAAAATTAAAATATTATGATATTATTAAAGGCCACAGAGGTAAATTGATGCAGCATCTTACAATGTTGCAAAATATTTTTATGCACCATGATTTACAAATGTGCAAATCACCTGGGGCCATGATGACAAATTAACACTTCAGTTGTATCTTTATAAGAGAGAATATGGTGGCTGTATGAACTATTTATTTGAACTATTTGACTATATTTAGGGCATTCAATTCAACTTTCAATTCAACTTTATTTATATAGCGTCAAATCACGGCAATGTCATCTCAAGATGCTTTACAGACAGAGAGGAAAACATAATGAAAGCCAATTCATAATAGCCTATATAAGGAAACCAACAGATTGAGTTGAGTCCAACTCCATATCCCATCCTGAGCAAGCACACTGGCAACAGTGGGAAGTAAAAAAAAGTGAAAAGGCATACAGTGATATGTGTCTCATATCCAAATTAGCCTATATTATCTAGTCTGTAAGTTATGAAGAAAAATGAAAAATGAAGTTGCCTTCTTCTGGTTCCTTTAGCAGGTATAAGAATAATGAAAAATGTTTGTGATATGCAAAAGCATCTACACATCAAGCAGTCACAAGCAACACTCAGGCAACATCTGCAAATACTGTGGACTTTTTAGAAATATCTTAATCATAAAACAAGGTTTTTGTTTTTAGTTTCATCTTGGATTCCACAGATCTTGTCTTTAGTGAGTTTAATGCAACATCGCTGTTTGCTTTATTTTTTTCTGTTCTATTTTGTTTGATTTCTATTATTATTTGGCTATACATGTGTATTTAGGCTGCACGGTGGTTATCACTGTGGCCTCACAGCAAGAAGGTCACTGGGTCGATCCTTGGCTGGGGAGGGGTTTGGTCAGTGGCCTTTCTGTGTGGAGTTTGCATGTTCTCCCTGTGTATGCGTGGGTTCTCTCCGGGTACTCCGGCTTCCTCCCACCATCCAAAGACGTGCGTGTTAGGTTAATTGGTTACTCTAAATTGCCCCTAGGAATGAGTGTGAGCGTGAGTTGTTCGTCTCTCTCTGTGTGGCCCTGCGATGGACTGGCGAGCTGTCCAGGGTGTACCCTGCCTGTCGCCAAAAGCCAGCTGGGATAGGCTCCAGCTTCCCCGCGACCCTGAATTGGATTAAGCGGTTTAGAAAATGAATGAATGAATGTGTATTTAGCAGAGAATCAGTCAGAAAATGTGCGTGTAAAATAAGCAGTTATGCAATATTGTGATCAATGGGAAACAAGTAGAAGTCCAAATGTTTTAATGACTCATTAGTCCCTCTAGCCTCCTTCTGAGCTGATCAGACTATAAAAATGTCACATGATTTCCTTCTTTTTCCCACCCTGGGAATAGTTTGAGCAGATGTTATTAGATCACAACTGATGCTGTTGTCCTTTACCTACCATTAACCTGCAATAATCATTCCCTGGAACACTGAGCGCTGACTAATTCACTGTTAAATGTGATAAAGTTTTTCATGCTTATATCCATTACTGACCTCTTTCAGGTGAACTGATGTATATTATCTAAAGGAATGAATGGGTTTTAGGTTGAGCATCACTTAAAGGAGCTTAAAAACAGACCTGTTGTTGCTTCCAGTGGTTTTATCTATTTGATAGAAAAAAACAGAGGTCCTATAAAAATATGTAAACTATAAAAACTATATAAACTATAAATTATATAAATATAAAAAAAATATATAACATATAAAACTATATAAACTATAAATATCAATCATATCCAAAAACACTGTCATTTTGGTTATTTATTGTTCATAAAAGAAGCTTTTAAAGTTAAAAATGCCAATCCTAAGTGGATATGGTGCTCATTCATCCTTTTTACTCATACTAGATTTTTGGCAGATGTGTATTTTTATTTCATCAAGAAAAGTTGATGCATCACCCTCAAGTGAAGTGTGTTCTTGGCGTACTGATCCATCCGCACGTGTATATGCATTAACATGTGTTTAACACCAGCACCTCCTGTGCAATCCTCAAGTTTTCATTTATCTCAAGAGACAATACCCACACCCCTCCTTTTCACCCCATACTGTGAAGTGAGAGCTCCTCCTGATCCTTCCCATAATAATCTGTTGGTAATCTGAGGAAGTATGAGTGGACAGCTATGTCAATTCTTCTTGCCACCAGGAGACACATTTCACTTTGTTTACTTCCTCTCAGCATCCAAGCACAGGAGGAGGAAAATGGATTGGTGAGGTGGAAAAGGACTAGTTGGAGAGCAGAAAATGGAGAGAGGAATGTAGAGAAAGTGGATACTGAGAGAGGCAGCAATTTATGTTTGACTTATTCCACGTTTATGTGACTGACAGTTTGAAGTCTGGAGGTATAGTCATTGTCCTTTCTGTTTAAAACAAGACACTTTGTTTCTTTTTAAACACTAATAAACCTTTGATTAGATAGCCATTTAAATGCTTTGAGCTTGATGTTTAAGCCATCGATAACTTTTTTTTTTTTAAAGTGACTTAATTTTAACAAATTGGTGAAAATAAAAAGCTGATTGTTTTTATTTGTTGCATAAAGCATCGCACCTATCTGAAAAACATCATTGTCTTATTTACTCTAGGTTTAGTTTAATTTAGACAATAAACAAAGTTAGTTTTACAATGTCAGCAGTTTGACTTTTGATAAACAACATGAAAGAGCTCTGATTGTGTTTTTCAAAAGCTAACAATATTTATCTTTTATAAACAAATTTGGTATCTTGAACTGATCAGCAAAGACTTTGTGCACAACACAGGCAAATGCACACTCAGGGGTCTCACACACACACACACACACAAAGTTTAAACCTGTGGAGACGCTAAGTTAAGGCCATCATTTAAAGAAATTAAGAGTGTGTGCATATGGCTTTATACTGTGGTAGCCTCGTATGGGTCAACGGATGTTTAAATTAGGAGGAAGCCATTCATTAGTCCATTACAACCCCACACAACTGACTCCTCAAAGCAGCACATAATAGCAAGAAGAAGCCCTACAGGAAAGATGCAACTTACATCTATCACTTGATTTTTTTTCCCCAAGTTTTGCTTGGCCCTGCAATGGACTGGCGAGCTGTCCAGGGTGTACCCTGCCTTTCACCCAAAGACTGCTGCGATAGGCTCCAGCTTCCCCGCAACCCTTAATTGGACTAAGCGGTTAGGATAATGAATGAATGAATGAAATTTTGCTTGGTTTTACCCTCTGAAATCAGAGTTTTAATTTTAATGAGGGCTTACTTGATGTGATTATTCACTCATTCATTGGTATAAATAAACACTACAATTATAGATCAAGTGTCTAGATAGTGATATCCCAACCATGGTTTATTACATTTGTGCTGCCATCCATCCATCCATCCATCCATCCATCCATCGATTCATCCATCCATCCATCCATCCATCTTCTGCAGCTTATCCGGGATCGGGATGCGGGGGCAGCAGCCTAAGCAGGGAAGCCCAGACTTCCCTCTCCCCAGCCACATTTACCAACACTGCGGGAGGGGATCCCCGAGGCGTTCCCAGGCCAGCCGAGAGATATAATCCCTCCAGCGTGTCCTGGGTCTTCCCCGGGGATGTGCCTGGAACACCTCACCAGGAGGCATCCTGATCAGATGCCCGAGCCACCTCAACTGGTTCCTCTCGATACGGAGGAGCAGCGGCTCTACTCTGAGCCCCTCCTGGATGATAGAGCTCCTCACCCTATCTCTAAGGGAGAGCCCAGCCACCCTGCGGAGGAAACCCATTTCAGCCGCCTGTATGCGAGATCTTGTTCTTTCAGTCACGACCCACAGCTCATGACCATAGGTGAGGGTAGGAACGTAGATCGACTGGTAAATCGAGAGCTTCGCCTTCTGGTTCATCTCCTTCTTCACCACAACAAACCGGCGCAGAGTCCACATTACTGCATACGCCGCACCTATCCGTCTGTCAATCTCACGCTCCATCCTTCCCTCACTCGTGAGCAAGACCCCGAGATATTTAAACTCCTCCACTTGAGGCAGGACCTGACTCCCGACCCGAAGAGGGCAATCCACCCTATTCTGCCTGAGGACCATGGTCTCAGATTTGGAGGTCCTGATACAGTGCAGCACAGCTGATTCTGCAGCTATTGGCTCAATGGTTTTGGCTGTTTAGTACACAGTCAATATGTTTTTATGACAGCATTTCATTGACAGCATGGATTTCATTGACAATCCATAATTTTTTCAAAGATTTATATTAAAGATTCAGAAAAATCTTTACAACAAGGCTGAAAACAACTTGAATGCCCCGTGACCTTCGATCCCTCAGGCAGCACTGCATTAAAACCTCATATAATAATAATGTAAAGAATATTACCATGTCGGCTCAGTAACACCGAAGAAAACCTTTGTCAGTTAAGACAGTTTCTCACTACTTCGACTAGTGCAAGTTAAACTCTCCTATTGAAAGACATTAACAACCAGGGAATCCCTGCTGGCTTCTTAGGGCTCATCTGAGATGGACTTGTGCACAGTGGAAAAGTGTGATGTGGTCTGACGAGTCCACCATTCAGACTGTTTTAGGAAATAATGGATGTTGTGTCCTCCAGGCCAAAGAGGAAAACAACTTTCCTGACTGTTATCAGTGCAAAGTTCAAAAGCCAATGTCTGTGATGGGATGGGAGTGTGTTTGTGCCCGTTGCACGGCAAGCTTGCTTGTCTGTGAAGGCACCATGAATGCTGAAGGTACATACTGGTTATAAACCAACATATGCCATCATTTGACTGACATATTTTTTAGCGAGACTTTACCAAGCCGGATTCTGCACATGCTACAACAGCATCGCTTTGTAGTAAAGAAGTGTGGGCATTGAACTGGCCTGCAGTCTACATCTATCTCCCAGTGAAAATGTGTGGCACGTCATGAAGCATTTAATACAACAATGGCGATCTAGAGACTACTGAGCAACTGAAGCTATACATCAATAAAAAATGTGAAAGAATTTCACCTATTTAGCTTCAACAATTAGATTCCTGAGTTCCCAAATGCTGATTGAATGGTGTTAAAAGCAAAGGCGATGTAACACAGGAGTCAATATGCCCCAGTCCCAGTGTTTTTTAGAATATGTTGCAAGCAAATTAGTGAAAATTTGCACCAAACAATAAAGTTTATTAATTTTGATATTACATATCTTGTCTTTGTAGTGTATTTACTTGAACATGGTTTAAAAATTATTGCAGATCCTTGTAATCTGTTTTTATTTATGCTCTAAGCAACATCCAACATAAATTGGAATCAGGGTTGTAAAAATAATCATCATTAGGTGGAGGGAGCTCCACATCTACAAAGTACAATAAAGTTTTTCCACAACATGAAATGCAACTGAAAAGGCTTTACATTAAAATGTGACACACACACACACGCACACACACACACACACACACACACACACACACACATATACCATTAAATCCCTCCTTACCCATCCTTTCCCATCAAATCTACATGACCAAGTCTACTAATGCAATATGTGCATAAACATCATTTTAAAGACACATATGTACATAAACATACACAAACGCAACAGACACTCACACACACACCCATCTCCACCCATGTATTTAAAACAATGTCTCAGAGCTCTGTCTTAACCCCACCACATGCTTCAGGAAAGCTAATACACTGGAAAATCAATATAAAAACTGTTTATGAAGCATTACAATCACAGTAATATGTTTACTTGAGTACTTTGGGTACATTTGCATGAAGGTTGAGAATTTGGCTGGTACCACTTTCTCCCATCCTGCATATGATCTATTTTATACGGTGACAGCACCCTTTGCTTCTTTGCACATTGTTTTACTGGAAGGCTCCAAAATAACCCACTCCACAGTGTCTCTTCTGTATCCATGTCCAAGCTGACACTTTAAAATAAATTTAAGTCAGTTGAAGATGTTACTTTGGACATTTATCTTCATCATGGTAAATGCAGCCTTATGATTGAATACTAAAAGGTTTTCTCTTGTGTACTTGCAGTGTTATGTTTGTGCATCTGTGGGCTGCCCAATGTGAATGAGTGGGACAGTGTGGAAACATATGGACAGTGACCAACCCAAGTCTGTTTCACTGAACTTTAAATTAGATCTGCACACCTGGCAGACACTGTTGTCTTACTGTAACTGCAATCACATCCCGGCTCTACATTACAGGTGTGTGCAAATGCTCCACAACGAGAAGGAATTAAATGAAGCACAGAATCTTAGCTCTGCCACAGACTGTCCCATATCTTGCTAACAGCACACAGATATGACATTTTACTGTGATGCAGGAAGTAAGATGAAAACTTACTTAAGAAAATATTGGGGGAAAAAGGAACCAAAACAATTAATAAATTCAAACACTCTTGTATCCTTTCTTATTCCATGAACTTTGCACTTCAGTCATATCCCTGAGCATAAAAAAGGTTGATAGTTCAAATACACCCAGATACATTTACTAAAGAAATGCATGATGAATTTTTTTACTTTGCATTGAACATTCAGCCATTTTTGACAGATACCAGGAGCAACGATGCACCAATGCATTTGGTTTTGTTTTGTGATTGAGTCTGTGATGTAGCGAACGGCTATAAATCTGATGCGAGTTTACAACTCTATTAAAGTCTCGCTGAATGTAGTAATAACTGCAAAACTATGGTTAAATCTTCACCCCCTACATGCAAATTAAGAGTTAATATGGTCAATAAACAAATAAAAGTATATAGCTATAATCTATTAACATAAATTAGAACTTTTGTCATACAGACCCCCCAAACACACACACACACACACACACACACACACACACACACACACACACACACACACACACACACACACACACACACACACACACACACACACACACACTTCTACAAAATGTTCTGAGCAAACCAAACTGAGGGGAGACTTACCTGATGCCACGTTTTTTTTAATAGTGCATCTGATTTAATTAATTGTTTCTATACAAATTAGAGGTGTTACAGAAACACATTACATGCTATCTTGGGTTTCTTTTTTCATATTTTTTTTCTGTTTTTCTGACCTGATTAATGCAACTATATGACAGCTTTAAACTCTATAAAAACAATTAAGATAACATGGTGGTATTTACATCCTAGATATCCTCAAACCTATTTACATTGTGTCATGGAGCATCAGGAAATAAGTTCTATGTTTTTCTAAGAAAACTAGAGAACAACATGTGTCTCTGCAGTCAGAATGTCTTAAAATGTACCAAAGAAGCAGATTTTAAACAATTAATCTTTAATACATGTAAACAAATGAATTGCAGAAATGATTTTATACATTTAATATGAAGGTTTCTATGAAATGTAATTGTTTTAATTTTGCATGGAAGGTGTTAAATAGATGCAGGTTTGTCACTTAATTATGCCGTTTAACCTCTTGGAGATTTTTTTTTTATCATGTAGACAAGCATCAGTTTAGTCAATCCGATTATATCTGATAGATTTGTGGAAAAAAAATTCCTGGCAGGGAGGAAATGTGACCACTAAGCTGAGCTTGTCCATAGCATCAGACCTGAGCTTAGAAATCATACTAAATCCAACAAATACACACCATGCTGTATAGTATCTCATCAAGTTTAATCATATAAAGCATGAACGCTGCATCACAGGAACATCCATGCTGTGAAATTGTAGTTTGCAGCTATTTTAGACGGGTTTTGTTTCTTCATTGGAACTCCACTTGTTTGCAGTCTTGATTATTTATTGTTTATTTTCTCATTTAATGTGATTTTATGATTAAAAACTAAAGATTTCCTCTCTGTAACTCAAGCAGCATCTCTATCCAAACCAATTGGTTTTATTTCTATGTGAAGGATTCTATAAGAAGAGACAGCTGCAGTAGTAGATGTCCTTTGAAAATTGTATAAAGTATGAGTGTGTGTGAGTGTGTATTGCTGTATTCGTAAGTTTGAAGGGTTTTATGTGTACATTTGTTCACAAATTGTCACACTTTTGAGAAAGTATGGTCGGGGTTAAAGTAAGTCTCATGGAAAACAAGGCTGTTTTTTTAAGGTGATGGAAACATTCAGTGTGTGTTAGTGTGTGCCTGTGTGTGCGTGTGCTTTTGCTGCTGCGTGACCAGTGATGAAATAGCCCTGCAAGGGTGTGATGTACTTTAAGATACAGAATGTGTTAGATAGAAATGACCATGTGCCATTGGTGAGAAAAAACTGAAGAAAAGAAAGTGAAAAGATAGAAAAGTGAGGGAAAATGTGATATGCTGGGAGGGGAAAGTGCTGTGTGGAGAACGAAATAAGTGATGAGTGTGTTTTAAGAAAAAAAAAAAAGAAAGAACTGTAAAGGAGTACAGTATAAGTCTCTGTGTGTGTGGGATGGAGCAGAGGCAGTAAAGATGGGTAAAAAAAAAAAAAAAAGGCCAGGAGAGGAGGAGAACAAAAAGAAGTAAACATGCCAGGGAAGGAGAGGAGGCAGAGTGAAAGAGAGGAGAAAGGACCAGAGGAGCGAGGGCAATGAGCTGGATTGAATACCATCTGACAGGTCCAGCTGGGAGTTTGCCCACCCTGCAGCACCGCAAAACCCCTCAATATGGAGGCCAATTACTGCTGCCCGTGTGACCGTGGCATGGCAGCATCAGAGATGTAGCCCTCCTCCTCGCTGCTCCTTTCCCATTTCCTCTGCACCCCCCACCTCCTCCTCCCCACCCCCCACATAAAAATAAATAAATAAAGAAATTAAAAAAAAAAAAAAACACTCCCACCATCTGTGCAGAGTGACAACAACCTCTATACCCTACCATGCACAACACACACTTGGGGTAAACACACAAATCCTCACTTTTTGGTTAGTGTGTGCTTTTCCTCTTGACTCAAGTTTTTAAATGGTTTTTTTTTTTAATCTCTTTTGCATCTTTTTGTCCACAAAAAACCTGCAATGAGCTCTGATACTTTCACACCTTCTTCATGTTCATTCTTTGCATGTTTGACACAGAAACATTGTTCGTGCAACCAGGGATGCCTGGATGGATGCTGTTCCTCAGAGATGCGGTGGAATTTCACTCCACGCCACTTCCATCTCTTATTGCAGAGCTGGGCGTGGCGCTCAGGCTGACAGGTTGACAATGGGTGTGTGTGTGGGGGGGGGGGGGGGGGTGGCATGATGTAGTGGCACCCACTGTCCATTGCACTGGAGGTGACTCTTAGATTTAGCTCTGCGTGCAGCCAAACAAAATCGTCTAAGTGATCTTTTCAACTGGTGGGGAGTATGTGACAAATAAAACATGTTGCACATTTATCACGGAGATCACATGCGCACACACACACACACACACACACACACACGTATTGCTCTACAGGAGCACACCAGTGAGTAAACTTGACCTGTCTGTTTTTTTTTCTTTTCTTTTTTCTATTTGCCTCTCATCTTTTCAGCACATATACAAATAGTTAACACGGGACTGATGTATTTCTGTTCTTCTCTCATACATATGTTAGAAAGATAAATCCCGTCCAATACTTTTAAAGAGATTAATCTCTAAATAAATAATCCGATAAATGTTTATCTAATCTAATAAATGGGAGTAAAAGTGTCCAGATGGAGACTGAAGCAGGGTGGGCCTGTGCTCGTGGTTCTGGGCAGTCTTGTGTGGGTATTTTGGCAAATCAGTTGATTGCTTTTAAAGCACTGAACAGAACTATGATCTGGATTATTTAATTACTATAATTGCATGGCTTTATAATAAACATTCATCTGAACAATTACACTCTAGATAGGAGGCCAACCAGGCTAATTGGGTTTATACTCTTTAGTCTTTTCACTGAAGTCTGTCATTAATATTTAGAAGAACCGTGTTGTTAGACTATTTTTTTGAAAATTGAAATCCGATTAAAAATAGCCTAATGAAATTTTAAAGTTTTCCTTAACGTACACTAACAACAACAACAATAATAATAATAATAATAATAATAATAATAATAATAATAATAATAATAATAATAATGAGTGAGTTTAAAAAATTCAAATTCAAACCAGACTACGAAAACAACTCTTTCTATTCGAGGTCCTACAAGTGTCGTGTTTGTCTCTAAGTGTTTGACTGAGGACAAGGAGAAAAAAAAAGGTCGTGTCTCGCGCGGGGCCACGCGTGGACACTCATCCGCTTTTAACGGAGGAGAATAATGAACAGATGCTGAGTGAATTAGGAAAGAAATACTGGGTCCCTCCCACAAGGGCCACTTTGGCAGGGGCCGCCTGGCTGCCACGTGGCGCAGCTGGCACCAGCTCGGTGATGGTGGGCTCTACCAGTCTCTGGCTTTACTGGTGCTTAGACATTTAGCGACTTGGCACTGCGCTCCTCCATCAAATCTTCTGCCAGCCGACACCACTCTTCATTGAACACCTCCCCAAAAAAGCTAAGTGAGAGGTTAGAGCAAAAATAAAAACCTAAACGTGCCTCTTACCGTCAGGCCTGCCCTTCACCTGAGGTGCGAAGTTTAAGTTAACGAAATAACAGATTTCTTTGCATTTTGATCAGTTTTGATGCTTTTATGGTGATCTCTTTTCATATGATAAAGAGTATTCAGTTTTTAGCATTAACATTTAGACTCTCACACCCTCACGTCTGCCACAGGTGTCCGCAGGACATGATTTGTCCCGTGATGAACCTGCTTGTTTAATCCCAAACATCCAGGAAATATCACACGCAGATGAGCATTCATAGAAAATTAAGTAAAATCCACTTTTTCCCAGATAAGATCGACATGAAATATTAACACAGACCTAAAAATTGCTGGGTCAAAAATGACTAAATAACCCAGATTTTTTTAGTGAATGTTTGTGGGCTCTAAGAAATTACGTTCATTTATTATGACTAAAACACAAAAGGAGTGAAAATATTGTCCAATCTACATCAGACTATACTGCAACAATTAAACCCCGTTTGGTAACTATTAAGATTTGTTTTTAGGTTAATCTATAGCTTTTTTCTGTGTCGTTAAGATGGTTTGAATAGTTTAAATAGTTTTCTGTTATCAGCAAAGCCACAGCCTTGCAATTCTTGTCCAAATCGTTGTTAATTCTCGGCGTTTCTGTTCTCAAAATAACAACTTTAACTGCGTGTTTTGATCTTTTTTTTTGGCTTCTACGCTTCAAAACGACGGAATATAGAATCCCATTTTTTGCACATGCTCAACTTTTATTCATTCAGGAAGTCGTGAAGTCAGGTGGACATTTGGACCGAAATTCAATCAAACCATAACTGCTCTAAATGCAGGGATTACACATTATATTGCATCATAAGATCATCTTCATCTCCAATTTTCTGGCATCATTTTGCTCCTTTTTTCTCTCTTTTTTTTTCTTCCCTTGGAACAGTGTTGAATGGGACGGTTTCCACCCTCCGGTGCCCGGTACTGATTTCCCCTGGATGTCCGTGTCAACATATGGGACCCAGGGCATCGGTCCAAAAGATGGTGCAAGCTCCGGCTATTGACATGATAAATCATCAATGATGAGATCAAACACTTATAAGCTCAAATTTTCTCTAATATTTTGTTTAATTTCAACAGTGTATAAAAACAGAAAAATTAAATCAGTCGTGTTGAAAAAAGACAAAAGGACAAAAAAAAAACTTACTGCTTGATTCCTTTTTAGCGAGACAAAAATCATTTTAATCAACCATTTGCTGAACCTTTTATTGTTTAGTGGTTATCTTTTTATTTAACATACACCTCTCGTTGTTTTTTTTAATGAGATTATTGTATTATTCAAGCATTTGGGCAGTTTTCTGCACACACCCCAGAATTAAACGGGACTGGTTCGACAAGGCCCAGATCCAATTTGCAGGTGGGCTATTTCTTTTTTATGCCTCAAGTTTTTCCTTTTCAATATATCAGGCCTAAGACCATGTTGAATGTGCTGTCTGAGGCAATATTAAAATCTAAAACTGCATTGAAAGCAAAAATTTGTTAAAGCGAGAAGATTTACGTAAAATGTATGACTATTATTTTAATTGGCGATTCTTCTATTTCATGCAAATAAAAAAACAACTTCAGACATATTTTAAGGGACATTTTACGGAGTAAAAGTCCTGTAAACGGTTAATGGATTCATAATACCAGGCTGGACAGTCTTCTGAAACGATTTTTGGACAGCTGGTCTCTGACCTATTCGAATCCATTTTCTGTGTGTTTCTGTGACTCAGTGAGAGGCTCTGTGGAAACCATCGGGAAGCATCTTCAGCATTTTAACAGGAGTATTCCAACACCATACAACTCTGGAATGTGAAACTGTCTGCTCAGTTTGCAGCTTGGTTTTTATTTTTAATTCCACAAGAGAAGTAGTGTCAGACTGCGATGGTTGATGTCACACTGACTTGCAAAGTTCCCTTGTTGTGAGGAAACGTCTTTAAGTCTCCTAAACATAAAATCCCCTGCTCCAAAACATAGACATTAAAATATATAGGACCAGATTAAACATAACCCATGTCTCCATAAATTGCCATCGTTTGATGTTGATTTAACCTTCTTTTTTACAATAAATGAAAAGTAAATATTGCTATTGTTTTATTGGGAATCGTCAGTTCTGATCTAATTAAATGAGGCTGTGACACTAATCGGTCCAGATTATTTGGCTGACATGTTTAAAAGTGGTTGTTTAGATATTTTAGAAGCTACAGGTCAATGCTGTGACTACAAATCCTGCGTCAACATCATCCGCAATTATATTTCCGTGTTACCAATAACTGTTCCTAAACTGAAATAACCAAAATGGTCAGATTTAGGATGTTAAACAAACAAACAAAAAAAAGTTTGTTCTTAAGTCATCTAATTTCCAACCTATAAAGAGGCTGTGCAGAACATAATGTATAATGATATTTATAACAATAAAGGAAACTCAGCGTGTTTTATAGTGGTAAAAACAATATATTCAAACAATGTTTGAAATGAAATCATGTTTTTTTTTTTAAATTTTATTATTTAAGTTGACAAATTCTGTTTTTGATCACACTCATGACAGTCACTGAATGCTTCCCTTGTGCTCACAACATCTGTTCAATCATTTCAGACAATTATAAAACACCTTTATTTCTGTTCTTTGTGTCATAACATGTTTTTTGTTGGCTTATACATCGTTTATGTCAGTTGCACTCATTCTGCATACAGGATAACAGTGGACACACTTTGACAGGATGTACAGCAGTATAGAGATGACATCAGTGGAATAGAGGAGATAATCAGAAGATTCTTTTTTGCCACTTCCATGACTTTTTTTTTATTTATTTATTTATTTTAGGAACTCCAGGTGCTTTCCGAATCATAGTAAACGTCATAAGATTGTCACGTTAAAGTCAGTCAGCCTGGTTGGATCAATAACTCGTTTAGTTTCAATTGTGGAAAAAAGCATTGAGATCCTCATATGGTGGCGCCCTGTCGTGGTGCAAATGCACGTCGTGGAAAGGTGGAATGTTTTCAGAGTGCGCACCGCCACTGCGCGTTCCCGAGGGGCCAAAAGAGAGACTGTGACTGGGTCGCGATGTGGTCAGTCCGGAGTAATGCATAGAGTAATGATAGTTCCTGTCCATCTCAGATGACTCCTGTTGCCTCCCAGAAACCCCGTCGTTCAGACACACGGGTGGGCTGTGTTGGCCTTCGTAGTCTGGACTGCTGTAGTCAGGGGACGTTCCACCTGGCGGGTACACTGCTTCGTACCCGGAGCTGTAGGAGTGGCTTCTCAGGTTGAGCGCACCGGTTCCGGGCTGGTAATGAGGACTGGAGAGGCGGGAACACCGGTAGGGGTATGGATGGACCGAGAAAGGAGAGCTTGGCATGTGGAAGCGCGCTCCGTCTGTGCACTGTTCAGTCAGGAAGTTCCTGGTGTTGAGCTGCAGGCAGCCTGCCACCAGATTGGTGGTGGGCTGGGAGAGCCCTTTACACAACATCTGCACATAGGTCACCACATCTGGACGCTTCCCGTTGCGTAAAATCTCCCCAAGGGCTAATATGTAATTCTTGGCCAGCCTCAGTGTCTCTATTTTAGAGAGTTTCTGGGTTTTGGAATAACATGGCACCACTTTGCGCAGGTTGTCCAGCGCGGAGTTCAAGTCGTGCATGCGCGTGCGCTCCCGTGCGTTCGCCTTTATTCGACGCACCTTGGAGCGCTCGACACGCGCCGCCGTCATCTTCCGTTTCTTTGGACCACGTTTCTTGGGTTTGTCTCCGTCGTTCTCATCCCCGCACTCCTCTTCCTCGGCCTCGTCGTCCTCGTCGTCCTCGTCGTCGTCGCCGGCCATCTCGGACTCTGCGCGGCTGCTGCCTTCCTGCGGCTCGTCCAGCTCATCCTCAGCGAGGTGACAGGACTCGTGCTCGTTGGCCTTGCATTCCTGGCTCTCACTGTCCTCCACCCAGTCAGCCGCGAGCCTCTGGACGTCCGGCAGCACCTCGCTGAACAGACGGCTCAACATCGTGGCAGGCAACCTGTAAAGAGAGTTCCAACAACATTTCAGCACACTGCTGCTTTACGCACACATTCATGCACCTTTTTAAAAAAATTTTGCATGGGTTCATGATTGTTATGTGTGTTAATTCTTTAAAGAACGAAAAAATATGTATTCCCTAATTGTTCCAGACTAACCTTTCTTTCATGTTAAACAAGTGTTGATCCAAAAAAAAACAACATTCAAGCAACAAACAGACATTTGACCAAAGCATCAGAAGGAAGACGACGTGCAAATATTTTGGAGACTGAGAATTTGCTGCTGTGATTTACACATTTAGCTCAAGTTGACAGTTCTACAAGAATAAAACACACTGGATGGACTTTTGTGCAGTTCTAAGAAGTTTCTGACTTGAACAGTTCTCCTTTTCCTTATTGAACATTACTTTGTATGAGTATTTTATACAGACGTGTATGATGTTGAATATTTTCTTTTAAACTCGGATGGAATGAAATAAGTGAAATGTTTCAGAGCAACAGCTCTTGCTCGGCCTCCAGCACGTCGGCCTGCTCTCCAATGCAGTCTGGATCAGCGGTTTCCCCTGGGATACTGTGTTAGGTGCAGGTTCTCTCTTCACCCCATAAACTACAAACATGATGAAGTCCCAATCAGGGCGCACAATAAACTACAAGATCCTAAAATAAATTTAGTCTCTGCATTTTTCTTTTTTTTTCTTTCTTTCTTTTTTTTTTTTTTTTTTTAACAAATCCTGCTTTTATAAAAAAAAAAAAAATGCACCCAAAAGAGACCTCAGCATGAAGATTTAAGTTATTTTATTTATTTTTTTATTTTTTTATTATTATCTATGTATTTTGAATAATACTGAAATACGACTGGAGCCTTCAGGGACTTTCTGCCAGTTAATCCCTATTTTTGATAACGACAGAAAGCGACAAGAGCAAAACTCTGTTGGAAATTATAATTATAAAAAAAACAATGCATAGTCTAGGTAGGCCTGTTGGTAATTGTTTCTTTTATTTGTGTTTTTAACATCTTCAGGTCAAAGTCTTTTTAGGGGTTATGAGGTCATGTTTAGTCATGTTTAAACATGAATATAAGGATTCCTTTAAAGCTGACAAACCGAAAGTGCGCTTAATTCTACATTCATGGCAATAAACCAACCAGTTACTTTTATCTCAGCACACAAATTCTGTCTTAACAATTAGATTTAAAGACCTTTTTTTTTTTTAAAAAAGGGACCCAAAAAAAGCCTCACATCTTCACAGATGTTTCCAGCGCTCTGAGCTCAGCTGGCCTTATGAAGTCCAAGGACGCAGTCTATTTTTTTCTAATCTTGTAAGCAGAATGTAATTAATGCCAACCAATACCTTGTCAATTAGCCTGTGCATCTCTATAGAGAATTCAACCCCCACAGTGCTCTGACGCGCATCGTGCAAGAACTCTCTCTCTCTCTCACACACACACACACACACAAACACACACACACACACACATTTTGAACATTTAGTCACAAATAAAACATACTTGCTGTGCTCAAGTTGCAAGAAAAAGAGTTCTTTTGTTTGGTTTGTTGGTTTTATGGTGAGGAATAAACAGAACAATGATCGATTTATCCGAAAAGATCAGCTCTAAAAAGCTTTAGGAATCAATCAAAAAGGTTGTCTGACCAGATTGAAGGCAAATAGAAAGACACAAATGGGGAAAATAGACGTCATTGCGCATCCTAAGACGCGTTAGATGCGTAAAATTATCTCCAATTACTTAGTTTTGCCATCCCGATTCCTCCTGCTGCACAAAGACAAACAAATCTGGAGCTTTGTCTTGTAAATTGGAAATGTGTAACCTACCTACCTCCGTGGTGGAGCTCAATGACGGGGCTGAACTGGTTTGTTTACACCATTTCTCTCCGGGTGGGCATCACATCCACACGCCCTGCGCGGCTGCTCGTGCAGGCGAGGCACTGCGTATCTGCTCTCACACCTCTGTCTTCTCTTCTGTTCTCTCCTCTCCCCTCCTGCCTCCCTTGCTCTGTCTGTCTGCTGCTGCTGCTATCCCCAGCCCAAACGCGTGGAGGGAGCCTTGTGGCACCTCAGAGGCAGGACTGGGTGGGTTACATACCAGCTCTGATGCCAGGCCCATATGGCTGGCACGTCATTGGCAAGAGCCATCACATGAGAGCCGGTGATTGACATGCGGCCGCATTCACAGAGACTGGCTTCCCCTGGGGGAGAAGGACTCGCCATCTGTCACTGAGCTGAAAGAGAAAATAGAATAAGGAGTAGATGGCATAGGGGAAAAAAACTGCCTCTGTTAGCCTCCATCTTTGAGGAAAACGGGGTTAATCTCATATTGAGGCTTTAGGACAACAATCCCTTTATGGAGAATAATGACAGTAGCTAGTATTAACAGTTTTGCATTGATATTAAACTAAAGCAAAATGGAATTCTCCGGATGGATAGTTAGGTATTAGGTTTATATGTCATAATGATATAGGATTAAAAACAAAAAAAAAGAAAACCCTAATGACGAAATTATCCACATAAACCCCGTGGGAAAGCTAATGAACCATTTCAGTGACGCTATAAGAAATAAAACACTATAAATACTCCAAATGGAACAACTAAACAGTTTTAAGACACACATTTCCAATGACAAAAACCTAAACAGTCATAAAAAAGCATTGCAATGTTCACACAAAGGCCTCATAAATAAGGGGGCCGGTCATAGTGATCAGAGTCAGGGTGCAACTGCCTAAACGAGTCAACTGAACCCAGCTAAGCACAGCGTCTTGATTTGTGTTGCCAGGCTTGGCACAGGTGCCCGTGGGCGGACTAGTGCCAAAGGTTGCAGAGCACAGATTGCAGAGGGGGCAGAAGATAGGGCAAGGGAAGAAATAAGAGAGGGGAGAATAAGAGTGAAAGCCAGAGGGAGCATACTTATCATCGCCTTCGTGTAATTGCTCCATAGTTTATTGACCAGAGAGTAAACTCCTCGTTTGAACTGAAACCAAAATGTTTAAGCGCGTGTTCTTCTCTCTAATGAAGGTGCAACTGAAGCCAAAGGTATAAAGAATCGTCAACTTAAGTAAGGAGCGTAATCACTTTAAATCATTAATTATATATAGCTTTTCAACTTTATTTTTTCAAAAATCTCTTCTTCATATTAAAAAGGCTTGAAAGTCTGAAACCTAATGTGATGTTTGACAAAAATATATATTCATAAAGCAAGTACAAAACAACAAATTGTGATGTAAAAGCAACATAAAGGATGGCGCATGAAATAAAGACAAAATAGCAAAAGATGTGCAAAAGCAACATAAAAAGTTAGAGAAAAATGCCCATGTTTAAATCACATTTAGATTTTTTGGCTACATAAAAAAAAAAACAACCATTTTAACAACCACAATATGAAACAAAATGCTAAAATAAAAAGGAAATAAACAAATAAATAGAAATAAAATAAAAAAAAGAATTTGGACAGATTACCAAATATTGGCCAAACTGAGACACAAAATATCCATCAGAAGGCTGATGACCAGAATAACTTGTAAGATTCATGATGAAACAAAAATAACCAAGGCAACAATAAATATTACTAAGAAGTAAAAGTGTGACTGCAAACACATAAAAAATGACCAAGTTGTGACAGAAAGAAATAAAAAATGCTTATTAACTCACCTGAGTCATCAAAGTAAAATGCAAAACACACCAAAATGAATTAAATGACTAAAAGACTACAAAGACAGAAACTACAAACTGCTTCAAAAGAAATAAAATAAGACTTGCTTACTGCCCAAATATTTGAACGATGTACAATTTGGACTAAAAGGTTGTTGTTTTTTTTGTTTTTTTTAAAAATACATATAATATTTGCATGCTTGGTGGTCGTTTTGTGACTCATAATGTTTGTTTCTTCATCCTCTGTTTGATAAATTGGGATTAAATGCCTGTTTCCAGGGACCCATATGAAGCCAATGAACACATTTTAGAAGAGCGTTTCATATCCAATTTCTTTTCACATTAAATATAAAAAATCAGATGGACAGGGATGACATGCTTACCAGAGTAGGCTAATAATTTAATGTTTAATGCTCTAAACCATTAACATTGACACTACCATATCAATTTTAATTTTACAGTCATTACTAGAAAAAAATAGATTATCAATTGATAGGCTCATTTACTTGCTTAGAATTATATAAATAAAGAGTATAATGTAGAGACGTATAATTTAAAGACATTTATCACACACACATACATACACACACACACACACACACACACACACACACATACACATATATATATATATATATATATATATATATATATATATATATATATATATATATATATATATATACATATATATATGTGTGTGTGTGTGTGTGTGTGTGTGTGTGTGTGTAAAACAGTAATAGAATTAAAAACTCCTATGGCTGTGATTAAGGTTTTAAAATTAATCTTAAATGTGTTTTTTGGAACTGGGTTTTTACAGAAACAAAAATGATGTTCTTTTTATAACGTTATAAGTGAGCGACATCTGCTGGTTGTTTGAAGTTACTACACCATGACAAATGTCCACCAGTCTGCTCAAGTTATTGGTATTATATAGATTATATATGCACCGTGGTCTACTAAAAATGTGAAATTTGGCCATTATAGTTAATTTCGATTCAAATTTACTGTGAACTCCAAAGCAAATACACTTACATTTTAAGCGTAACTGTTTAAATTATGTTTAAAACAGACTTGAAAAAGGGACGGACTTAGTGCTCCCCCTTGTGACATTCTGGCAGATACCCCCCCTCAAAAAAAAAAAAAAAAAAAAAAAAATGCAAATCTGTATCCTGACTGCAAATCCCATCTCACTGTTACATGCTCCACATTAGGTGTTCTTTTTGCGATGGTCTATGGTGTTAACACACACCAGAAGACAGTGGTTATTCATAGCTGCATTTATTGTAAGTACACTTTTGGAATCATGTGATTTTGCAGCATGTCAGTCTGTCTGAACTTTATCAGCACAGAATGTTCAGAGTTCTGGTGTTTACATGCCACAGTCTCCTGGTTTCTATCAGAGTGCTTGAGGTTTCTCAAAAAGTAAATAATTTATTTTAATCTTCTTATCTATGCTGTAAACAGAAGAAGGTGAATCTGTAAAACAAAACCAGTATGCTCAAACTATACCACAAACAGGATATTAGCCCAGTTATATAATTATAGAATGGTATGGATTCTTTTACACTGTACTCATTATAATATTATATTTTCATGATGGGTTGAACTGAGTTTTGTTTATTGTGGGGCAGGATATAAAATATAAAACATGGAAACCCTTTAGAAATTCCTTAAACATAACCTGTTACCAACTCCTCGTCACACTGTTTTCAGGCACGATGCAGCGCTGCTAGTAGTAACAAAACCTATATTTATTTTGACAGGTCAGAAGTTGAATCTTTCCGTAGGCTGCCTGTTTTGACTTTCTGAGGTTCATTTCAGGATATGATGTATCATTGGATTTGTGAGAACTGAGGATGCTTCACTACCTTTGCAAACTGCATGACATCTCAGCTTCTTCTTTTTCAATTGTTAGAAACTAAATTATTTGTGAAAACAATTTACCTATTCCCCCCGACAATAAACAAACATAAATGGATATTGACACATGGTTGTCAATACACACATAATCAACAATGCATTTCTGTCCTTTTATTGCATATATTTGCATACATTTCTGACCTCACCTCTCCTCTGTCTATAACTCACTTGCACCGACACATGCATGCACACCACAGCTGCTGCTCAGCCAACACTCAGCACTGTGAAGAAAAGCTGTTGCCATGGCAATGAATATCCCAACTGACTACTTCACATATATCTAAAGTATGATATAGCCCCTTTGGCACAAGGGAAAGATAACGTTTAAATTCAACTCAGCTTTTGGAGGTACTTTATAATACAAGTACAGTGGAGGACTTTTACAAATTTTGAAAACTAAAAAGACGTAAATGATATGGTGATAAAAGTGCATCTTCATTTTAAATGCTAATTAAGAGAAAATAACAGTTCAGTTATGAGCTCATCTTTCACACCTGCAACAGAAAATGAAAATGCAGATGTATACATAGCGTTTAGGAGCCTACCTACAATTGCAAAGTTCACTTTCATTTAACAATTGGAAAAAAATTGAGTCTTTGATCGTTTAATGAGGTAAAAATACAACAACATCACCATCAGTTGAAAAAAGGGCTGTATATCTGAGAGAGATCAAATAAAAACATTAAAACAGTTCATTACTGGTTGATTCTTTACTATATAACATCATTATTAGTATTTAAACATTAGTAGAGAGATGTCCCTGTCACAGACACTGAATGGGGCTACTATAGTTTAAACAAGTGTTTCCCAATCCAGGTCCTCAGGCCCCCCTGCCCTGCATGTTTCATAGGTAACCCTACCTTAACACACCTTAATGGAATAAAGGGCTCATTAACAGGCTGCAAAGAACTTTTCAGTAATATTCAGTAATGTGACTCAGGTATGTTGGGGGAAGAACATGTCTAAAACTTGCAGGGAAGGGGGGCCCTGAGGACCTGGATTTGGAAACACTGGTTTAAACAACTGTGGGATAATACCAGTTCCTTTTCTTTTTTGGTGCAGGTTTTTCTTTCTTTTTATTTGCGAGGGTGGTTGAAATTGAAGATGTTCGCAGCTTGCAGATCTCCGAAACATATAGCCCACAGCTGGCAAAAAAACAACTCACTGTCCACTGAATAGATAATTATATCACAGTATAGTAAAAAGAAAGGTAGCTTTCAAATAAAAGAAGATTTTAACTGGAAGCCAAACTATGAAAGTCTTCAGCAAAAATTAAAAACAGGTGAAAAATAGCCCTACACCTATACTTAGGTAACCTGAGGTTATAGTGTCCATCACTGGCTACAATGCACAACAAAAAGTAGTAGAAAAGTTTATATGTTTTTTTTTTTTTTTTATCATTTGATGCAACTATTTGATTTCTGACTGACTCAACTTTTCATTTCAATAATTCCTTTTCTTTTTTTTTTCTTTTTTTTTTTTTTTTTGGAAGTCTCCCTTATTTACTTTTAAAATGCTTTACAAAGAGCCCTGAACATGAAACTTCAGCTGCAAGCCTCCAGTTTTTGGACTCGCCACTTAATCTCGAGGGCAAATCCTCTCTGGGCCACTTTTAAATAGCATTTTCCGACGGCAGCTGAAAGCATCATAAAGCCATAAAGCACAAATTCCACCTTTATTCGACTTCTCTCTTCATCACGTAGAAAGGGTCAGTAATCACAGTGGGAGCGAGAACACATGCATACACACACACTACACACACACACACACACACAGTGAGTGACTGAGTGGGTGAGTGAGGTAAGGGTGGGGGTGGATGGAGGGGAGAGGAAGCAGGCAAAGCTGTCAAACACAACTCCAGAGACCACATAACTGTTGGGACGGAAGAATGCCGCTGATCACTCACTGAAGAATATTTTGGCTCTTCAAAAAAACACACAGACAAACCCACTTTTTTTTCCAGCTCAACCCACCGAGGAAGTCATTCAGGCTGCACGGACAGTAACATCGGGCTCCACTCCACCTGGATTTGCGCGCCTGTGCGTGGAGCTGTCGGACTGGATGCCATGGAACCGGAGATGATGGAGCGAGAGGCGGACAAGGACGCAAGGAGGAAGATCCAGTTCTCCGTGCCCTCTTCCGTGCCCCTCCAGCTGGACCCACGACAAGTAGAGATGGTGAGTACGTGGGGGAGCGTGATGTGTTCCACGCTGATGGTAACAGTGTGTTTGGAATGGGAAGGTCAGGCCTGGGTCATAGTCTGTTTGTATTATCTAAAACTAACATTCAGTGCACTTTTACCTGTTTAGTGGGTCAATACAGCCAGTACTAATAACTTTCACCATGACCACAAGTAAGAATCATTTTCCTCTGCTGCATCTGAAGCTTTACTACTTTATGTTAACAGACACTTATATAACTCCCTGACAAGACTTCACATAACTCTGTATTTTGATGTTGCACTACTCAGTGGGCAGCACTGGGATTAAACTGAGCTGTGCAGCCTTTAGTTTTTTGGAGTCTTTAAGAGTTATGATGAGGCACATGCACCCTTTAAAGCACCTTCCATAACAGTTACAATGAGGGATGCCTAAGCTATAAAGCCCTAACTGTTTATCTGAAACAAAAGACTGCATTATTACTCATAACAGAAGGAGGTGGTGAGTGAATTATGTAAAATAAAACCAGGAGCTCAGGCTGAATCATCCAAAGTGACTTGTAGGAGCAACCATGGTGAAGCAGAAACTGCCTCTGTGTAGTGCTGTGCAAGTGGGGATGTGGATTTATTTGGTTGATGTAAGGTCCATTAAAAGTCATCATGGCACCAATGAGCTAATGTTTGAACACTGCTGCAGTAATACTTTAGCTTTATCTATTTGTTCCGCTGTTAATACTCCTAACTTAATCCTGCTCCCAAAGGCAAATCTCAGTGGAGAGCAGGTGCCATGTCAGAAACTTTCCTTTCCCATGAGTGGAGGATGTGGGAGATTTCATGGCAAATCTGAATGGGAAGCTTGTTTTGTGCTGGAATGTAAAAATCATACCAATAAATCAGTCGCTACTCAAATATTTTTCACACATCTGCTGTTTACAACATAGACTTTGTTTTTTTGTCTCTAGGGGTTTGGACTATTTTCTCCAGTGCAGAGGCACTTCTTCATTTACTTTTCTTAGGTACCCCATTTCTTTTTTTTTCAGAAACGCATCTTGGAATAAAATGCTTCTGACTGATCGCTTATCTTGATTACTTTCTTATGGTAATTTGCTACTCTGTTTTACCTAGTTACCCAGGAAGGGTTCACATAATCAGGCCGCAAATTACCTCCATGGTTCTAATTTATTGCTCTTTCCCACATAAATTTCCACAAATGCGTATTGAGAGCATCATGAGTTGAGTCAGCTTTCCCTTATAAGAAACTGCTCTGGTAATTTGCCAGCTCAGGACCAATAAGATTACTGCAGCATTTCCTGGTAAAGTCCACAAAAGATTACAAAGTCTTTGCACCACAATATGCATAATAATATGTCCTGTTTAAGCCCCCAAGGTGAATCTAATTCTGGTGTTTCACTGTATAAAAATATAATTGCTTAGTTTCAGCTGCTGCTGAAAAGAAGAGGAAGGATATCATCAGAGTAAGGAATCTCTGCAACGTGTAACATCTAGAAATCCAGCTTTGAGGATGAACAGTCCATTAGCTGCATCATTTAAGCACCCTGCATGACAAACATTCTCCCTTCTTATAACACAACATTGTTCTTCAGTAATACAACCTGACAAGATTAATAGCAAACAGGCTTTATGTTATGCTGAATGAGACTCAGCTGTGCAGCGCCTGGCGCATGACTGATAGAAATGAACCGCATCTCACCAAGATATTTAACCACATGTTGCTATTGTTCCTGCAAAAGTATTCCTAGTTCATAGAATAGCTCATCATCAGCAAATCTTCTACACAATTTAAGAAAACACTTTGAATTTGACTTTCACACATGTACATATTTCTGTTCTCTAATCAACCCCCATCCTGCCGAGACTGGCTAGTTAGTGGATTATTTGGTCCACCATCCTGCTCAAGAATTTACAAAATTGGTGTTGATTAAGACCACTTAAAGAGCTTAGAGGTGTTACTGTCTCGTGAATAGACACATCATATGAAGCTTGTGACATCTGGTTTAATTTAGTTTGTCCTTTTGAGCTGGCAGTTCATCCTGAGGAGGAGCTGGAGGACATTAATATGAGTTGGGGGTTAAAAATGCCACGCAGGAAGAACTTGACTAACATTTAAGTGAGGAACCTTCTTGCCTTCCTAAACTGAGAATAGTTTCAACATGGGGTGGAAATAGAGACTGGTAAAGTGTCAAGCAGGGAATGTTTAATTGAATAAGCAAATTGTGGAGTTAAAGGAGGGATGTTGACAGAAGGCACTCAAGAAAAGCAAAAGGGAAGAAAAAAGCGAAGACGGCAAGTGATTAAAATGCAAGAGAGATTAGTTGTGGATGACTGAGGCCTGAATCAAGGACAAGGACAGTTAATGCCAAGAACAAATTTTCAACGTAGAAAATGAAATTCACAAGGAAAACCTGTCAGCCAGTGTAAAAGACACACTCACTCCAGTTGGATAGTTGCAAAGGAAAGACTGTAGATTCAGGTCCAAATCTTCTGATCCTTTTTTTCTTAAACGTCTCCATATAGCTTCACAAGCGCAGGATGATGTATTGCACTTATGGTGTGAAATAATACCTTGTTGCATCTAAAGTTGGACTAATTTTCTTGTTTTTTTTAAATAGCAGAAATACTCCTCTTTTTACCACATTTTATACACGTATACACATCAGTCTTTACCTTTGACCCTGGCAGGTTAGTGCAGATAAGGAAAATGTCTTCTCTGGGCACAAGAGAAGGTCAAAGATTGATAGTGGTATTTTTTTCTTGAAAACATTGGAGTTAAATAAGGGATTATTCACTGAATAAATTGAAATCTTGATATGAATAAAACAGTGGAGTTGGTAGTTTATTTCTCTATTAAAACATATTTAGGTCACATTTATGGGCTGTTGCTGTCATATAATGAGAAAGTTCATGAATTAGATACTATGTATTCATCTTATATACCAAGCATGAAGTGACAGATTGATTATTTAAAGTCTTGTTGCTTTAATTCTTCCTGGGCAGAGGCACAATTTTAATAACTGCTTACCTGGGAAGAAAAGTTATTTAAAAAACACTTTGGGCGTGCAGAGTTGGTGTAGAGTTTGCTCCAACTAGTCAGAGAAACAGTGTTTGCATTTTTCCAGATGAAATATAATATCATAATGCTGTAAAGATGTGATAAATCTCAAACCATGTTTGGTGACAGTCACTGTGTACTGGTTCCAATAATACAGGCTATTAAATTTCCAAAACTTCACCCAGAAACACACACACCATATGTCATATTACAGTGCCACAAAGCAAATAAATTAGAAATCATCATTAAAGGCAACTTTAAAGAGTAAACAATGTCTCTGATATTCATGCTTATAAGGTGTTAAGCTTGGAAAGTGAAAAGATGAATAATAAGTGAAACACGCTGTCAGGTATTTCCACCTCTTAGCCGTACTGTATCAGTGTCAAAGTGACTGGTTAAAATGGTCAGCCTTTCATACATGTTAGCATAAGAAACCAAGTCCAGTATCATGCAGGGTTGGCAGTGCTGGGAATATGTAAACATAGTCCACCTAATGTTTGGTAAACATTTCTGGTTAAGTGCAAATGTAAGATGTGTTACACTAATGTTACCAAGTAATTTAATCTCCTGGTTCTGTTTTATGTTTCTGCAGCAGTTTTAAGTTTAGGAAGTTTTCAGGTTAGCTGGTTTGCTAAAATGCTGCTGAATATTTGTCAGGTATGTCTGAGCACATGCTAAGGTAAAACTGCTTCAGCCGCAGCTGCTTAAAATGACAACATGGCACCTTTGTACATGTTTGAGCTGGAATGGGAGTGTTTTTATGTGTTCTTCAGAGAGTAGCTGCTGAGAAGCGATTAGGAAATTTAACTTTTATTTTGCCTGCTGTTTATCCTCACAACCTTGTTCTTAAAATCGCCGCTGACTCTGGTATGCTTTGGTCAGCTCACACTGTATTGCCTCTCAAAAATGGACAGAACACAGGACAAATAGCTGAGATTGAATATTGTGTTTACAAAAAAGTAACATCTTTTCCTTTAAATAGGTTTTACAAGTTGTAATGGAGGTGGACTGTGACATTGAGCCAGAACTGCTGGAGATATTTGACTAAGCAGAGATGTTCTTCACATCTCAAAGTGGAAAATAGGTTCATGTTTTCTATGAACATTGATTCCAACTGTGAACAAACACTTAAAGCTGGGGTAGGTAATGTTGGGGAGCTGGCACACTGTCTTGGCTCCTCGTCCTCTAGTTTTGCTCTTTGCGTGATCCAAGGCTTTTTTTTTTTTTTTTTTTAATCGGAAACGAACAACTCCATTTCAGTCCAAATGTTTGGATTGGTCAGAGTTTTTACAGATTTACAATAAACTGAGGCGTCAAACTATATTTCTTATTTTTCATGATTACAAAATATATAGACTACTATCAGGATGAGAAACCACTTTACCCAGGGTAAAAAAAAAAAAAAAAAAAAACGTCTCTGAGCAAGATTACCTACCCCAGCTTTAATCTGTGTTCATCAATATTAGGTGTACATATATAAGATAGGTTGTGAATGATTGTAACTAGTCAAAGAGGTGAGGTTAATTTGCATAGGCATCAATCTTAGAGTATTACATGAGCCAAAGGAGTAAAGGTGCAATTCATCTACAAATATTTCAAATGTCTCCTTTTTATGAACATGTATTTATTTTCAGGTATTTAATCAATGTGCGATTTCCATTATGACTGGATTAATTATTAAGTGTATCATAATCATAAATCAATATTCCTTATAATTTACAAATTATTCATCCAATGAATTTTTATCCATCTATACTTTGAATGGACAAAATGAAGCTGGGTGGGAAATGGGTACACCCTGAAGAGGTCACACAGAGCTAACATGAATAAAAAACTAGAAGTGCTCAAAGATTTCAGACCTCTGCCAGGCATTGAGTTTTTTTAAATCTATTTGTTTATTTGGGTTTTCACCAATAATTATTGACATTAGTTTTTAAGCTTAAAGCTCTAATGGCAAAATGATCAATATCTTCCTCTAACAAATCCTTTAAAAAACCATCCTGGCTCCTTGTGGTGATACAGATCACTTAAAAAGGCTAATCATTTGTCATTTATTCAGTTTTAGAGATTTTCCAGAAATGTAATCAAATATAGTGTTGAAATCTATTTGCATTTTGACAGTAAAAGATAATGTGAACACATTTTCCCCAACTCTAACGATGACTTCAAAATAATATTTGTTTCAGATTAAAGTGATTGAGTCATAAATATGGATGATCCAGAGTAAAGGGAAGCAGAGTGAAACCTGCCTACACATCTCATGGCTACACTCCAAGCTGTGATTGGTTTGGCCGTCACTTTTCTTTTGTAATACCAGTAATCTTCTGCTATAACACACTCTAAAGTAAACAGAGACAGATTAATATTCAGTTGCTTTCACCATGAGTAACGTGGTATGATAACACGACTTACAAAAGGAAAGTACATGTACTGAAACTATCACAAATGCAAAAATGAAGAAGTTTTGGAAACAACAGGTATAAAAAGTTAAAACTATCCTCAAAATGCCTGCACTGCATTCACATATGAGCAATGAATGTCGCAGTTAACTGGGTCGGACTAAATGACACACCTGTGAAGTACTCCGCAAACAAAACTTACAAAATCAGCTGCTATTTCAGAACCACGGACAGTGCCCTGAATTTATCGATAAATATGTCAAATATCAATTAAAAAAAAGGCAACTCATATTTCAGATTCATAGATTCTAACTTGCACAAGCCCCAGTCAGATGAAGCAGATGAAACAAACCTGATTTTGCAACTGCTGCACTTTTTTCTCCCAAAGTTGTCTGAGCAAATGGACAACCTTCAAATGCAGCCATCGGTTTTCTACATGCCTTCTAACCAACTAACACGTACATTACATATGCAAACATGGCTTATGTGAGTCAAATCTTTGGGTAGTACCTACACTTTTATTTCAGTCTGACACTGTACAGCATTAAACATTAGAGAGATGATAGTTGATGCACAGTGTGACTTCTGAACTGAGCAGCAATAGCAGTAAGGCAAACCTTTTGTCATAAATCAGTATAAGTACTATGAAATATTTTGTTCCCTATGGGATGCACATGGTTTTCATGATGTATTGCCATTTGGAAGGTGGAAATGTGTAACAAATTTACAAATGCTACAAAAACACAACACACTCACACAAGTTACAAACTAAAGACTGAATTAATCCATGCAGTCTTACACTCTTTACATTATGTGGCGTCTCTACAGGTAATACGTGATGCTCCTCTGTACATAATAAACATTCCCAACATATGTGCCTTTTGAGACTAATATCTTGTCACATAACGTTTAGCTTGTAAAGATTGGAACTTAAATTTCTCATGTATCTTCAGACTATCTTAGCCTGATCCTGATTCAGATTATTAGTGATTGGCTCCAGAGTTTTCACGTGACATAATGCTCAATAAAGTGGAACAAAGACCCAAATGAAATCAGAAATTTAGAGTGAACTGTTTTTGAGATAGCCCTGTGATGGACTGGTGACCTGTCCAGGGTGTACCCTGCCTCTCGCCCAAAGGCTGCTGGGATAGGCTCCACCTCCCCCGCGACCCTTAATTGGATTAACCGGTTTCAGAAAATGAATGAATGATTGTTTTCGAGATATCTATAAAAACACAGCTCACCAGGATACCCCAGTGCAGTTAGTTAATGGTTGGAGTTTGATCCTTTGATGAGAAATTTTATGTTTAAAGGTCTTTGTGTTTGATGCAAACAGTTCTAGGGGTGAAAACAGAAAGAGGAAGGCAGAAGAAAAAGAAGAAGAGATAGAAATAGGAAGCGTCAGGGCAAACAGATTCTCTGCTTAGATCCTTAATAATCCACCCACTGTCTATGACAAAATATAATCCTTTTTCAGGATCAATTGGACAGCAATCATTGCTGGTTGTTACATAAGTACATGAATACCTGTCAGAACTAATCTTCCACAGATATTACAATACAAAGCTCTTTGCTGAACCATATATTGTTGATAGCTTCATAACTGTAATATACATAGTTTTTGGACATTTTTCACACACACATATACTTAAACACAAGTTAACACACACCCTGGTTAAATACAAACAAAACAAATAAAAAATAAAAATAGTCTTTCTTTCTTTTTTATTTCCCAAGATTCGACGTCGGAGACCAACACCCGCCACTTTATTCAGACTGACAGACCCACCATCACCAGAGGAAGAGAGTGGTCCGCATCAGGTGGGTCAAGTGATGTAACATAAACCAAACCCAAAAGAGGCTTTGCATCAAGTTGGAGTCAGTCGAAGAAGAAAATCAACAACTTTTCTTTCTAAGTTGCTTCAAATATATTACAAAGTTTAAAATCAAGAACTTGGTACATCATTGACTCTTCATTCCTTCATTTCAACATAAATAAGGATCCAGTGTATCACTGTTTTTGTGTCATTGTTCCTGCTTCACTGCTTTAAAGTTAACTACTTAAAAATAGCTCATACATACATTTAATTAGAATATTATGTAATTTGTTTGGGGCTACTTTACCACAAGGTGGTGTTAAGAATTTGATGCAGTAACTGAACATATGGTGCATATCTGTGAGCTGTAACAATGCATTTTTTTCCCCTTCAGTGGGTTCTGGGGGAAAACGGATCTTTGAAAGCCAAACTGGTCCACATGTCATCTTACCAGCCGCCCTCTCTCAACGGTAAACGCATTCTACACGTATTATTTTGGATATGTGTTCAACCTTATGTAAGAAGACTAAATGGGGAAACTGAAGGTCTAATTCTGCTGTGGCAAATGCCATGTGGTTTATATCTGTCTGGACTACGTGCATATCCAAAAAACAGCAAGATCTGTGTGCGTCTGCGTTGTGCATGGATGTATGAATGTGTGTTATGTGAGATTAGGAGCAGAGACAGCTGTGAGTCTGTTCTGGATCATCCTGGATTAAAAGATGCAGCTGCAACATGGTTTCACACAAACGCATACACACACATGTCCGGTTTATGTAGCTTGTGGGCACTCTGCACTGACATAGTGTATTATTCAGCTCCTTAACCTAACCCTAAAACCTTATTATAATCTAGTTCTATCGCAACCCTAAAACCAAGTACCAGCCTTCAAAAAGTATTTCCCGCTTGCGACAAAATTGTGGCAACACATTTT
This sequence comes from Telmatherina bonti, assembly GCF_933228915.1. Taxonomy (NCBI): domain Eukaryota; kingdom Metazoa; phylum Chordata; class Actinopteri; order Atheriniformes; family Telmatherinidae; genus Telmatherina; species Telmatherina bonti. Next base: position 14,556,025 of record NC_136630.1, on the reverse strand, counting down.
AAAGAAATCCCCATAACTTAGGGTCCAGTTAGGCGTTGGCGCTCATCATGAGTAAATGCAAGCACACTTATACACACACTAATATACAAATATAAAAAACACTACTCACATGTTATTTTTGATATTCTACTGTGTCTATCTGCCCCTTGTGAGTCCCCACTTAGGGTTGTTGTTACTCACTAAAATGACATCTCTGTGTTATTATTCCTGTATATGTTGGTAATTTCCCATTAAAGGAAACGATGAATTCTGCTGGAAGATGCAGCATTATTTTAAGATACACATGTTTCTTGTTTCTTGTTTGCATGTTCTCCCTGTGTATGCGTGGGTTCTCTCCAGGTACTCCGGCTTCCTCCCACCATCCAAAGACATGCATGTTAGGTTAATTGATTACTCTAAATTGCCCCTAGGAATGAGTGTGAGCATGAGTGGTTGTTTGTCTCTGTGTGGCCCTGCGATGGACTGGCGAGCTGTCCAGGGTGTACCCTGCCTGTCGCCCGGGGCCAGCTGGGATGGGCTCCAGCTTCCCCACGACCCTGAATTGGATTAAGCGGTTCAGAAAATGAATGAATGAATGAATGAATGTTTCTTGTATGTTACGTATCTGGGAGACAAATAGCAATGGAATTCCATTCTCTCCCATGTGCATGCTGGTATTTATGTCAATGATATCCTGGCATACGGCTCCTTCCTCGATTCTGCATGCAGTGTACTGTACACCCCTTCAAGGCAGAATCATAACACTGAGATGTACAGCAATAACGCTTCCCACCGCAATGCATTCTGCAGGAATGGAACATGAAGAAGTCGTCATATGATTACTAGACCTCCAAAGTCTGAGATCGCAGCTTAGCAATGAGAATTTCTTTAAAAAAGTGAAATAAATAAAAGTCAGAAACTTGAATATCCCACCTTTGTGGAGAGGAAGGATCTGTTGTGACTGTCATGGTGTTTCAGGACATTTCTGGAATCTGAACTAATAATAATAATAATAATAATAATAATAATAATAATAATAATAATAATAATAATAACAATAATAATAATAATAATAATAATAATAATAATGATAAAAAATAGTAATAATTAATTTTATTTGTTGGGTGCCTTTCTAGACACTCAAGGTCACCTTACATCACACATGATAAAATTGCATTAAAACAAGTTGAAAACAACAGACATTAAAACAGACATTAAAAGACGGTGCAATTAACTGAGGCTGCTTTGGAAGGGGCTTCTACACAGTATATCACTGCACTGGTTTTAATACTGTGGCTGATCTTACATGTATGTAAAAGAATGTCAGCATATCCTAAACAAAGAATTGTTATATAGACATTGCTTTAACTCATTAGAATGTTATGTTACATTACATCTTTATTGAGACTTCTAATAGCAAGTGCACTGATGTCATTTGCAGATAATGCAGCTTTGTTCTTTGATAAGAAAGAACAAATTGATTGTCCCCTTTTCCAGACATTAATTATGAGAGAAATTTACAGTTTTAGCTTAAAATGGGACAGTTCAGTTTGTTCACCACCTGTTATTAGTATTGTAAGTTGTAAAAAAAAAAAAAAAAAAAAAAAAAAAAAAAGGTTGTTGCAGATTTTTCAAGGAAACAGATCACATGTGATCACAGTGAATAATTTCACCCTCCCTCCTGCCTTTGCTCTTATTTGTCTGTTGTTTGTTGTTGGAATAAATCCCATCTTCACGTGTAAAATTGTTACAGTGCTCACTTTACTCTGTTGATTTGTATTTCCAGCTGTCCAAAAGATGGCTCGAGCCCACTTGTCGTCTCTTGACATGAAGTCTGTGGATGGAGAGGATCCCTCTTCTGGGGAAGAAGAGGATCAAAAGGACGAGGAGGAGCAGCAGGAAGCCTCTGGTACAAGTGCGTGGGTTATTCAGATTGGTGGTTTCTTACACTACTGTCAGCGTAACTCTCATGCTGATACTTTAAATAAATCACAAACATTATTTACATTTTCAAATTATTTTCACAGCAGACCCCGGAGAGGACAGCAGATCTCTAAGAGATCCATCTCATCTGCTGGACAGTTCAGCAGCGAGGCCTGAACCCGCTCTCTGCCATGACGCCATGGATAAGTCCTCAGAAAGCAAGGAAGTAGAGGACAAATGACAAAAAAAGATGGCGCAAATGCATACTGAATCAGTGAGGAAATTACCTTCATAGCACGTACAGGGGCTGCGTGTGTGTATGCAGGAGTGTACGTAGGGGTGTGTATTTTTTATGTCTGTACGTGTTTGCATTCATGCAATAAAAAAGCTGAATGTGGAAAAAAGAGCAAGAGGCAGATAAAATCTGACCAAGGAAGAATAAGAATGGATTGGTGTGTGTGTGTGTGTGTGTGTGTTGTTAGAGAGGGTTGACTTGGAAATCCATTTTAATGACCCACTGGCTTATTCCAGAGCATCCAACAGCCCTCCAGAACCACTGAAAGGTCAAACTGGAATTGTCACCATGCCATGTCTGAATGAACTTCTTTATTTTCACTTCCTCACAATGTGAAGTGGAAGTTACTTTAGAAAATAACCTCCATGTGTTATGAAAGAAAATAACCATATCATATTGTACATTTTTAAACCAACACATTAGTTCAGTAGTTTTTGTCTTTAGTACTCATGTGGCATTGTTGTTACTTCAACAAGGTTTTGCATTCACAAATAAATGTGATATTTTATTCCATTATCCCCCCAGAAATCAGGTCATTTAGATCCTTAAATGCAATCAAATTCAGTTGGGATGCATCTCAGTAAGAGCAGTCATTCTGGATGCCTGGTTGCAAGGTCAGTGGAACAAAAAGAGGATGGATTACTGATAATTTGAGCACACTAGATCAAGATTATACTCTGTCAGACTGATGTAACTAATCATGATAATGTATTCCTGTCTTTCAGTGCTAAAATTATAGAGGCTTTTTGTAACAAGCATGATCTGCTTGTGATGGGATGCATAAGTGATGGGAATGGAAGATTCCTAATATTAAAGAATCAAATTGAATGGAAAAAGTGAAGGTTCATTTATGACCCTGTATATAAATAATGTGTTTGTTATTAATAAAACAACTCAAATAGATTGCAAGTGTTGTTATTGTGAGTCTGTATTCTGTAGAATTCAGTTGTTTCATTTAGTTTCTGCAGTTAGACATAAAGGCAAAAGGCACTATCTGGTGTTTCAGTCAGTGCATGGTCGCAGCTTGCACAAATATCATGTGCAATGTTTACATCCAAATTTAGCTAATAATACTATACCAGCAAGTTGTACGAAATCTTTATTTTGTCATTTGTTACGAAAAGCCATTGATGTAGATTTTAAGGTTATTTGAACCTTTGCTATGGTTATGTATTACTACAAAGCTGATGAAATCTCCACAAAGTTAATTAAATTAGTTTAAATTTGTTAAATTACTATTTTTTAATTAAATTTTTCATTTCATTTAATTTCATTCATTCATTTAACAAGATTTGCAGTGAGTTTAGCTAATTTAGGGAGCATGAAAATATCTATTTCTGTCTCAGTTCCCTTTAATTTTATGAATAGTCGTTTGCTTTTCAGTTGAAAGCTGTGCAGTCACAAGTTAACATGATGTGGACATGACAGGCATGTTTCAAGCATCCATGGCTTGTTTTAGAGGAGCCACTAAAGATGGTCAGACAGTGACATCTAGTGTTCAGTGCTTCTAATTACAGAAAACTTAATTCACTGAACTGTGTTCTGAAAAAATACCTAAAAAAGTCCGTTTTTGGTTTTTTTGCAAAAGAATTCATCTTGGACACTTTTCCTCTAGACACCTCTCATCCTCAGTGCAGAAAATATTTAAACAAGACATATAAGATAGTATAGACGCAGTAAGAGGTGATAACATGGATAAATAATTTTTATTCATAGAAGCAGTCACTACAGAAAAGTTCTACCTTTTATTTAAATAACAGCTGGTTAAAATAACCATATATTTATGAAAATATACCCTTTATGCCAAGCTTTCTACGATTTAGCTATGCAAACTAAGGCATTTGATATTTAATGGGGAAGTAGTCGAGTTTGAACTGCAGGAGGCAACCTTTCATGATATTTTCAGCACTAATGAGCACTTTGCCATAGTTATGAATTTACTAAACATTAAAAACAAATAAAATGAACCACTTCAGTCTATGCTTGTGGGGTTTTTTTCTTCCCTTAGCATAAGTTGAAATATTTGTTTAAATGTTAGAAATTTCAGTCATATAATCATCTCTACCAAATTAAAAACACAAGTAAGTCAGCATATTTAGCAACTTCCTTTTGCCAACTTTCTTACCCTGGTCTGATCTTTATATGTTGCCTTTTCTTTTCTGATTTCCATCACTTGATTCATTATTCCTTCCTTGCCTTTACAAAAAACACTCCTGTCACATCATCAACCCCCACCTTCATATCCTGAGGCAGTGTGTAAACTTCCAGCCTGATCAGTGTGTAACCACTCTCCACCAAGCTAGCACACACCTGTGCCTCATTCAGTGGGACCACAGGGATCCTCACCCCAGGTCCCCCAAAATAGTAACTCTCCCCGAGAGCTCCAATGAGGAGGAGGTGGCCACCAGGCCGTAGGAGCTTCCGGATGTGGCCCAGAGCCCTGGTGAAGGCAGGCAGGTCAGGGCTGACACTCTCCAGGCAGAAGCTAGACACCAGACAGTCAGCGCCAGTTGCAGGAAGGGCATCAGGAGCCAGAGGCTCAGAGCTGTGCACATCAACGGGGAGAATGTCTGCAATGACCTGACGCAGCTTTGCAGCTTTTTCCATCCATGCTGAAGCCCTGAAAGAAAGAGTGTTAATAAAGTTCCCAGCAGGGCATCTTATCTGTAGAGTCCAGTATTTGAAGCTTATAGTTAGATGCCTTTTAAAAAAATTGAAGTGTGTGATTTAACAACAATAAATTTATAATGATACAAGTCATCACTTGTATCACACTTCACCATGTGCTCTGTTTGGACTTTTAAACAATTTTAAACTTATCTTTTTTTGTACCTTCGTCCCTCCAGTTTGCAGACATGCTGCAGGTACGGCGTCCAGTCCAGACTGCATCCTCCGTCACCCTGAAGCCAGTGCCTCAGCTCCTGCCGGTTTACTTCCAGGTAGTCGGTGAGTACCACTTTACTGAAAATCTCACAGCCACTCAGCACCTGGTACAGAGTGGGGCCGGAACCAATGTCCACCAGGAGCTCACCGCTCACATCGCCTGAGAAAGAGGGAAGAGAAAATAGGAAAGGAAAATGAGAGAAAGACACAAAGGAAGTGTTCTTGATCCTCTGACATTCCCTGAAAAAGTTCTAAATGACAATTCTGATTAGTGATTTAGAGGTTCAAGAAATGAACTTTCACATCAAATTAAGACAGAAATAATTTTTGCTTATCAGCACATAAAGATTATCTGAGAAATGAGAGAATAAAATACATTTCAGCAATGATTAATTTCACATCAGATCTTTTTATCATCTTCCTCAGAAACGTGCGATATCCAGTCATAAACTGAATGTTTGTACAAATAAAAAAAAGAATGCATATATTGAGTTGAGGAGACATTTTGGTGTTTTTATTATTATATTAAAAGCTATTTTTTATTTAATATAATATGTTTACACCATGCTGTTTGCATTGTTCATCTTACCTTCATTGAATGCTCTATGCAGACATGCCAGTTTCCAAGGCACAATGCTGTCTTTTCTTTCAAAATCGGCCCGTGGTGGAGTATAGTTGTACTGCAGATATGCTGCAGGATCAAACTTCTGGTAGCAGGCTGCCATAGCTGCTATTCCATTTTCTTTTACCTTTTCTTCCGCCATCACCTTCTCCTTGCAGCTCTACGTTTGCACTCGTGTTTCAGTTGATCACTGGTCAGGTACACTGCTTCCCACCGTATTGACTTTTATACCTGCAGTGTATTGTTTATCTATGCTATTGTGTTTGCGCTTTAGGCTACTCAGACTGAGATAGTGATCTTGTTTGTCTGGCTGTTTGTCATCCTTTCTGTCATGGCTCCTGATAGCATTTGTTCTGTTCACATATCCTTGCCCTGTGGCACTGATACCATCAGATCAGGGGGCTTCCTCGAACACCAGGTCCATTAACTGACTCTTCTTATGGCTTTCAGGGCCTTCGTCCACCTTTCAAAGGCCTTCCATATCTACATGATCACTAAACAGGACCTTTTGTATCCAGTTGGATTTATCTCATGAAAAGCCCTTGAAAGACACAAACAGGTCTACCTTTGGGACAAACAGATTATTTCCTAACATAGTCAGAGCCTTTTTGCTTGATAGTCATGTTTGTAGCGAGATTTGGACATCAGGGATATTCAGTAGCAAAGTAAAGAAGTAAAATCTTACTTCTTACAATATATTGTAAATGTAATAGGGTGTCCATAAAAAAAAGTTTTAAAAAGTATAACAAAGGCAAATGATGACTATTATATAAAATCAAACTTCTTCCATGTACTCATGTCAAAGTTTTATGAAATATGTCGTTTGTTTGTTTCAGGTACCCTTTTGAAGACAGCACTTGTGTTTAATAGAACCCTAAAAAAATGGCTGCTCCTCAAGGAACTCCATAATGTGTATTGTCGTACATTCAAACCAATCTGGATACACACAGTTAACATAAATACACGAATAAATATGGATGGTATTCATCTTTATGTCCCTCAATGTGTACATGGCCTATGTGTTGAGACAGGGACAATGTTGGATAATAAGAGAAATGGGCGACCAAAAACATCCAAGGAAAGCAGATTTAGAGGTTTATGAAATGGGAGAGAAATATTTATTATTTCAAAGCTCTGGTTTTGATCACATCAAGCCACTGGTCAAGCAAAACCACTGACATGTTGGAGCTTAGTTATAGAAATACCAATCAGGGTTTGAGTTATATTAAAAAGCAGGAGCAGCATGATTAGCCATGGGGACTGCTGTTGGTGTAAAAGTGCAAAATCTTTTTCCATTACAAAAACAGGATTTTCCACCTCCACCAATATATTTCTTTACAGTACTATCCTCAGTACTCTCTCCCTCTGTCTCTTTTTAGGAGAAATTCTACAAACATCACTGCAGAAAACCAGATTAAGAATGTAATGCTAAATAAAATCACAGAACGCAATCAAGTTAAAATGAACTAATTTGAGCTGGTTGCCTGCAATCTGGTCATTCTTAAATACTTACTGACTGAACACTAGGGGTGGGAAAATCAAATCAAAAAATCAAATATTGGGATTTTTTGTTTCACAATTTTAAAATCGATTTTTTTTTTTTTTTTTTTTTGTTAAAACTTTTTTTTTTTTTTTTCAAATTAATAAAAATAATTCATTATAAACTTTTGGTCATTTTTATTGTTTTTACTTGGCTTCTTGGGCATTACAGCAGCAGAATGATGGTCTGGGTACTGTGTTGTTTTTTCCGAATTGAACTCAAGAAAAATGATGAGTAAAAAAAGTTTTGTACTTTTTTTTGTTTGTTTTTAATCTACAAAATCAGCAATATTGAAGAATTGTAAGAATCGCAATTTCAATAGAATCGGCACCCAAAAAATCGGAATCGAATCAGGACAAATACATATTGCAGTGAACCCTAATAGTTTCTGTTTCAACCAATATGGAAAACAGCCATGCATCAAACATATTTGACAGTGGTGTTTTAAAGCACATTGTTCACTATTTCAACATGTACATTAAGTCCAAGTAATGTCTATAAGTAATGTAAGTTCTATTTAGCTTTATTGTGATATATATTTAGTGGTTGGAAAGATATTTCCACACAAAACCACTAAAGTCCAGATAGAAACTGAGAAAAAGTTGTAAAAACACCTAAATGACCAGATCAAAGGAATCAAAATGGACAGCCTTGTGCTGTAAGCTTGTGAAGATACACACGTGCAGTCACATCCAAACCTTGATGAACACATAGTGGATTAGTGGAGACAGGAGTAAGCTCAGTTTTTCTCCTGAGACAGAAAGACAGATAAAAAAAGCAAGGAGGAGGAGGAACACAGAAGAACAGATAAAGGGCAAAATCAGGCAACAGAGAAAGGCACAGGACTGATATAATGGGATAACACACATTTATCCAAAGCTACAGGAGCCAATTTAGTTATCTGTGGTCCTGGGGGCAGTGGGGGTTCAGCACTGTCAGTTAACTCTGCTCTGGGTTACTTTTTCTTTTATCACAGTAGGACGATGCAGGTACACAGCAAACTTTCATCTTTGTGTGTTTTTATTTTCCTTTTTACCAATTATAGGAAATAAGGGTTATAAGTTTTAAATCACTTCTGATCTTTTTCAGATTGATGAGTGGGATGTAATTTTGATTAAAAAAGCTAAAAATGAATGACAAGAAACAGTTTGAAAATAAATAAAGGATTTGTTACAGATGAATCATCACCTGATTCAGGATTTCTGTAGGTTTTGTGCTGCTATATTTGGTTTATTATATACTGTAACAGACTATGCAAACATGTATGTAAATTGTACATTAAACCTCACGAGTATTTTCCACAAAATGAATAACATGGATAAAAACGTGGAAACATTTTTCATTTGAATGTTTTATTTTTTCCTTAATTGCGAATTTGCTTTGTTAGCTTTTCAGCTCAGAGAAATAATGATAATAAATTGTATACATACTAAAATAATGGTAGCTGCATAGTGACAGATCTCTTTTAAAAATTTTATTTTTCTCTGTGAAATCATGAAAATCATAGATCACATATTCTTATTGATTGAAAAATAGAAATTTTTCATGTTTTGGAAACAAATACATTAAATACTATTATATTTATAACATTTTCCTCATCATTCATTTACTCAGCTTATTATCCCTTCTGGGCAGAGATACAATCTGCAGGAATTCCATAAACGTCTCCATCTGTTGAACTGTTGATTTACAGCTGGCGGTAAGCCTTTAACACACCATTATTTTTCATGTTCATTATATTATATATAGGTTTTGATTGATTTAGTATAGAATAGTCCACTGACATAATCTACTAAGGGTTTATTGACTTATTAATTTTTAGATCATTTCACATAAATAGTGTAGTTGTGGTCTGCAAACTCAGGACTTTATCATATTTTCTGACTTCAAGATTTAAAAGTAAATTTGTAGCCTGTTCCTGCCTTTTGGTTAAACACGTTTTTCTCCATGAAGAATAGGATTATTTCCATGTTGTGTGGCTTTACTATTCTGTTGTAGTACCTATGGAATTGCCTGATTTCATGTTGTGGTTTATTTCGTAAATAGGTCTATAATGATGATTATGGTGATTATTATTATTATTATTATTATTATTATTATTATTATTATTATTACTATTATTATTATTATTATTAATTAATTAATTAATCAATTTATTTATTTATTTATTTATTTATTTTAAACTATTTATGGCATGTTGTTTTGAAACAACATGTTGGACATTTCCGGGTTTTTTTTTCTCCACGTCTCGCCGGCTGGGTTGCTTTCACTTCCTGCCACTTCAGCTGTAATTTACGAGATTCTGCAGACATTTTATTTACATCAGGACCTATTGTCAGGCAGTTTGTCCGGTAGGAGTAATGTCAGAAAGAAATTCTTCACAGACTTTGTGTTGACACACGCACCGTTTAAATATGTGACAAACTGCAGTGACAGTTGTCTTTAGCCCGCATTTCAGTGGTGGGAGGAGTCATTCACGTGCGCAGCTCACGCCTGCCTGTTTGTCTGATAACTACAGGAATCAATGGTCAAAGAAGATGAAGAAGTCTTTGTACAAGATTGAACTTAGCGCTTGTGCAAACCAAGGAAGAAATATATTGCGACTTCAGGAGTTTAAGTAAGAATCAAACTTTTTTGTTTGTTTTTATCTCTGACTTGGTTTTTTTGTTTTGTTTTGTTGGTTTTTTTTTTGTCCAGGGGAGCAGGATGATCATTATGTGTCCACATGCACAGCCATGTACATGTGAACTCATGCACATGTAGCTAAAATGGATCATATTTCATGTAACTGTTTACATTTAACCATCATCCTTAGCATCTCTGGCTATTTACTCAGTGTAACAGGTTTGTTTTCTCTCACTTTGTTTTTCCACTTATCTTTCTGACACAATAGACTACAAAGATGTTGCTGCAAAGGCTGAACCTGTGTTCAATCTCAGCAATCCCTCTGGGTTCACAGAGACACATCCCCAGGTTGGTCAGCAGACCACTGACAGAAGGCAAGCAACACTTCAGTACTGAGATGTCATATTCTCTGTTTCCTCTGCATGCATGATGTGATTGGATCGCAGAAATCCAGCAACCAGGGTTATAAAAAAATAAAAACAAATATCAATTCTAGACTTTTAGGTAAAAAAAAAAAAAAGAACACTGTTGCACTATACCGGCTATACTGGTGTAAATAATTACCTGATTATTTACATTTTTTGTAAGTGAATCTTGAACATATTATAAATCTCCAATTTTAAAACATTACTCCAATATTAGTGTTTTTTGGCACAAATATGCCACTGTAAGCAAATTAGTTTTATATATTTTCTGACATTTTAGAGATTTAAGTAAAAAGAATGGAATCAAGAGGATTTATGACATTAAAATTTAATATTCTTTCCATTAAATATCCTTGAAAATAAATTGCAGCTGAAAAATCCAGAAGTTTACAGTGTGTGAAAGTTAGAATACATGTTGACCTCCGCATGAACATACATTGAAAGATCACTGTATTTTAGAGAGTTTGACAGATTTATAAAGTGCAAGTCTGTTTGTTAAATTCCAGATATACACCTGTTTAGCTGCAGTTGAGTTTTTGTGCCTGCAGGGTCTTTCTGACCGACTGTAAAAGATGTCACAGGCTCCCTCTTGCGCCTCATTGCTCCAGAGAGATGTGTAATGTCAGCAAAGGCTTTTTCTGCCTGCACTGCTGATGTGGCAGTTTGAAGGCTGTGATTATCTGTTTCACAGGTTACAGATGGGTATGTGCCACGACTTTGCTCTCTTTCCCTCAGTGATTTAGCTCAACGGCTCAACTCAGCACAACACTCACAGCTCGATGTGAAGGTTCTGTGTCAGAAAAGCTTCTGTTTCAAGAAAGGAAATGTAATGATAAATTGGCACATTTGTGATGAATTTTTAAAGGTGTGACATACAGTACCAGTCAAAAGTTTAGACACACTTTCCTATTAAATTAAATAGGAGGGTGGATTAAAACCTTTGAGTGGCATTTTTTTTTAAATATAAAGCCAGTGTAGTAATGATAAGTTTTATTGCATACAGAAGTAATTTAAACAAATCCTTAGGGACCAGTGTTATTGGATTAAGACTTGAACCATCTTATTGTGTGTATTATGTAAAGCCACCAGTGAGAGCTGTGGACCCCTGGCTGCTTCAAGTTAACACCACTGCTTTCATTAGCTAGCTTTTCTTTTTTTTAAATACTTAATTTTTATTGAAGCATTTTTTACATAAACAATAACAGTTATAGTCGGTACAGTTTGCACAACATGAACTTGGCGACAGAAAAATAAATGTCATAATACAAATATTATATCATTACAAAAAATTGGGGAACAATATCCTTTTTTTTGTGTGTGTGTGTGTGTGTGTGTGTGTGTGTGTTTACTTGGTTTGTTTTTCCCCCTATTCACTTTGAGTTTGATTTGTCCATTTGCCCCATCTTGAGAAATAGAGTCCAGGTTGTAGTCTCAGCATAAATGTCAGTCTTTCCAGGTTATGAGTTTCTTCAACTAGGTCCAACCAGTCCTTGATACATGGTGGGTCCACTTGAAGCCATTTTTGTGTGATTGTTCTTTTTTTGCTATCATTATCATTAGCTAGCTTTTCATCATAAATGATGCATTCTGGAGGATTCTTTTCCTTTGATAAAGCAAAAGGTTATTACGAAGGATGCACAGATACCAATACCAGTATTGGTATCGGCTCAAGACCAAGCGTGTGTATGCATACTTATTAATAAAAATGTACCAATACCACACTAGTCAAGCTAGCGCAGATGTGTTTGATGACATGCTTTGGACATGTTTTAAAAGAAATAAATGCCTTGAATGTCAAAGTGTGACATGTTTTGTTACACTATAAGCTGGATCTTTGTTTCAAAACCACATATTTATAGTTGTATTGAGGTAAAATATGCCAAATCAAAATAAAACCTGTTGAAATTGTTAGATCTGTAATGTTATTATATTTGTATTGGTGTGGTAACTTCAGAAAGGATGGGTCATTTATTAAAACCTAATGAAATCTTACACAGTTATAACAGCATAATAACCATAGTCACAATAATGTTCACATAAACAGATTTGGTATCGGCAAATATCGGTATCAGCAAATATTCAAGTTTCAGATATCGGTATCAGATCGGAACTCCCAAAAAGTGGATCCCTAGTTATTACTAACATATAGCTTACTTTTTTTTTTTTTTTTAATAAAGATAGATCATCTGCACTGTGGCATTTCTTCAGACATGTCTCATTAAAGAATTGGTGCAAAGTTAGTATTTTTAGGCTCCCAAAACACTGGTTCCACACTGCTCACACCTCAACTCATCTCTGTGTTGACATGGTGTTACTTTAAATCACACTGACTCAGTCAAAGCCTCGGGGACTCCTAGGGATCCCAGGTTTGGAACCAACGTTTTACAGCACAGATACATTAATTACGTTTTAGAGAATGAAAAGATTTTAATTAAAAATAAACTTGTCAACTGAGTAACTGTCAAGAGTTCAATCAGTGAGTGATTCATTATTAACAAAATGTTTCCTAATTTGATATTGCGCTAATTCAAACAGTTTCCCCCTCTGTACAGCTCCCTCCAGTAGGGTTCATGGCAGCTGCTTTGTACATCGTGGTGAACTCCGTCAAGCAAAACGGATTGTAGTCAAGCTTGGCAGCGCTGTTGTGACTCGTGGTGACGAGTGTGGTTTGGCTTTAGGAAGGCTGGCTTCCATCGTGGAACAGGTGAGATTTGAGATTTTTGAGGCAATCACTGAATTCTGTGAAAAATTCTTTATATATAAAGAAATTGGCGTCATTCTTCTGTTTCATGAGAAAATCTTTAGGCTTCAGTTTATGATGTTGTCGTCCAGGTGGCCATGCTGCAGAATCAAGGCAGGGAGATGATGATTGTTACCAGTGGAGCTGTGGCCTTTGGCAAACAAAGATTAAGACACGAGATCCTGCTGTCGCAGAGCGTCCGCCAGGCGCTGCATTCAGGACACAATCAGCTTAAAGACATGGTAAGGGAAGGTAGAGAAATGAGGTGGTCTGAAGAAATGTTGAATTAGAGAAATGAAATGTGCACTGAAGTTGGAAAAATGACTATCCTGCCTCTTGCTGGGATGGCCTCCAGCTTCCTTGCAACTCACAATTGGACTGAGTGGTGTTAAAAAAATGAGTGAATGTTTGAAAAATTCAAGTACGGTTATGTGAAAAAGAAAAGTGCACCTGCTCTGACTTTGTGTATGACCCAATCTCAGCGAAGCTTTAGCTTTTAGACTCATGTTTATGTTTATTTTGGTAGACAGAAGACTGATTGACTGGAGGTGTACTTTTGTTTCACATGTCAGGAGAAGTTTAGGGGTTTGTTAGGATGGCGCTTTGCAAAGAAAAGCCATGCGTCATGTCCTTATAGGTTTTTGTTCCCTGTTGATCCCTCCAACATCCCCAAATGGTTCAATTTTTTCCTTTTTTTTTTTACCATAAAATTTGTTTTTAGTGTTAGGCCTGTAAAGTTTATTACAATTCCCCTCAACATTGCAGAGCCTGATGATTAAGGTGTGTGTGTGTGTGTGTGTGTGTGTGTGTGTGTGTGTAAATCACACTGACTCAGTCAAAGCCTCGGGGACTCCTAGGGATCCCAGGTTAAACTGCCTTTAATATTTTCACCTTCCTAGTAATCTTTCCTGTAAGACAAGACTCTAAATTGTAAGTGGTTTTCTAACCGCTGAATCCTCAGAGCCTTATTTGGAGGACATAGTTTCTGTAATGGAAAACCCAGAAGACCTGGAAATTCAGCTTCACACAAGAGTGAACATTTAAACAGAAGTGGATTTACTGAAAGAATGACAGAATGGAGATCGGTAAAGAATCCTAGGAGAGCGGTTTGGTCGTGCAGGGTGAAAGTTCAATATCTAACAGCGTCGTTGAGGGAACAGGCAGTGGTCATTGACTGGCAGAGAGCAGGAATCGGTGGTCATTGATCAGAGCAGTGATCGGTGGAAAAGGTCTCTTGTGGACAAAGATAATCTAGAGACATTACCAGTTTAGTAACAGGAGGAGTGGAAACAACCACTGGCTCTCAACTGGAGAGAGATTGCAGACAGTTAAAACACGCTACAGAATTTTTGCCATGTTGCCCGTCACACGCCCCCCATCAACAGCTAATATAGCGTTCATCTTGCATCCTGCCTGACATGTTTGCACTCTCCAGCCAGCAAAAGACGACCTTACGATGGCTCTTGTTTTGTCCCTTTTGTCTTTTTTAATCTTCTTGCGTTTCTTTGCTGATGGTGTGTGTTGTTCAAAACAGCCAGTTCCATATTATACCATGAAGCAAAACATTACGCCGCATCCCGGATGGAAGGTAACACTTCATTTTGATAGTCCATCTGTTGAGACTTTACAAACTATCAGAACATATTCAGTTGCATGTCGACAGTTTAGCTGAGTATCTCAACAAACAGGCAACATGTGTTCAACTAACTGTCAGTAGAGTGTAGTTTGATCATTTGTTAAGTAGATGTCAACAGTGTCTCAGTAGATATTCAACAATTATCTTTCAACAGACAAGTAACATAAATTCAACTCACTGTCAGCAGACTATAAATTCATTTCAAGCTGTTCAAAGATTTTACTAAAAGTTTCTGCTGGCTGTCACTATGTTTTATGTCAACATGTTATTGAGCAATATTCAACTTGCTATCTGGAGACTGTCAACTTTTTTTTTTAAAGGATAAGGATATACTATGCTCTTAAACATAGAGACATAACAGACAGATTAATTCTGAGTAACTGATAATCAGCTTTTGTCAACAGATGGACTATCAAAATAAAGTGTTACTGAATGTAAAGGCTGTTTCTGAGCCTCGGGACGCTGCTGAGTAGCAGCAGCTCTAGAAATGCACACGATAGATGTCACTGTATCAACGAATGAGTCCAGGACGTGGCGTTTTAAGGTAAAAAAGTTACATAATGCGTCTTTAAAGTAGGGCAGCACACAGATGAGAAGAGGGAGCAATCAGGGAAGTTCAGGTGGAACAAATGAACTTGACTAAGTAAGTAATCATAGAGGCTTGGCAGAGCATGAACCATAACGCTTTCTTTTTCACATGATCACAGCCACATAGGGAGATTTCCCCCATTTGAGCCATGTCCTTTGCTAACTTTCAGACCATGGTCACTGTTTTATTCATTAGCAAGAAATGTTTTAACCCAAATAAAAAGAAATTTTAACTATATTTCTCAAATATTTTTTCAGTTTTTGCCACCCTATTCAGTACATGGATATTATAAAAGAAATATAGTTTTTGTCCATAGCAAAGCAACTATTTTTCATGCAAAAACTACCATGTTTAAGGAAATTTATTTCTGTAATAAAGTAGGCTGACTCTTATATTCCTTGTACTGTAGTGAGCTAACATTTCGTCCTTCTCTGTTGCGTTTAGTTTACCTTGTGCTTTAAGCCAGTGTCTGTGGGATTATTGGAACTCACTTGTATGGTTTGATGAACGTTAGACTTTGATGACTTATAAAGTTGCAGGTTTAATAAGTACATAATTTGTGTTTCAGTCTCTGCCAGTGCTGGAGGCTCGAGCTTGTGCCGCAGCTGGACAAAGCGGCCTGATGGCCCTTTATGAGGTCATGTTCACCCAGTACAGCACATGCACTGCACAGGTACTTATACACCTCACCAGTGTATGAATTTGACATTTTGTTCATTCTCTTACTCGTAAGTTTCAGTAAATCTTCATCTTGCTTTTGTGCTGTCAGGTCCTGGTGACAAATCTGGACTTTCATGATGATGAAAAGAGACAAAACCTCCACAGCACACTGCAGGAGCTGCTTCGCATGAACATTGTGCCCATCATCAACACCAATGATGCCGTGGTGCCCCCTCCAGAGCCCAACAGTGACCTGCAGGGGGTAAATGTGGGTACAGACAGCATGGGGGGGGCGATGCTGGTGGTGGTGATGGTGGCAGCAGGGGTGCCGAGGAGGTTCGGCGAGACTGTGTTTGTAGTATGCACTGTACATGCATCACTCATTAAATGCAGTATTTTCTATCATTCACATGCACACCCGCTGAATCACATCTGCCACCCTGCCTCACCTCTTCAGCTCCGTGGATATGCATGCAGGGAGGGGGGAATGGATGAGAATTTGTCCATCTACTAGACAATAGTTGCAATCCAAAGGGATCAGAACTAACTTGCGTTTGTAGATGTTATGTTCTTTTACAAGCTTCCCGTGCAGGGACGACTATTACACAGCTATGGTTAACTGTATTTGGCAGGAGACTGCTGTTTTGCAAATGAGCTGGAAACAACAGAAATCTAAAAGATTAAGATTTTCTGTGCTTTCTCCATTTGTGCCCTTCTGAACTATTAGATGGTTGCAGTGGGATTTATTTGGCTTACCCTCATGCAATATTTATTTTCACTTGTAAAAAGATTGACATAATTTTTGTTTCACATTTTGCACAGTTAAATAGCAGAAACAGTATTGGTATTTGTATCTATGGCATGTGGGTAACTTTGTGCTGCTGAACTTACATCAGCAACTTTCTGCTTCTGTAGGTGATCAGTATTAAGGACAATGACAGCCTGGCGGCAAGGCTGGCTGTGGAGATGAAAGCTGACCTGCTCATCGCTCTGTCTGATGTGGAAGGTATGTGTTACCACAAACAGCATTCTGGGTTAGCTGTTAGATAACAACACCATCTGTCTGCACGCTTCCCTGGGGAAAAATAAAACATTTAGAAAAACGCCACACTTGCAGGGTCAGAGATTGAGATGGGCAAGATGAACACTGACTTGCATTCATGTTTCAAATTCATGCTGATAAAGCTTAAACAAGGTGTCCAAATGCACATAAATTTCATGGCAGCTGAACTAATCAGCATGAGCCGAGCAGGTTTAAAGGTGCAGTGTTTAAATCATTTCAGCTCAATTTAAAGAAAAAAAAGTATTTTTCTCTAAGAAGCAATTGGTGGTACACAAAGTAGTTATCTGTTTCACAGTGAGGGAAAAACAAAGAGACAAACAAAAGACAAGGCAGAAAAAACAATAGCTTTTTAATATGTGGTCAAATTTAAGACATATTGGGAGAAATCCAAGTATATATTTACATTGCTCAGATGGAGGGAAGAGGGCATTCTAGTTTGTCCCTAGACATCGTTACACATGATGCACTTCTAAGGCTAAATGTATTTTTCATTCTAAATAAATGCTTTTTCTTTTTTTTGCCTTTTTTTTTTCCAGAGAAGTGTTTTTTTGCTATGATGAGTAAATAACTTGTGTGATTGTTGTTCATTTTTACAGGACTTTACAACAGCCCCCCTGGAACAGATGATGCCAAGTTAATTGACATCTTCTATCCCGGAGACCAACAGTCCATTACGTACGGCACAAAGTCAAGAGTTGGAATTGGAGGCATGGAGGCCAAGGCATGTTAACTCTCTTGTATGCATTAGTTGAAGTTAATCATTTCAGAAATGCCCTAAACCTGTTTGCAATGTTTCTTCTTTACTCCTCGTGTTTAGAATTTATGATTCTGTTTAAGACCTTTTTATGATATTATTAATAAGTAAAAAACCATAAATGTAGGTGTTAAACTCCAGGTACTGAACTTCCTATAGATGTGCACATCTAAAGAGAATATTCTAAAAAGGATTTTTAGTTCATGCCTAATTTAACTGAAGATTATATAAGAACGCAAACAGGAAATGAAATATTGTTAGTGATGCAACCAGGGGACAGAAGGGATTTTTTTCCTTTTTTATTACCTTGCAATAATTATGCATTCCCTCACAATACTTTTGTGTTACCTGCAATACTTTTACATTACAATTACAATGAAGTATCATCTGACGCACATTTTCTGATATGATGTGCAAGGGAATAACAGCTGATGAACGACACATCATAGCTGTTAGATGACGCTTCTGATAAAATGCGCAGACAAAATAGTTTATGGAATATAAATTTCTTATGTATTGCGTTTTAGATGTATTTTGACACAATTAATGTCTTTATTCTCAACAATAAACACCTTAACGCATGGTTAAATAATTCAGTCATGAAAATGAATGGAATTTATTTAAAACATCATGAATAAATCATATCAATTGCACTTTACTGTCTAAACACAAGCAGACACAACAATAAAGCAGAAACACACTTGGTACCACCTCAAGGTCTGCACCTGTGAATAAAGCCTTGTATAGACTCTGCGAGAAGCGAGAAAATTACTGCATTTTGTTCTTGCAGACACGGTTGAAGACACGTTACATGATCACATGAAAGGCTGGTTTCTGAGGAGGGCAGACCCTCGGAGCGCCACATGCATCAAGCACTGTATATTGACCACCAAAATCCTCCATTATTATTCAGTTTAGGCTAATGAAAGCTTACAAAGTATTCCTTTAATGGAAAGTCACAGAGCAGTCACTGTAAAATGTGTACAGCTTTATTAAGTCTTTTTAAAATGTCACCAATGTGAGTTTCAGACTGTGTCCTATGCAGGTCAAGGCTGCCCTCTGGGCATTGCAAGAAGGCACCTCAGTGGTAGTTGCCAATGGCACCAACCCCAAAGTAACAGGCCACGTCATCACTGACATTGTGGAGGGCAAGAAAGTGGGAACATTCTTCTCTGAAATCAAACCTGCTGGTGAGTTTATCCAAGATACTGTAAGGGGGATTTTTTTTTTTTTATAATTGATTTTCTGTTTCTCTCTCATCTCCAGCCATGCTGAAGCTGTTGCTGTTTATAATGGTCTTGTCCCTGACTTTATCGCAGGCCCGTCCGTAGAGGAGCAGACTGAATTGGCACGTAACTCTGGCAGAAAACTGGCATCTCTGCAACCAGACCAGGTGACATGACCTTTTAAATAAGAAGATTATTAGTTTTTAAGTTTTTGTTTTTTAACGTTTATGTGGATTCTGAACCTTCAGAATTCTGTATGTGAGTTTTATTCCTACTGTACTGGATCAGCTTTAGACAAATGCTAAACTCTCATATATAAACCTGCCATATAATGAGTCTGCCTATATTTGCTTAACTATGTTATCAGAGGAGTGAGATCATCTGCCATCTAGCAGACCTGCTGACTGAAAGGCAGGAAGAAATTCTGGCAGCAAACAAGATGGACATGGAGATGGCTGTCAGTGCAGGTAACGCAAAGCCACATTTTCCAGGAGTGGAGATGACCTAACAGCTCAGCCTTCCATTTTTAGACCCTTTCATATTTCATGTTATTTTAAGATATTTATTATGTGTCTTTAGGATGATCATTTTTGTATCCATGATCTCTGGCTGATAAGCAGCGAATCTGTCGTCTCTGTTTTGTCTGTTTATTCTGTTCCCTCACAATACTTTGTGTTACCATGCAATACTTTTGCATTCCCTTGCAATAAGTTTTGCATTACCTCACAATGACAGACAAGAGACAGAGAAATACAAAAGATGAATTAAGGAGGAGTATCTATCAGGTCCATCAGGTTGGCAATGCTTAAGAATAACAGCTGATGAAAAACACGTCGCAGGAGTAAGACTGTTTTATCTGATGGTCTCTGAACGCAAAAGCGTCCTCATCCCTGTTAATGGTGTTCTAAGCCCGCTTTCTGATTTTAATTCAGATTTCTTCAATTCATTGTTTGTGTTTGTCAATATCTTCTGTGATTACATTAGTATTAACCTACAGTTTGCCTCGCCTGGTGGATCTGCCATGAATAGCAGCTGATGAGCGACACACAGTTTCTGAAGAGTGCAGACAAACTAGTCTAAAAAAATGTAATATGCCGTTTGTATTGTGATGTAGGCTTGTTTTTTTAACGTCTTAATTATCAGTAGGTTAAGTACTGCGAAGAAATGCAAAAGTATTGTGTGCTAACAAAAGTATTATGAGGTAATGCAAAAAGGAAAAAAGTATCCTGTGACCCCTGGGGGGCTAGATACAGAGGCTCTGGAATGTTTCAGTATATTTTACAACATGAATTAAAATAAAATCTTAAGAGAGCTTTGTTAAAAAAAAAAAAAGGAATAAAAAAAAAGAAGCTGCACCTTGCCAACACAAGTCGCTGTTATTTTCTCCAAATGCTTCCTTTAGTGTTTAACTTTGTATTGCCGAACCTTTATAGGTCATTTGCCTCCAGCTATGTTAAAGCGCCTGAGCCTCTCGACAGCCAAACTTAACAGTTTGGCCATGGGTTTGCGACAGATAGCTTTATCAGCTCTGGATAGTGTCGGACGTGTGCTGCGCAGGACCAGAGTGGCTCACAATCTGGAGTTGGAGCAGACTACGGTACCAATTGGAGTTCTTCTGGTCATCTTTGAGGCCAGACCTGATTGCCTGCCTCAGGTATTGTCATGAGAATGTCAAGAATCTGCCCTGCTTTCTCCAAGCAAATAAATAGATAACCTGCAAGAATGCATCTTTGATGGTAGAAATACAGAAGTAGATATTTTTCAGTGTTGCATGCCTCCACAATTTTTAACTTTAGAAACTCCTTATAATATGTAACTAATAAAAAATGTTTATTTTGTTTGGCTTTAAAACATGCTGGTGAACTTACAAACCACTCCCTGTAAGCTCTGCACCTTCTTCATGTGGCTGATCTTAAGCTTATTTGTTTCACATGTATCAGAGTACACAAGCATTTAAGTACTAAGAGAATACTACATATATAAGACATTATTTTTAATTGATGATTTACATATGAATTAATGATAGACTCCGTGTTTAGAACAGAGTTTCTGTGCACTGTATTTCTGCAAACAAGAAAATACACAAAAAGAAAAGCACTACTTATTTCCGTTACAAATGACTAATAAATGCAAATATATACTTTTCCCTTTTGTTTTAATAACTGGTTGTACTGTGTCACATGATATTTTATCTCCTCTTCCAGGTCTCAGCCTTGGCCATAGCCAGTGGCAATGCTCTGCTGTGGAAGGGTGGCAAAGAGGCAGTCAATACTAACCTTGTGCTGCACCGGCTCACTCAAGAAGCCCTCTCACTGCATGATGTCAGCAAAGCTGTACAGATGGTAAGTGGGTTTTTTTTTATTTTATTTTTTTTAATCTTTTGTCCACAGTTATTCAAAGAGTTCCCAAACCATGTTTACACCATATATATTGCTTGTGGACAAATCTTGATAAAAGTGCCAGACTTCAGTTAAGAGAAATCTGTCTGACTGTGCATGTGTGTATTTCTAAATACAACATAAATGTTCATCGGCTGCATTTGAAAGACCTGTATTCCTTCCAAGGTGAGCACTCGCGAGGAAGTGGGGGATCTGTGCCGAATGGACAAGATGATCGACTTGATTATTCCCCGAGGTTCATCCCAGCTGGTGCGGGACATTCAGCGAGCAGCCAAGGGCATCCCAGTGCTCGGTCACAGCGAGGGAATCTGCCACGTCTACGTCGATGCGGAGGCCAACGTTGAGAAAGTCTTAAAAATTGGTCTGTAAAAACAGTTTCCTTTTAAAACTGTGTATATTTCTTTTATGGATTAGTAAAGCTTGCTAATGCGTTTTCGCTTCTAGTTAGAGACTCCAAGTGTGACTACCCTGCTGCATGTAACGCAATGGAAACGCTACTGATTCATCGGGACATTCTTAGGACCCCACTCTTTGACCAAATAATTGATATGCTGCGCACTGAACGGGTAAAACAAAAAATACCCACACATAAGTCTACCAACACTCAGGTACAATCAGTGCATTGCAAGTAAAACACACTGGTATGAATGAAAAGCAAGCATTTCACCTAGCTTCACTGCAGGAAACCTAGTGATTTTGTCATTAATTGAAGTATGCCAATACCTAATTTAACAGTTATTTAACATAACTGTTGTGTTTTTAACAAGCTACCAAAAAGCAGAGAAATGGTTTATTACTCATAGTGTGAGGTCACCTTGAGAGTTAGGTGTGTAAGTGTAATAAAGCTTCCTCAGATCTGACAAGCCCTGGACATATGAGGAGTTGCATGTTTTCGCACTTCTTCTTTTGCTTTTTTTTCAGCCAGAGAAGCTGCAATCAGTGCATCTGATTTGCTCCATCCATCCATCCATCCATCCATTCTAATATAATTTATTTTTACATTCTTCACTTGTCATGAAACACAGCTGAATGGATTGTCAGTAATTTGATGTTTCCTACAGTGAGAATAATTTAGCACTATCTGTCTTTAACACTAGGTAAAGATCCATGCAGGTCCACGCTTTGTTTCATATCTGACTTTCAGTCCATCGGAGGCCAAGTCCCTGCGAATGGAGTATAGTGACCTGGAGTGTTGTATGGAGGTGGTGGACACCATGCAAGAAGCTGTGGACCACATACACAAGTATGGCAGCTCCCACACAGATGTTATCATCACTGAAAATGGTAGGTGGAGCAATGAGCTGCTAGTTCTGTGATGTTGTGTTATTCTTATTCTAAAATCTAAATCAAAGTAATCAAAATCTATATAAAAGATTGTTTATCCAGAAATCTTTGACATTTTAACTTCACCTTGAGCAAACCATCACCCTAGTCCCCACCCACCCTCTTTAAATTGAAGTCTAGCATTATTCAAGTGGGTCTTATGAATACATTTCCTGTTCCATCTTGATTCTGCATATGCAAGTAATAAGCAGTGACATGTTGTTGGCAGAATAGTGCACACTCTCCCTTTGTGACTGCAATGTGGTGGACAGAGGCCTTTTAAAATGCAGAGCAGATAATAATCTGTTCAAAAGACTTCTCCATTTCAAAACTTTAAATTGTGCTCTGATGTGAATGTTCCTTTAAAGTGAGCCAACACTCAGCATCTTTCATATCATTTAGACAGAATCTTACCTGTGCCGTTTCTTATTTGCAAGGCACTATGGTGTTTAAATACATATATATATATATATATATATATATATATATATATATATATATATATATATATATATATATATATATATATATATATTTCATCGGTACCAGAAGATGATTTGCTGCCATCTAGTGAAGGGTACCTCAATGAGTAAAACTAAGCTCAGTTTAAGTCAGTAGTGTGAGAGAAGAGAGACAGGAGTACTCATGTAAGGAAAATAGATTTCATGCTAACAGTGAATTGGGGGTTAGGTAGACAGGATACATATAACAAAAAATAGATATTTTACAGTATATCTGTAGTACCTGCTTACAGCTAACATGCAGACAGACTGAGAGAAACAGCATATAGTTAGATAATCTATTAACTATTACCTTGTTTTTATTCTCTCCAAACTATTTTAGTGTATTCACATCTGAATAAATTCATTCAAATTTAGGTCCACAAAGAAAATAAAGGGTTTCACTTTTGTTTAGCCGAATGTGTGTTCAGATGGATGTTCACATCATTTAAGAACTTCATCTAAGGTAGCTTTTTGTCATTTATAAAGAAGCAATGAACATTATCCTCTATCAATATACTCTAAAAATTGATCTATGAATGAATCTAGCTCTCTTTCTGTTATAACTTATTAATTTGATGTCTGAACGGCTGTCCGTGGTAGTGATCAGAAGAATATGGTTGTTCCTATTACACCTATAGTTTAAACAGTCTTTCTCTCACAGAGGCGACAGCTGAGCAGTTCCTGCAGCAGCTGGACAGCGCCTGTGTTTTCTGGAATGCTAGTACACGTTTTGCTGATGGCTACCGGTTTGGATTGGGTTCGTATCTCATATCCTTTTTTTTTTTTTTTTTTTTTACCTCTTTTCTCTCAAGTTTAACCCAGATTTAATGAAAATTATCAGCCATACTTTCTCAATATGTGACACACTGTTTATTGTCAAGTCCTGCGTTTCTTTCGGTTTATAGGTGCAGAAGTAGGTATTAGCACTGCTCGTATCCATTCCCGGGGCCCTGTAGGCCTCGAGGGGCTGCTCACCACCAAGTGGGTCCTGCGAGGAGACGGTCACACAGTAGCTGCCTTTTCAGAGCATGGCTCCATGAAGTACCTCCATGAAAACCTGCCTGTGGGGCAGACTTATGCAGGACAGAGGGATAGTAACTAGACCAGAGACATGAACTACATTCATTTGGTTTTTATCTTTGTTCAAAGTTGTTGCTATCTACCAAAGAAGCACATATGACTGCATATATGTGAAGATGACTGTTTAAGGATTCTGAAAAGCAGATATGTTTTATTCTACCTCCGCCAGGCATTATGTGGCAATCATAACATATCTCAAAATAATTTAATTAATTATGGAAATTGTGACCATATACAGATGTATCAAATTTTATTTTTATTTTTTATTAAATAGTGGACATAATAAACATAATTTTGAAGCTGATATTATAAATTTACATGTAATATTAAATCATGATGAAGACCGCAGTTGTTCAGATTACTGCTGTGATCTATATAAACTGATCTGGGGTCAGTCAATTATTATCTCCACGGTATAAAGATTGAAGTTCCATGTTCAGATTTTAATAAAAGTATACATTTCCTTTTTTATCTTTAACCCAATTTAACAACAAGACCCATGTAAATGATTGAAGGTCCAAATGGATTTTATCTTCATGGAAGATTTTATGAGCGAAAATTTTCAGGTTAATAAATTGATATTATTTGAGAGGTTTTTTTTAAAGATGAGAGAATATAACCCATATTAGACACACTGTCTTCGCTCGAAATCTCATTTTAAAATAGAAGTTTACAAAAAATCTATATGGCAAGAATAAAACCTGAACAGAAAATGTGATTTTTCTTTACAGAAATGTAAGGTAAATTCATAACAGCATGCATTGTATTTCCTCCTTTTTTAACTTATTTGATTACTGTTACGAGCCTTTTTTTTCTTGTTTTGTTGCTTTCCTGCATGTTCATTGTAGTGCCCAAAGCCTCTGTCAGAGCAGGAATAGTAATTGACAAGCCGCCTCCTTTAGGCTGGAGGGGAGGAATGAGTCTGTTGTAAATTAAGCTTGGTAACATTTCAGCATCTGAGCTGCTTTCTGATGTGTTGCAATGCACTTAAGGATTGTTTTTGGGGTTTTTAAAGGTGGCAATGTAGAATAAAAAAAACTTAAAAAAGACTACTTATAAGTATTTCTTACTTTCTGCACGTTTTATTTTATTATTTTTGT
This sequence comes from Telmatherina bonti, assembly GCF_933228915.1. Classification (NCBI taxonomy): domain Eukaryota; kingdom Metazoa; phylum Chordata; class Actinopteri; order Atheriniformes; family Telmatherinidae; genus Telmatherina; species Telmatherina bonti. The sequence continues at coordinate 14,530,660 of NC_136630.1, read as the reverse complement.
TTTTTGCTTTTGTTTTCTTTCGTTAAAATGTTGACGAGTTCCACATGTATGTTCATTTCTGTCCTGGAAGTAGTCTTTTATACTTTCACAAAGAACACAAATTAATGTGAGGGAGGGGGAAGAGAAGTCATACTGATCTGAAAAACAGATGTCTAAAAGGGGGCTTTTTAAAGTTGCCCATAGGGAAATTCGCATTGCTGGAAGTGGGGCAAGGAAGATGGAAGACAATACTACAGAGGTTTAATTATCCAGCCATCAGAAATGAAAAGAAGGAAGAGCAGAACTGAGACTAATAATGGAATCACAGACTTGTGTTCTGGGTTTCTCTATTTCTCTTTCTTTCTGTCTTCCTCTCTTTTCTATCATCTAAAGAATTCATTCTCCAAAACGCGCTACTTACCCTTCAATCAGCTTCCCATCATAAGTCCAAAGGGTTCAGAGATAAAGAAGGAGACAAAACTCGGATCTCACTCTTTTGTCCTTTTTATGTGAGAAACGATTGAAAATATCATCTAAATGACTTGAGGTAGAGAAAGAACAATCCAGGGACACTGAGTATTACCTCTTTGGAGCATAGTATTTCACAGAATTACTTCAACTAATCTTAAGGATCAGAGTTGTTTGCCATTGTTAGTGCTGATACTGAGGGGTAAATGGGAAGTGTGAACACCTAGTTGTAGTTTACAACTTCAGCAGGCATCCTTTGTTCGGTTTGTTGACTGATTTTATTATTCATTATTATTATTTATTTCAAGCACAAATTTCTTGATGTAATCATTTTATCAACTGTGGCCTTGACATGTAGTACCAGTCTGAAGTTTTGATACACCATCAGATTAAATGGAAACGTGTGTTAAGACTTTTTACTGGTACCGTAGTTTGCCCCATAGATAGATAGATGGATAGACTGAGTACTTTATTCATCCCAGCTTGGGGAATTTAGTTATATATTTAAAGCTTCAAATCGATAGAAAAGTAAAATGACTAAGAATGTTTGCTTGAACAATAATGAATTAAGTGTTGCCATCCCGTTCACTACCTTTATGTAGCATTTTCATCTTTATGGCAGGTTTAAGTGCTTTTATTTATAGTGTCCATGTAAAGGTTTAAATATTCTTACTAAACTTTAAGAAACCTTTCTTTGTAGTTCTGTGGAAGTCTGAAATATTTTCTTCCTGGATTTAGTAATATCTGAAGTCACTGCTCCTTACAACATTACATTTACTTCTTGTTATGTTTAAAGCCGTCTTTTCATCTCTTATAAGTCACTGGCCCCAGATGTTGCCGGATCTGATCCCCCACTGCACCCTGTTGATGCTGTACTGTCTACTGGGCATTGTTGTCTACAGATGTTAAACAAGATGATGACGGCAAATCACTGGACTCATACTGCAAAGCCGACAATTCTTTAATTGGACATTACTCAAGGCCAAAACTCATATTTCTTGTTCTGCTTGATCTTAAGATTCTCAAACGCTTTCCCTGCTGGGCTTCAATTTTTTTTAAATCAATAATTAATGGTCAATGTTATTTATTCATGTGTATCTTCGCCAATTACTCAGTGTCTAATTAACAATTTCAATAATTGATATTTATTTCTGAAAGAGTTCAGTATCTTGGGCTGATGAAAAATGCATGAGCAGGGATGTGGACGGGGTTTTGTTTTTTGTTCTGAGAGAGCTTGATGCTCGGGGCTAATACCAAGCCACTTTGACTCCAGCTCTTTGAGTTGGTACTGGCCTTGTGATGTGGATCTAATATGGGCATCTTTCATGGACCCAAAGCGCTTACACTGTACCATGTGATCTCATAAAGACTCCAACATGCCCATCCTCAGATACGCTTTCTTTCTTTCCCTCTTTCTTTTTGTCTTTAATAGTGAACTTCAAAGAATAAGCTTCTGTTTCCTTGATAAATTTTCTTTGTGTATATGTGAAGTGGCGATCTCACAAAAAACTGGGGAGAACTCTTGGTGTAGCTGGGACGTCAATGCTTACACTGTCTGTTTAGCTTTTTGTCCTGATGAAACTAAAGTTCAATTACCATATTAAAGAGAAGGGATTTATAAAATAAAACAAAGAAGCCATATCCTCCTGATCTTTTGAAAGTGACAGCTGTAATACTCAAAAGAAAATTAACAAAGGCTCCCTTTAGTTGACTTTCATCAAGTTTTCATTTATTGTGATTCCAGAAGGACAGAAGGTTGGGGATCGGCGAGGCAAATGTTTTTGCTATGGTGCGACCAAAGCAAAAAAGCTAAAAAAAAAAAAAAAAAAAAAAAAAGATAAATAAATTCACTTTTTAAAAATCATCACTATTTTCTGTGAGCTTGCTTGAGCACTGAGTTGGATAATAGCTTTACCCAGCAATGCAGAGCAGCCCAACAAATCCAGAATCCAACATCAGACGCACCAAAACCCTCATCATTAAAGTGTATGGTTGCCAATTTGGACACCACAGTGTTGAGACAACACTGAAACAGTGCTGGCATCAGGGAAACAAGAGGGCAAAGATCTAAACAATGAGGTTCAGTAAGGGTAGAAATGAAAAAAAAAGAAAAAAAAAACCAGCGGTGAATCAGTTGAGCTCAGTGACACGTCTCAGAGAGCCGATGGTGGAGGTGGTGCTTCCCCACTCGCTGTGCCTCCGGTATTCTCCAGGGCGCAAGAAGTACTGGCGCCCCCTATAATTGGGGTGTTCATGCAGCATCCAGTAGCCCTCCATGACATTGACGGAGGAGATGTCACGGGTGTGGAAACGCTCATTCAGATCTGGGCAGTCATCCATTAGCTCCATATTCTGGCCCGCAAAGTCAGACCGCTCAAAGATCTTCATCCTGTAGTTTCCATTGTACTGAAGATAAATAAAATATCATCATTTGCTCAGTCATGTTGAATAGACAAGTTAAATTAACTGAGATGTTCCAATCAACTAGTCTGCAACTTAAGGAAAAATTAAGTTCATTATGTAGAAAGCCTGAGTACTAAGTGATCCTGATAAACTGACAGCTTCACAGAAAACCTTTGTGCAAACAGGAAGTACATGATTTGTAACTCACAGGTGGCACCATACGGCAGGAGCGGATGCAGTCATTGAAGCCTGCCCAGCGCTGATAGTCAGGATACTCTCCCTTGTGCAGCATGTACTGGTATCCACCATAATTAGCCTTCTCATAGGCCACCCAGCAGCCACTCTCAACTCTTATCGAGTTACAGCGGCTGAAGTGGCTTTGCATCTCTGGGCTGTCACTGCTGCACTCATAGTGACGACCCTGGAAATTCCTGTCTTCATAGAAGATAATCTGTGCACGACAGATGGTTGAATGTTACACGATTGCCACAGAGCCTTTTCAGAGACAAACTAAGGCATGCATGCTTGAGTATCCATCCTGAGGTGCTTAAAGGATGACAATGCTTCATAGTTTTAAGCTTCATACTTTTAGTAACTCAGGTTTGAACATTGTTATAGCTAAGGTTTATGAATAGAATACATGCAAGTGAAACATTTGAGAAAAGATTAGCAGTAGACGGTTTTTTAAAAAAAAGGTTTGAAATGATGTGCCAGGAGTAAAGTTAAATGAAATAGAATATAGGATGTGGCATGTTAAAGCTCTCGGTATGCTTTCAAAGCAAACAGGACTTTTAGAGCAGTCAAATAGTTATGATTGCGGTGCTTTACTGAAGATGAAGGCCTGCGTATTTATTGTTTTAAGCTTTTATTTGGCATGCTGTTTAACTCCATTGATTAAAAATGTATTTAGCAATTTTATAATCCATTTACATGTAGTAACTATTCATTAGTGAATTTTTAGTGAAGCCAGTTATCACTCTGTAAAGATCCTTTCATGTTACCAGAATCTGACATTTTAGTTATCTCTAAATTGTGCATCAAATATTTATATTTCACTAGCCGCATACAGTAGATTTTAAATTTCATTCTTACCTTGCCCATTGTAACTTTGCTAAGTTCAGAACAGACCAGATGCTGGGCTGTACCAGACCTCTTTATAGACCCTGCTGGGATCAGGGCTTTGTAAACATGAAACAAAGCTTTGCCGTGTCAGCACAGTGTGCTCTATAGACTACAGAACACTATTGGAGCCGCTTTGTTTCTGTTAAAGCTCTGACTATCTATGGAAAATACCATACAACTGCATTTTCTTTGGGGCCTTCAATAGGAGTTGCAACATCTGCCTTTATAGGCATGAATGCCAGAAACCGACATGTAGACAGAGAGGATAAAAAGAGCAGCAAAAAGAAAAGAGTTGCTTCTACAGGTGCTGGACAGTTACATAAGTCATTAGACTATAGCAGCAGGCTTTTATGGGTTTTACATAAGCAGGAAGTAAATGCACTGGTTCACAAAAAATTAATAAACCTCACACTCATGATTGTATGCTTGTACAAAGAAGCTCACAAGGGACAGCATCGTTTTAAAATGGGAGGTTTAATGTTCATTTGAGTTTCGCATATGTGGAGTTTACATGGAAGTCCTCATCCTCCTGAAAGAGCCCACCATGGGGTTGAAGGAGCCCCAATCACCACAGGCTCTGTACTCTCCAGGGCGCAGGAAGTACTGGCGTCCCCTGTAGTTAGGGTGCTCGTAGAAGATCCAGTACCCCTCCATGATATTGCAGGAAAAGATGTCACGGTAGCGGAAGCGATCGTACACATTGGGGCAGTCATCAGAGAAGTCCATTGTGTGTCCCATCATGTCAGGCCTGTTATAAATCCTCATCCTGTAGCCTCCTCTATACTGCACAGGAAAGAAATCAGAACATGATTATTATGCTGTTTCGGTAGGTACGAACCCTCCAGAGAACTTTGTTGGAGCTTTCTATACTGTGTAGTTTTTTTTTAATTCAGCTGAGCACCTGCAGTGCTTGGTTTCCTTAGGTTACTATAAATGAGAATGAGCGAGCTCTCTTTTAGAGGATGACAGAGTTGGATTTTTTTTTTTCCCTCCTAAAATGCCAGAAACATTCAGAGTGACTAACAGAATTAGAGTGACAGCACCAAGTCTTATGGGGAGGCCGTATCATATTCTTTTTAAAGCTTGACTGGATCTCCTTGCGGGCCTTGCAGGAGAGACTTTTATGCTATGACCTGAGTGTGTGTATCTGTTAATGACATCAAAAACCTAGTGATTGACATCCATTTCGAAAGTGGCTTTTGATGTACAAGGTGACTGGGGGTTGGGAATGTAGAGAACTACCGATCCTATCTGTCTGTTTGATTGACTTACGGGAGGGAACATCTGGCAGGAACGGACACAGTTGTTGAAGCCCATCCAGGAGTGGTAGTCAGGGTACTCGCCAGGGCCGAGGATGTACTGGTAACCCATGTAGTGGGGCTTCTCGTAGGCCACCCAGTGTCCACCGCTGACGCGGATGGAGTTGCAGCAGTGGAAGTGCCTAAAGGTGTCCATGCAGTCACTGCTGCACTCCCAGTGGCGGCCCTGGAAGTTGCGGCCCTCGTAGAAGACAATCTTGAAAAGGAGAGAGAAGCGTGCTAAAGTAAAGTCTGTATTTAAAATATAAATGAACTAGTTGCCATACTCAAGAGCAGACTGTAGGGGACACTGCTCTCCCTCAAACAAGCACCTTTCATTCGTCCTACAAGTTTGAAACCTTTCCAGCGCTGAATATTATTTTTAGTGGAATTGGATCAAATTGAGGAATTTGAAACTAGTTTTACAGCTGGTTTATATTTAAATAACATGTTTGATACTTGCCCAATCAGTTCTGTCCTCTAAATATCAAGTATAAATGATATGTTAGTAATCCAGTCTATATTTTCACTCCTGCTCCTGTTTTCCTCTGCTGTGTTCTCTCTGTGCTCTAATATATGATGAATGCCCTCAAATGAAATTATTATCCTACTCTGTCTTCTTGTCAAAGCTGATTCTTTACTGCCTGTGAGCTCATACCTTTCCCATGGCTGTAGGGCTGTGGATGTTTGCGCATCGTAGCCCTAGACACACTTACAGGTCCTTTTATACTCTCCTGGTGATGATGAGGCCTCTGACACATCAGGAACTACTACTCTTTACCTTTTCAGATTCCAACTAGTGTTCCCTTTGTCTGCCAGCTCCAGGGTAACTTATCTCCAGTCTGCTAGAGTTTACCTATAGAATTGCCCCCCCTCTCAAAAATGAACACCACACAAGTGCTATTCTGTGTTTGCATGACCCTTGTTCTGTCATGACCTTGTGATGCAGCCTTTTGAAATGTCACACAAAGGCCCTTTGGGTATGTGGCCTCCCAGCAACAAAGCATATGAAGTGTACATTGGCTTAGGTCATATTTAGGGGCCACTCTCTAAACTAGTACTTAACCAAGGCATGGTTTTCTCTTCAGGTCTTGCTTGGGTGGGAAATAACATGGTTGTTTAGCAGTTTGAGTGAGTTAAGTGTGCTGTATTAACTTTGGGCTTTATCAGAGTTTACCAGTTGTTCAGCTCCCGTTGAAAGAAAGTGATGTCGATACTCTGGATCGAGTGAAGCTTTTTGTGTTGATATAATCTATAGCGATCTGTTGTCTCTTTTTACTTCCATAGCCTGCAGTTGTACTGTGATGCCAGACGGGACCAGTCTGTTTGCAGGCGTACAGAAAGAACTGTACGGTGTGTGTGCGTGTATGTTCATGTGATATAAAAGGATGGGTTTGCGGCATCAATGTGTTTGAGTTTTGGTCAAAAATGATAGATGTTTGGACGTGAGTCTTTGGCTTGCAAGCATAGCCCAGAGCTGAAGGGGAAAAGGCCAGAAAGAGTTGCCGCCATGCATTGTGCTCCTAAAGCCCAGCTGATGCCAGAAAGGTCAGTCCCAACCTTTGGCCTTTCATCAGGATAAAGAGCCTGTGCCCCCCTCTCCACTTTGTGTGCATTTTACGGCTTCCACTCTGTAAAAATGTTTTCAAAAAACACAATAGCCATTTTGTTCCTGGGCAAAAAAAAAAAATACTGCTGCCCTGGTAGTATATACAAAGCCATATGACACTGTTTTACTGTTAAGAAACAGTGCTGATAAGCTTTCGCTCCTTTGATCACCGATCAACTTGAAACTCTCGTAGCCTTCAGTAGGTTTCATGTTTGAAGAGCTACTCTTTTCCTATGACATAAGTAGACCATTGATATCCTTTCATCACACTTTGCTGCATAATTGTGGGAGATTGTTTGATGGGATGTTGTTTTGTTTTTCTACGTTTCTGGAGCAAACATGTACTTTTGGAGAAAAGGCTTAATCAGAATAAATAGGAGACTCATATTCACATTTTCCTCATGCTAATAGTTTAACGGACTCTTTCATCATAAATGAGAAATCTTTGCGACTGCGATAAGTCAAAACCGTTTGGGAGGAACTGGTGTCTGGGATGAGCTTCACCATGTTCAATGCTGTTGTTCAGCCTGTTCAGCCTTTAATGTTTGTACTGAGAAGGATGTAACTCAGATGCAATGCAATGAGCAATCCAAAAGGGGGAAAGGAAGAACAGATTGCCACTATCAACATAGTCATTGTTCTCATTTTCATCATGAAGTAACATCAGCTAACCCTAACTCATTAGTCAGGACCCTGGCTCTCCCTGTGTGTCTTTGGCTTCCAGAGGGGAACCTCGTTTCACAGGATCTCAAATGATCATCTTTAGCTGTGTTACAAGACATCTCCTCCCCACCCTGAAGGGAAACTGACATCACAGAGGCCCTTGCCTGCAATCTCAGTTCCCCCCGGAGGAGAAGAAAGCTACCCGCTGTGGAGCATTCCACTCTTCATCTTAGAATCATGGCAGAAAAGGAAAGGAGAGGGGAACAGAGCGGGGGGCTAGATTTGCAGCTCCTCCGTGTCCGAGGATCTCATTGTGCAACGTGTGTAATCGCGTGGGAGATGACGACACTATTAGCCCGCAGAATGACTGTCGGTTGGGGACCTCTGTGATTGATGCGCACCCCACAGAGAGAGGAAAAACTTTGACAGAAAGCAACCAAAGCAGTAGTTAACTTGCAATCTTTTTCATCTACCCAGCTTGCAAAAGAAAAACCCATCCGGGTAGCTGATACCCAATTAGAATTTGAATGTAAAATTCACTCAGTAAAACATATTTCAGGTCAGAGGAGACTTCTTTCAATATAAAACAAATCACATTCCCTTAATCCAAACCGTGCTCTCTCTTACCCTGCTATACACAATAACTCTCACCCCTAAAATGTTGTACGGTGAGATAGGAGAGCAGCCATGCTTGCAATGCTTCCAATGTGCTCTTTTACTGAACAGTCATTACAAAAACACTATGGTACTGAGGTGCAAACAAGGGGTCTATGTGAGTTTTGCTTGTGAGAGCTGGCTAATCTGGTGCTGAAAATGTGGTGTGATGGGGAAGTGCTTGCCAAAAAAGCCTCCCACGCCGGGAATAGAATAAGGACCTCTCTTTTGCAGAGAGATCATCCTCTCCATTCTTTCTGTCAAAAAATCTCCAGGCATTCTCCCTCTCTTGTCACTGCCAGCGCGCAGGCTCTATCGGGATTGCCAGACGCAGGAGCCACTATGAGCCCGTGCCAGGGCCAGGATTTACCGCAATGCGTCTGATGTGCTCCATCTTTTTGCTGGCGGATAATTAAAAGAGGAAATGGTGTTGGAAGAACAGAGTGGAAAAAGCAGGAGTGTGTGTGTGTTTGGGGGGGGGGGGGGGGGGGGGTGATCCTTGGACCAAGCAAATGGATGCAGCTGTCAATTTTGCTGAATTGTTGATATGTTTGTTTTGACTTTTTAGAGATTTTGGCTAATTAAGAACTACTCTTAGCAATGACAAGTTACCAAAAAGAGTATACCAAGTTACCAAAAGAGTATATATATATACATATATATATATATATATATATATATATATATATATATATATATATATATATATATATATATATATATATATATATATATATATACACACACATACACCATGTGTATATATGTATATATATATACGGCTATATATATATATACATATATACACATGGTGTATGTGTGTGTGTGTGTATGTATATAGTTGCATCATGTTGATCACCTGTGGGTCATTCGAATGAAGCTACTGAACTAACACCTTTTGGTTTTTAAAGGGGACATTTAGTGCTTTTAAATGGTACCTCATTTGTGTGTGTGTTGGGGGGCGGGAACTTTCTTTCTCTCTTCAAGAAAAATGGCCTCCATTGCAACAAGCATGTTTTATAGGAAGAGCAAAAGTGCAAAATACTTTTCTTTGTGCTGATTTTTACTTGAAATTTTGTAGTTATATTTCCATTGAATATCTTATAAACACATTAAATCATTTCTTAGATAAATATAACTATATTTTACATCAATATTTAAAAGTTTAAGCAATGTCTTCCGTAGTGGACATTTGTAGTTACACAAAAAAAAAAAAAAATAGATAGATAGATATATATATAGGTAGATATAGATATATTTATATATATATATATATATATATATATATATATATATATATATATATATATATATATATATATATATATATAAATATAAATATATCTATATCTATCTATATATATATCTATCTATCTATATTTTTTTTTTCTTTTTTCTGGATAATGATGCACCACTTTCACTTATTGCAGTTTTTTGTTTGTGTTTGTCTCATGATAGGTTATTTAAATTTTTCACATTTAAATCTGAAATGTTTGTGTCATCTAACTATTTTTTTCTAACTAAACCTGTTTCTTATGCTCTACCATGCAGCCTGACCAAAACTCTATGTATAAAAACAGGACCATTTCTTTATCTCTCAGCAGACACACACCAAGGGGAGTGATGGCTTTTAGCTGCTCTCACTCCTCATCTCTACACTCTGTTTTGACGTGGCATGTCTCCTGTACCCCAAAGCTTTAAAGGTTTAAGGAGCAACTTTTCACCCTGTAATCCAGGTGCCTTTCAAAGAAGACGCGCTGTTTACTGACAGATGACAAAAAAGTTCAACCCCCTCTCATCTCTCTGCTTACAAGACTGTAACTCACCTCAGTGCCTGGTAGTCATTCCTCCAGAGCACCCTGAACAAACAGAGCCTCTGCAAGAAGGGGCCCCTGCCTTTCACCACTCACTAAATTTCTAATAAGATGTGATGCTGTTGTTCACTTCTTCAAATTTGTCATCAAAGCAAATGTGTTCTGACAACAGCTAGTGACAAGTGCACCAGAGGAGAGGCAGCAAATCAGCTTTTTCACACCGCATATCAATTATTGATCATGTTGCTCCCCTCCTTTCCTCCTCAACCCCGCCACCCCGCCAAGTAGACACCTTGTGATAATGAAATACATCAATTTAAAAAATAAATAATAAACTGGGGTCGACTCCATTGTTGCAGAGCCTTAAGAGCTTGATTGACTGCCTGCACATTTTCCTCGTTGGCAGTCAGGCAGATCAAAGGAAGGTTTCTCTTATTGCCCAAGGCCACTTGCAATTTATTTAGAGGGGCAGTGCTGCTGTCCCAGCAGGTAACATTATTGGGTAGAGACACTCAGGATAATCATAGCTTTGAGGTGCCTCTCAAATCCCACCTCTGCTCGCTCTATCATGCATGATCAAAAAATACTTGCATATGATTCACAAAAAAACCTTTTTATTATTGTAAATTCAGACTGCATTAAGACACTCACATGGAGGATCTATTTGCGCAAAGGCAGTAACCTCAGCTGACCTAAATATGCTGGATTTATCACCTTCGGCTACATGGAGATGTAGATGGAATAGATTTTTATTTTATGTTCGATATCCAGTTTGTCTAAACTGCTTTTAATAACCTATCATACAGCTTTACAGGAAAAAAAATTATTGTGAGTATTATGGCTGTTTTAATCAGGAATCAGGGAAATTAAAATAACTTAAACATTTTGAAGCAAAAACCCATCAGAAGTCTGATCTTAATAAACTACTTTTTGAGAGTTTTCATCTTTAAAAATGTCTTTGTTTAATGAGGATACCTTGATTTTTCAGAGGCTTTTTATGAACAACACATTAATAAAACACTAAACAGAGCATAAAATCAACTTGCTTTTTTTTTTTTTTTTTTTTTATCCTGATACACTGAAATAATGTTAAATGAGTTTTCCAAGACTCTTTTACAAACTATTGTAGACATTAACTTTTTGTGTTTCTGTATTTTAGTTTCACCTTTACAGCTGAGCTACGAGATGCCTAAAATCGGGACGAGATTACGGTTCCTCTAAGTGTTACTTTGTGTCAGCCATTAAACTAAACAAAAATAGTTTGAGTTCACAATTTTTTAATATGGCAGTAATTTATACCAACTTGTGTTAAGTTAACTAAAGTAAAATCTGTGTATAGCTGTAAATACAAACAGAAAAGACTGCTTGTTCAGAAAAATAGAAATGGGTACTGTCTTTTTTTTTTTTATTATCAAACTTTATTTTGTCAATTATTTAAACTCTATAAAATGCTAAAAACTGTATGATTGAAGACTTACAGACAAAATCATGCAAAAGAGCTACTTTTCTAAAAAAAAAAAAAAAAAAAAAAAAAAAAAAAAACATTTTACCTCAAGATCTCATTTTTCTGCAAACATTACTGCGGCAGATTCTGCACATATGAATCAATCTTTTTTTTATCATTATTTTGATGGTTAAATAAATGTACACACTATAATATGATGATTTGATTTGTATTCAGATGCATTTATTCTGCAATTCACTGATAGACATTATTATTCTGTTAATGCCTGTATGTTTAAAGTGTTTGTTTAGTTATTAATGAAATTGCTAAACAGTTTTTTTTTGTTGTTGTTGTTTTTTTTTCAAACTTCATTTTAAAGCAATTTGCTAGACCACATTTATAATGGCTAAATTGTCCACTGATTTGTTCTGGCATACTGGTGCATATTAATGTTCCAGCTGGTTTGCCAGTCAGCTCTGAACACTAGAGGGCACTACAAGCCAAAGCATTGTCTGCCTGAAGGAAAGCTGTGTTAAGTTCTTTATACAATGACCATATCTCTGAGCAGCTCGCATGTGTGTTTATCTGTCTTGCATACATTTGGAAGTAAGCTTGGACACTCATGTATGTAGACATGAGTTAGACAATGGCACAATTTCATGCAGCGTAGCTCTTTGCATGTCAGTGCCATATCGCTTGTCTGTACTAACGCCTATCAGTGGTTCGACAAAGCTTTACCATGGGAGAAGTTAAAAACAAAACACTAACAGGCTGACATGACCTGTGTCCCAGCGCACATGCTGCTTATCCACTTGTTAGTAGAAGCAACCCACACTTTTCGCTGTACGCACACACAGCAGCATTTGAGTTGTTTTCAGAATGCTAGTTTCAAACAAACTTTATCCACGCACCCGTGTGCACATAGACACAGCATGGTTAAACAAAGTCTCAGGCAGACAATGAACAGTTTAGCTTTGTAGCTGTTTCAAGCCAGTGTGTGTTTTTGAACTGCAGATGTGGATGCTGACTGAAGGATCAGTGCACACACTGCAGGACTGCAGAGATGGCAGTTCTCCCATAGGGTCTGGCACAGCCCAGGCCTTTGTGTTGTACTGTTCATTTAGCCACGTTGAAGAGGTGGTGGTGGTCTGTGCCTGTGTGTAGTGATGGGAAATATTTGAAAGTACACCCTAAAGCCTATGTACACACATTGTACACCATATGACGCCTCTTTGCTTGCAGGCAAAGGCTTGCAGATACAGTGTTATAGAAGGATTTGGTCCTGGTGTTCTCAGGAGAACAGAGTGAAACCTATTTTGAGTTGTCCATTTTCTTGTTAGTATTGGAAGCAGCACATCTTGCATTTATGAATCTGCAGACTTATCTCTGGCAAGCACTGGTTTATATTTCTACTGGGAATCAATTCTACAACCGTAAAGATGCAATCAAGTATATTATTAAGATTTGCAGGCAGTTGTTTGGGAATGAAGGATGTGGCAGTGAGATGCATTAGAGGCCTTACTAGATCTGACTAAGGCCTCAGAGGAGCAGGAAGGAGGCGCTACCGTCCCTGGACTACAGATAGAACGAGTCCCAAGAAGACCAGAAGCACCACTCAGGGGAGTTTCAACCGAATTAAAAAACAATGATACACTAAGGGAGAAACTAATGCCATTTTCCATCATCAAGACCCACATTCTTCACTGTTTTGCTTTCAACTTTTGTTTTTTTTTTCCCCTCTCTCTCTCTGTGTTTCTGACTCTTTCTCTTCTCCCTCTGCACTGTTGTTTTCTAGTTTGTTTTCCATCCGTACTCCTCTGGCTGTCGCCGAGCGCTACAGCCACTTTCAAAGGCTCGGCTGTCACGCGCCGCCTTTGAGTCCCGTTTGAAATTTTAACGTACATGTTGTCAGGGTGCCGTCAGGAGTGATTGACAGGTCCGTCCCAGAGCAACACCGGGCTTGGCAGGCTGGCTGTCTTTTGTCAGAGGCAGCCGAGGAGAAGCAACAAAGGAAAGGAGCAGAGGAGGAAAAAACATACATAAATAAAACAAAACTGCTCTTACCCATTTCTCAATAAAGACCAAATTAGATTAATCTTAAGGCAGAGAAAGGCAGGCAGTCAGTTGTGGAAAAAGACTTGAGATTTCTTTAGCTTTGTTCCCTGTCATTGATGGCGCACTGCTTAAACACCTTCTCAACAGGACACCAAAGGCAACACAGCAAGAGTTGTACAAAGAGCCAGCTGTACATATTAATGTTGATTATCACCTTACTTCAGTGCAGAGAAACTCCAAAGTAAAGAGCTTGTCCTAAACTCACCTTTGTTTGAAAACGGAGATGTGATGTTTGTGGCCTTGTCAGCGGCAGATGTTCTTTAAATATAAAAACCGGTGACCGCTTGTGCAAAAACATGAAAGTCCACTGTGCAATGTTGGCTCAAGTTTTTAACATTTTAAAGCCGTGCTACAAAATTAACTTCATGTTTTAAAATGAAAAAAGGGAAAAAAATGTGTAAGACTCTACTCAGCGCAAGACTCACGACGGCTTCAGAAAATCTGTCGGGCAGAGTTGTCTTTCCAACTTCACGGTGCAATTCAGCAGCTCATAGACAGAGAAGAATGTGACAAGACAGACCTCCATTCTCCTCCTCATCGCTATTTCAATCACCAGCTCACAGTTTTCTGAAGAAAACACACAAAACATCACCTTTGATGATATTATTGGTAGATCTTTGACAAGATGTTTACACTTGTTGAAAATCGTGTTGGCTGTGGCTGTGTTCTCTTAGTCACAGATAGGCTTCTGGTCCTCAAGGGTCACTGTCTGGAAGGCTTTAGATGCTTCAGTATGTCTCATTCAAATTAAGGAATTATTAAAAGACTTGTTTGAAATTTTACAACATATAGCACAGATCTATTTTATTTCAGTAGGGGTTGTTGGAACAAGAGAAAATCTAAAACCAGCAGGACAATGGCACTTGAAAAAGGGAAATGGACATCATTGGTTTATGCCAGGGGTTCTTGGCTGTCCTTAAAGTTTTCCGTGTATCCCTGCTTCAACACAGCAGCTGGGTTATATTAAATGGATCCAAAAGCCAATGAAATTTTACACAATGAATGATTAATTTAAGTCAAGTGTGTTGGAGCAACGAAAAATGGAAAACCTGCAGGATTGTGGCCTTGAGGACCCTAGATGGACACCCCTGGTTTATGGTTTCAAAAGATGATTATTTCCTATTTAGAAATAAAAGTTCACAGTTATCCTTTCTTTAGACAATCAAAATAAATAGTGACACTTAGTAAATCACCATCTAAGATTTGCATCAGCATCTGCGTTGGGGATATCAGTGTGGGCTCAAAGCCCGTAGGATCAAGGACCCTCTCTGTTAAAGTGTCTTTGAGCAAAACACTGAATTCCTGCCAGCTCCAACCGGATCTCTGACCTCCCTTTGCAACCAGCACAAAGTGCAAAGGGACTCTCTGAGACAAAAAATTAGAAGAAAACTGTACGTTCATGACCAAGTTGTGCATAAGTTTGTTTGAACAGTGCAATAGTGGCATAATTATCGATTCAGCACTGCACATAAAAATGAGGGCATTAATAAGTCTCGCCACTTTGAAAATCAGGGACATCAACATCCCATTTCTCTTTTCATACAAGTGTAAAGGGAGTTGAACATCAGCCACAAGAGCTGAAACACCAAAATACAATTGTACATCTTGCACTGAGCAAACTGATTCTGTCAGTCATGAAATCTTTACAGGCCGTGTTGAAATGTACACGTAAGACAGAAGAGTGAGGGATGCTGTAAGAAGCCCTTGAAGCAATTTTAGATCTGAAAGTGATCATGCACTGAGGGGAAAGCTTGTTTTTAACATTGAGGGTTACTTAAAGTGAAATGACTTAATTTTAAGCTCCTGCTTCCTCCTGCACAAAAAAAGTCGTCTTTGCTATCTCTCGAACACTACCAAGAAAATAATCCTCCAGAATTAGAGGTTTTTACAGTTCCATTTATTACATCCATCAACAGCATGTGTCAACAAACTATAGATATGAATCGGAGACAAAAGTGTAAGCCTTGTAGTAAGCAAGACTTTTTACTTGTGCAGAGTACCACACATGATGGAATGACTGACTTCCACTCACTCGCTTAAAGGTTAGGCTTTTCCTTCTCCCGGTATCTTTTTAAAAGAAAACATGTCTGCTGTTTGATAACTGCTTGACATTTGACAGTCTTTTCAGACCAATCAGACAAGTTTTTTTTCCCCTTTCTTTTTTATATGTTAGCCGCCGAGAAGAGCAGCAGTGGGGAAAAAACATACAGCATTGTCACTTTCCTCAAGCCTTTCAAAGGCAGTCTTTCGCCAAAGCTATCAACATCAGATACCGAGGTTGCTGTACTTTTTTTCCCCCTCTTTTATTTGTGTTTACTTTTCCTTCTTTTTGTATTTTTTTTTTGGGGGGGGGGGGGGGGGGGGGTCTTAGTACAGTCCAATGAGATTTCATCGCTACCATCAGAGCTGAACTTGAGAAAAACCACTTTCCAGTGTCAAAAAGCGTCAACCACATAACCTTGCTGCAGCAGCGCCATAATGTGAGCCTTTCCTCTCCACTTCTCTGCACTTCTCTGAATCATTTCTGCTGGTTGCACTGGAGAACTTGGTTTTGTTCTCTGTGGGGCATTGTCGCTATATCTTTCTTTATACTTTCAGAATGTGTTCAACTGTAAATTATCAACTGTACGTTATCTTGGAGGAAAAGCGAAGAGCTAGAGGGAGGCAACAAAGCCAGCAGTCTCTGTGGTTACATAATTCATGTCAGCCATATTCAAATAAAATTTATCACATTGTCAATCATCAGGAAGCAAACGGGTGTGTGAGTGTGTATGCGTGTGTAAGAGCTGAGTGATAAATTAATAACATCCTACCATGGGAACACGTCAATGAGCATGTTTAGTCATTCTGTTTGACAACAGAAGGAAACAGCCTATTCAGTGGGGTAGGAATCAAATTTCGCACTTTTCATAGATATTGTTCCATCCTCCAAATGTTTAAAATATGGAGCTCTGGTAGGGAAGGGGCTCAAACAGTACTTCACGCTGAAGTAACTTTTTGTTTGGCCATAAACCAGGGGAGCAGTCTCACAAGGAGAAAAACAGTTTATGGTCTGCAAGTCTTTTGGTTTAAAAAGGAATCACTCATTGAGGAAAATACTGGCACTGCCATATGCTTGTTTGCAATTATCTTTTACATTTCTCTTTGCCATTTCAGAGATACTTGTTGTGAATTTTGATCTGACAGCGTTGTGGTTCAGGTTTCTCTATAAGACAATAATTAAAAGGCTAGCAATTCAAATAAATCTGTGATCTGCCGAACACAAACAATACAATATCGTGCAGTACCAGCCTGCCCACACCTGCTCTCCGGTATGCTCTGCCTCTGTATGATCACATCTATAGAGGAAGATCTCTCTGCATTCATAGGTTTGAACATGTGAGGAGTGACTGAATGGATGATTAAAAAAAAAAAGCCTGAGATGCACAGACTTCTCTGCTGATTTCAGCTCTGAAGTCAGCCAGCCAGGTGTCAAGTGTTTGGGAGCTATCGTTTGAAAAACTTGTGAGAGACGGAGAAAGGGAGTGACCGATTGAGACTCCTGAGCAGGAACAATGTGCCACAGATAAACAAGCCCTCACATCTCAAAAGTGAAAGTCTAAAATGTTGAGCATTTGAAAGTGTTTTTTAAACGAGACGAGCCTCCCTCTCATGGAAAGCATGTGTTTTCGGCATGCGTATCGGCACACACAGCCTACCACCATATGCACCCTCTACCTACTCCATTCTGTCCTGCTTTGCTCAAACGCGCCAACAGAAGCAGCGCTGTTCTCTAAACGGAGGTATGCCAAACAACTCATTCCCTTTTTTTCTCTTTCGTTTCCTTTTGTGTAGGGCCAATCTGACCCCTGTCTTGCACCAGGTGTGCATTTCCTTGATCCAGCTCTCCTTCAACCCTCCCCTTCATATTTACACCCCTGCCGCCCGCAATGAATGATTCACTTGGAGAGGCTCCCTTCCTCCATCAGAAAGCTTTGCAACTATACACCATAGCCAAGCCTCTATTTCTCTGATCTCACTATGTTGTGTAACGCATGAAACACCCTTGCGTTCTCGTACTTGTTTCTTTTTTTTCCACGCTCTCTCTCTTGCTCTTTCTCTGAGTTACATTCAGTATTGACTGTTTATGCTTTTTAATGTTGTGGAGAGGGCCCGGGGCTTGCGGATGGGGGAAAAGCGCTCTTCTTGACACACTTACGCCCCCGTAGTGAACTCTAGCTCCCAGCACTCTAGCAAGTACACAGACCTTCTTCTTTTTCCTCTCTCTCCCTTCTCTGTCTCTTTCGCTCCCTGTTTCTTTCTACAACTGGGAGCTCTTCTGAACATCAGCACCCCATGTTGCTCCACTCCAAAGATCACCTTATGGAAGATTAAGATGCTCAAATGCTCAAGCAAAATATTTACACAATAACCCCCTTTTTGTTTCAAGCAGTGCAGCAGAGTTGAGGGGAGTGATCTCAGGGGTGTGTTAGAGGGCACCTGAGAGAGCAACAGTCACCTCTGAGCAGAGAAGGCCTCGGTCAAACCATGCAGAGAACAAAAGTGATCTCTCCATCTAGGTCCTGCATGTGTCTTGCATCTGTCAGCCCACTTTCAGATCCCCTTTTGACTCATATTCTCTTTTACACACTTACTTTTACCAATCGATGAGTTGCAATCTCTCTCACCTAGTTGTGATGAGAACTGACTTCCACAGATGATGTTGGATGTGAACACATGGACAGAAATAGGCATTTGGGTGCAGGTTTATTTAAATATACATGCATATACGTATATATATATATATATATATATATATATATATACATATATATATATATATATATATATATATATATATATATATATATATATATATATATATATATATATGTATGTATATGTATGTATATGTATATGTGGCAATCATTGACAAGGATCTTCATTTTGTGTGTGTATTCTCTGAAGAAAGAAGTGTTGGTCACTTATGTGTGAGTAGATGTTCTTCATTAGAATTATATGGTTTTTTAAGATCTACTATCCTACAACCTTTAGTTGTAACCCTTTTAGTTGCAACCCTTCTCCATATACCTGAATCAAATGAATGTGTTGTTACCAGGCCTCTGTAGAGCTGAATGACAAGCAGATGAGGGAATTCAGGCATCTCATGGACTGGGTTTGGGCACCCCTGGATCATAGGATCTAGGTTTAGTGAAAAGACTGGTTTCTGGTCTTTGTGCTGGTGCTGATACTCTTACTGCCTTCTTCAGTGTGTGTGTGGGAAGTCGAGGGGAAGTATTATCACTGGATTTTTTTGTGTGTCGCTGCTTTGATATTGTATGATTGACTCCTCACTGACATTTTCAGGGAAAACAAAAGGAAACTTCAAGTCCCCCTCATCTTTCAAGTCTTGTTCATCTGCTTAAAGACCATTTCATGGTCAAGAATTTCATTCAGTTTTTTTTCTTGTTCTTGAGGCAGCCGCTAATGGAGTCAGTTTGAAGGCTGTTTGGAGTGTGTTTAATGAACACTGGTACACAGTCAGATCCATCAGCACTGGTTCTTTGGCGCTGACAACCAGATCCTGTAATGTCAATGTTTGGAGATATCTTACAAATTAAACAAGCACATCTGTCCCATTGTGCCCACGGGGGAATATGTGTTACAGTTAACAACACAGTGAAATACAGCTCCATCCAAACATGTGACCATATAGATAGCTATGATAAGAAGCGCTAAATGGGACTGCAATGTGAAAAAAGCCAGGGTCTGTTTCTGCTGCTTAATCACAGAGCCTGGTGACAGACCAAAGAGGATAGAAGCTGGAGGAGGTGCACCCCTCCCCTTTTCAACCAGAGGAAGACATCATTATGAGTAAATGACATGAGGCGGTTGGTTCTGTTCCACTCCTGATCCCCCAAGGACTCTTTTGCCCCACTGTGTTGCCTGTTCCCATCCTGCTTTGCTGCTGGCCACAGGCCCTCAGAAGCCCAGGCTCAGGCTGCAACTCAAAGAGATGGACGCTCGCACATTATTGATTGGACACTCGATAAAAGGTCATAGGGGCCCTCCTCTGCTCTGGGGTCCAGCTCTGTGAATAAGCTCCTTTCTATCCAGACACACACACACACAAACACACACAACCACACAGGCAGCACTGTCCCCTGCATCAGCCACCTGGGGGATAAGCAAAGCTTGCAAACAAGCTAATCATTTTTTACTTTTTTTTTTTTTCTCACACACAAACAAACACACAAACACAACTGCTCCTGAGTGGCTGACAAATGTCAGAAAGGCTTGTATGGGATTTTTAAGAAAATTATTTATTAATTGAACTGGTTAATTAGGTCCCTGAGGCTTGCACGCTAATTGAGAGCCACAGAGCTGGCGAGGCAAGAAAGCCAAAACAAAAGCGATGGCTCCGACAAATAGACAAGCACTTCAGAACTGCTACCTCTCACACCCAACAAACACACATAGACACATACACACACACACACACACACACACACACATGTGTGTGTGAATGTGAACACAGTCACCCATAAATTAAGAAAAAAATAAACAAACAACTGTTTACGTTTTTTTCTTCTTCTAGGGTTTCCCCTTTCTACGCATAATTCTGTGACCTGCCAAATGTTCTACTCTTCTTGATGTTTCAGCGACGGAGAGAGAAGCGCAGCCACTGAAATCTGCCACATTGCACAAAGCATCTGTCTCCACACAGCACCCTGCATTCATTAAGTTTGTACCAATTAGCAGCAATAGCTCATAGCGCAAACATCCATTTGTGCCTCCCACTTTGAAAAATCTTCCTAAAGTGAGTGTGTCCCTCAGTATGCCCTTGTGTCACCCAACTTTATCTTCACAAAGTCTCTTTTTCTTGCATAATTAGAGAAGAAATCCATTTCTTCTCCTATCTTCTCTCAGGCTCTGTCTTTGTCCCTTTTTACTTCACTCTTGAGTGCACCTTGAGAGAGAGAGTGCTTTTGTCAAGAAATCACACCAAGGTTGTCTGAAAGACTTATGAGGAGGAGTCATAGGCAGAGGTTGGTTCAGGGACCAGAACATAGAGAGAGGCGCGTTGACACCTCAACAGTTACACCTGTTTCAACAATTATCCTACTCTCTGATAAAAGCTGAACTCCTTGGATTGGCGCTCCGCGGAGTTAACTGAAAGTTTTCATCTGAAGCAAAGTCATGTGTATTCTCACTTCTAAGTCGCAGTTTCGTTCCATTTGAGGGTTGTATTACAGTGAAGGAGAAAAAGACAACTAACTGATGTTGAACAATATAAATAGATCTATCAATCTCTTTGTATTTTAATTTAAAGTGCAACATAGGAACATCATATTTTTGAGCTGTTGAACAGACTTAAAAGGCATTTGGCACTCAATTGGTAACCTCACTACTGTTTCGTAAATGTCAAGTGATTAAATGATTCCTGGTAAACACCCATGTTGACATAGAAAATCTGGGTCTAAAGATGTTTTATAGGGCATATATGGGAAGTTCTTACCACAAGTAGAAGACTTTTGCACATTAGTTTTAACTGTTGTGTAAATTTTCAAAGACTTACATAGAGCAGCTTCTCCAGCTAAGTACAATATTTTCTTTTATATAGTTTATATAACTGAGAAGTTATATAAGTTATAAATTTATTTACAGTGACTGATTTTATCCACAATAATTAACAAAACTACTGGTTAATTCAATTCAAGTCAAGTCAAGTCAAGTCAAGTCAAGTCTAGTCAAGTCAGATATCTTCTATGGCCCACAGAGTACTGTGATTTAAAGGAAACAAAAACTATTTGAAACAACATGAAATGCAATGATGTTTTAGAAACAGTAATCGAAACAGTTTAAAAAGTCTGAAAAAATTTTAAGTAACCTTATACTGGGTGAGAATTTCAATTATGAGTAAACAAAATTATGAAAACTATGTGTTAGACTGTTATAGACAACTACAACAAATGTGTTAATGATCTAACTGCAATGTTGCAGTAAATAGCTTAAAAACTATATAAGATAAAAAAAACTATACCCATGTGATAAGCTATTAACTTAAGAAGAAATTAATGCAGTACTGAGTAAGTTTTTTTGTTTTATCCTGTTAAAGGGAGCAAATTTAGCTGAATTAAGGTGATAGTACACCCTGAACTATCACAGGTAAAGCCAGAGAAACAGACACTTGCGAATGTTGCTCACACTCATAGCTCACAATTTCTTTTAAATCCCAGATTAGCATTTAAGACAATCCATACTACAAAATATCTTTCTAGGCTCCAAAATGTCTGCATTCTGTTTGTTTTTTAAATGGCAACATATTAACATTGATTTAAATTAAAAAGCTAAATTGCGTTATCAAAGAATTTTCTAGATATCAGAAATGTTACATGGGCACATTTTTTCCTTAAAAATTGTGAAATGCCTATATTTTGCATAAGTCACAAGGGTTTTAAAACCGGCGATGTCTAATAACAGTATGTTTCAAATAAGATATAAAAATTATGAAGGTCATCATATAATAGAAATTTTATTTAAGTTTGCTATCAATTGAAGTAGGTTCAGAGTTAGACTCCTAAAATATGTTTTACACACATTAATAAATATATGATCAGAGCAAGTGATACAAAAGAAATAAAAACTGTTTTATTTCCATTGAAGTAAATATAGGCATGAGCATTTCCCTATAAATAAAAACACAAGGTAAAACATTGTCATCCTACAATTTCTGTGCTTTTATCATAACACTGCTGCATATTTCAAAAGTGCACTGATTTCTCATTTTCTTAAGACACAAAGCTTTAAAGAATCAAGTAAACACCAGTTGGCTGGCCAGCAGCTTTCCACTTGCTGGTGTCATACCAAAGCACCACTAAGCTGTATCAGTGAAATTAATAAAGATTAAATACAATTCTCAAAAACTTTTTAATGAAAAGAAATTGTCTTTCTACATGCTCAGCTGTCAACATTTAAAATTAGATTTAAAAAATTAGTCATCAATTGAATTCTCTTTGAACAGTGTAACATTTCAATTTCTTCCAATAACACCTATATTGCAAAAGGTTGTTAGGATTTTGAAATACACTGTAAAAACAAAATAGTTGAACTCACCTAAATTAATTTTTGTTTTTGGTAACAAGTCAGTGAATTAAGTTTAAGGTTATTAAGTTCATTTAGTTTTGCTGTTTTAAGAAATTTTAAAATATTTAGCAAATTTCAAATGAAACATTATAATAACACACAATTTCAACGAAAGTCTATTTTAAAGAGTCGAGTTGTTTCAAAAAGTATATGATTTCTCCAAAAACAGCTTAATAATTAACCTTATAATCTATAACATAGGGTGAATAGAAAGTATTTTATCTAAATTTCCTTTAACTGTTGTTTTTAAAATGAGCATATTGGTGTATAAGGCACATAACTCAAATATACTGGGCACCAACAACAAAAGATAAAATTCCTGCAGAATATTCATTCACATGAGCTCTTTTGGTCTTTACAAAATATGTACTAAATTAGTTGAGTAGGTCTAACTGTGGAGTTAAACTAATGTATCATTTAAGTTGGCTAACCTTAATTTAATAATTGTTGATAGTACAGTTCTCTTGATTTCGAGTCAATTGAATCAACAAGAGCAAGTTTTAATCACTAACTAAAATAATTAAATGACATTAATATTAAGAAGTGCTTTAAATCAGCTACAGCCCAAATATTCTCCTAACTTTTAACATATTTACTCTAAACTTATTCATTTTGTTATCTAAACTGAAGTAAAGGTCTGTTTCCTGAAGTGAATTTGTCAAAAGCTTCACACCTTGTAATTCTAATCATCATAGCATGTTACAGCCTCTCTAAAAGGTTAGTGTTTGATATCATGCGTAATTTTGAAGGCCTTTAAAACACTCCTTCTTAACATTCATAAGCATACATGACCCCAGAAGCTAGAGCACTATTAAAATATGATTACCCGCTTAATACTGCAGCATGATGAAAATTGCCTGCGCCCCCTCCCTAAGTAAACTCGGCCGCTGACCTGCATTTCCCTCACTCTTGAGGGACCACTTGTGCTCTGTCTCGGAAGGCAGAGTCGGCTGATGGGGCACCAGGGTCAGATGCTATTGAACGATGCTTCAAATAAATGTATGAATAAATTACATCATGAATAAATGGCTGGACTGAAATAACTGGAGAAAGCCAAAGATTTGAACTTGGCCAAGTTGTTGTAGAGAAAAAAAACAAACCTAAAACAGTGACCTTTTTTGAGTTTGTAAACTTATTAAAATCTCTTATCTTAGTCACCATATGTTTTGAGTCACAAAGACTTGAAGGCATGACACTTTTTTTTCAAATCCTGGAGTAAACCACCATTATATTATCATTTAGTAATGGTTCTTTTCTTTCATTTAATTCCTACAAACTTGCAGACTGAATGAAAATCTTATCAAGACTACGTTCTACAGCTGCAGGCCAACAGAAAGAAAATGAGAACAAACATATTAAGGCCAGGATGTACACACAACACTGTTCTTTTCAGCGTTCAGAGCTTTGAAGTTCTGAAGGCTAAAAGCTGCTACGTATGATACAGAAAAGAGAAGGCTGTGCTTTGGCCAACACAGCTTGCTGCATGTGTTGATCATGGATGCATGTTGTTGATCCATTCATGTGACAGGCAGAAGCACATTGTGGTGCATCAGAGATCAAAAAGACTTTGCTCTTGTGGAATTCCTCACAGTACTGGAGCAGTCATGAAAGATGTTTACTGTTTACAAGTGACAGTTGACACTGCATCTAAGTAAAGTCCAAAAATTCAATGAAAAAGGACTTGGAAACCCAATTTGTACAACCGTTTATGTGCAAATTGAGACTAGTTCAAGCCCTCTTTGGCTTAAACTACTATACATATCACAGTGTTGTTTTAGTCATTCCTTATGAAATAAAAAAGAGTAATGTTTATTATCAGAAAATAATCAGGGGAAACTTTGCCAGATTCTCTGCTGGTCAAATAAATACACTATAGACTACCTTTTTTTAAAGCTCTAAATACTATTATGCACTAATGAATAAACTAATAAACTAATAAATACAGTCTCTCTAACAGTCTTCCAATATCTCTTTTTCTATTTGTTTTGGGCATCCAGAGCATCACTATCTGCGCTACTCTTCCTCTGAGGGATATTCAGATTTAGAAAGAACTTAAATGTTGCGAGATGATCGACTACAGTTCAAGTACAGTTCAAGTTATAGATATTATACATATGTTTATATATATATATAAATATATATATATATATACATATATATATATACATATACATATATATATATATATATATATATATATATATATATATATATATATATATATATATATATATATATATATATATATATATACATGTATATATATACATATATATATATATATATATATATATATATATATATATATATATACATGTATATATATATATATATATTCCTACATCAATTGAATTAGCTTGAATACTCACTGTGAGACTGTGTGGAACTGAATCGTGCAAAGCAACATTAGAAGTCTTCATAAAAGGTCTTGGTCTTGGCTTTTATTTATATCAACTAGTTGCCACGGGATAATCAAAATTCTACAACCAGCCAAAAATAGAATTTATTTACTACAATTTCAGAAATACTATACTAGTATATATAACTTTTTAAGACTTATAAAACATCCCATGACATTCATTCCACCTGACTGACAACATTTTTTTTTAGAACAGCAGGTGCTCAGATGAGAAAAATACTTACTGCAAATAGTCAGGGTTCATAAATGACTGTGTTCAAGATCACTAAATCATTGTTGGGTAAAATAAGGAGACAAAAAAAACAGACTGGTTGTATGGCATCTTGGAAATAATCTACCTTCCCAATGTCTCTATCAATGAAATTTGCCATCTTAAAGGTAGTATGTAACGTATTTAGCTTTTTAACAGAAAAAAATCAAGTATTGCTTTCATAAATATGTATTTTACCAAAGTCTTATCAACAATCCAAATGAAAGCATTCATCATAGCTTAGAATGAGTTGTAATAAATAACAGAGCATCCAGTGGCAGAGCATCCAACAGAAAGCTGCCATGTTACAGTGCCATCTTTGAACACGGTAGCGGAAAGAGGAGAAACTCGTTAGCCTTATGCGTTTTAGCTGTGAATCCCCATGTGTTGTTGGGGAGGAAACAAGAAAAGATGACTGTGGATCATTCAACTTGCCCTTTTCCATTGAAGTGGAGGAGCATCCATACGCTCTGCATCGCGAAAGGGAGGAAAAAATAGCCAGGAAAAGAAGAAGAGATGATGGCCACGAGAAAACAAGAGTGTAGCATTTACCAAATGGAGCCTAAATATGGTGGAGTGGGATTTCAAAACTGACACAGAGGCTGCAGCTTTCTGTCGGACAGGTAACATAATTCAACATAACAGTGAAGTTTTTTTTGCAGTTATTGTTAGAAACAGATCAAGTAGACCAGCAATCACTTTACCCTTCCATTTGAGTTGGATTATTTATGTTTACTTACTATATAAATCTGCAGAGATGGCGAATTTGTTAGTCTACAGTGGAAAAAGTTTTCAGTTGTGGTTACTCTTCACAGAAATCATACAATCTGGCGACCATGTGCTTCTCTCAGCTTTCTTTTCTGGGAGTTTTTCCTTGTGTTTCATTATTTCTTTCACTTGATTTGCCAAGGGAGGTGGAGATTTGAGTCCCCCCCTTCTAGTCACATTATTTCACAAGATGACATTAGCTATTGACAGTAGCTTGGTACCAAAGACATGGAGGGCAGGTTTGCAACTTATCGGCTCAATAGCGAAACAGAATTACGTATCGTTCTGTACCTCGCCATCTGACTGGACACTCGAACTTGTGCAAGATGTTGAGATGTTTTCACATTTGTGATACTCCCCGGCTTCATTGGGGTAATAACGTGCTTGAACACTGAAGCAACGGGAAGATGGAAGTAATTCTCACATGCATGTATGGTCATGTATCAACATGTTTTTTTTGTTTTGTTTTTTACTGCATTTTGAGTAAAATTAAAGTCAATGAAAATTGTAATGAAATGATTATTTTGTAAATTATTCCTTGCCTTTTGAAAACCTTAAACAAGATTTTCGTATTGTACATGTTAGCGATATGAAGAAGCATTGAAGAGAAATGTGTGATCCTAAAATAAATGCGATCTCACTGTTTAGATCTCTGTTGTCAGACTACAATAGCAAGTCATGCTGTCCTGTTCTGCCACAACTAGCCACATCATTATGTATGTGACCACTCAGAGAAGATTTAAGGGTGTGTTGTGAATTCGTCTTAGACTGAGACTTCAGGTGATGAAAATCCCTCTCTACACCTCAAGGCCCTGCTGTCCCAATCCCCCTCAGACTGGCACTGATCGATAGCTGGTTGTTATTGACATGACACCTGCCGAGCAGGGCTTTAAGCTATCGAAAACCGATGTGGCACATCAAAAATAGGACTCCAGCTTTCATGTCTGTAAACAGTATCGATTTGCATAATAACCTTAAAAATTAGTTCCCCGGATTAGGCAAGGACAAACCTGTTTCACCGTTTGTTATGATGCCTCCAGCATTTGCCTAATTAGAGAAAAAGAGGCAGAGGCTGTGATCAGGCTTGAAAAACAGGCTATGATCGGCTTGACAAGTTGGTGCATTGCTGTCAACACCTTTTGGTTTGCCACTGTTAATGAAAGCCATTTTCCATTAAATAATAAAATAAAAACACACCTCTAGACTTCTTGGCAGACAAAAGCGCTGATGCGTCACTTTTACATGGATGCAAATTATAGCTGCATGTCACCATCATTTATTCATGAGGGAGGCCTTCTATCTCTTGGCGGGTTTACCTGCACCATGGAGGTGCTCCTCTCTCCATTGTGCCACGGTTCTGAAAGAGATGTCAGAAATGATGAGGAGACAGACGAACAAACAAAACAATGCAACTATCTTTACTTCACTCGACAGGTCCAGTTTAAAAGCACTGAATTATGTATCTTAGCAAGTGATACAATCACAGAATTATTTGTCAGCAGCGAATATCTCCACTTACTGTTTAAAAAGTGACTTAGTTGACAAAAAAAGGGCATCAATTAGCTGCAGCCTTGCAGTCGTCTACCTAATCCCTGCTATTTACTGAAAGGATACTACTGTCATCGGCATTCATAGGCCTTTATCAAAGAAATTTCTTTCAACACAGTTTGTGCAATTAAACCTGCAGCTCTCTTATTCTTGTGTTTTAATACGTTTTCACTCCATTGCTGCAACACACAGGCATCACAACAAAAGATTCTGCAAGGCAAAGATGAAGGAGGCTTCTGTTTCAACTCCCTGTTGTGGACATTTTTCGTATAATCCATTGCAACACCATTCCTGCAACTAGAATCCCCCTGTGTAAAATGCAAAAGATTAAAAAAGAAAAAAAGTTTATGGAAAAATAAAGGCCTCGTGGTGTCTGACAAGCCTTTAAATCTGGGACAGTCATCCCAAAGAGGAATGCACATACTCATTGCAGGGACATAAAAGCAGAGTTTTAACTGCACTACATGGGAGATGGAGATGGTAGGCCATTAGCAGGATGTCATTCTTTCCGTCTGTGAAGATTTACAGTGTTACACACCCCACATTTTTAAAAAACTGCACCATTTTTTTTCAGAAACATCTGGACTCCCAAATTCATAATTTTATTACTCTTTCATCACCAAGCTGGTGCAGATAGATTCGGGATGTGATGCATTTGTACAGGTGCTCTTGAAACAAAGAACATCAGGTTCCAGAAAACATAAAACAAAGGACTATATACTATACAGAATAATATAAAAACATAATGTATATTTTAAAAAAGAAAAAAGAATATGTCAAAGAATAGAAAACATAAATGAAAACATCATCTTAAAAAGTGCAACAAAAAAGCACAACAACAAATAATGAAAGATGAAAGAAAATCACAGTACTTAAACACATTTAAAAGTTCCATCAGTTAATCTAAAGCTGTCAATCCAGAAAAATAACATAATTTTATTCAACATCAAAGACAAAAAATTCTAAATTTAACAATAAACACAATATTTCCAATGACGAAACACAAAGAACTACAAAACAATTTAAAAAAAAAAAAAAATTAAATGCAAATATAAAGAGGAAATAGCAACAAAACAGAAAGAAAAAAACTGAAATCAGAAGAATGTAGCAGAAAACATAACAAAACAGAGAACATAATACACACAAAATGTGTCAGAATTACAACAAAATCCAAAAATTCCCAACATTAAAGAAATTCAGTTTCTTTTGGAAATCACGACACATGAAGAGTACATTTAAAAAAAGCATGAAAATGACAGAAAACAGACACTTAAAAATATGTTTATTAAAAAATGTGAAATAGGAGGAACAACAAGAGAAGAAAAATCAAATACAAGAAAACGTGAAAATAAAGATTAAAAAAAGGACAACAATGAAAAAAAGAACCCAAAACATTTCTTTTCAGAAAACAGCGACAAAACTGAAAGTTTGCAACAAAATGGAATGAGAAAATGACTAAAGACAACATTTACAAACAGGATTCATCAAGGTTCTCATTTCCTTTTTAACTTTGTTGTATACTAGTGAAATGGGAGAACAAAGAGTGTTTGTAGCTCTTTTCTAAAATGTAGATTCTTTAAATGAACATTTTTGTTCTTGCTACTGAGTTTTTCTGTGTAACAATATCATCAACACTTTTTAAGCAATGTATACCTGCAGAAGCTTTGATTGGAGGACAGAAGCAGGTAAGTGTCAGCAATTAGAGAAAATGCAAGTATGTGAATGGACATTATGAATGAAAAATGGCCGCATCATAAACCACAGTTGGACTGGATCTCCCAGACGCACTGTCAGAAAACAATACCACATGTGCAAGTTTTTCCACAAAGTGTTGACACTGGAGCCTAAAAGAATTAGTATTCTGCTAGGTAAATGTTTTCCTTCGGACTGTGTTTCTGTGACAGCTTACAGATGTTTCAGCAATGCATAGGGAGCAAGTCTTATCCCACCACACCATGAATGAAAAAGCATGTTGAAGGTTTTGCTCCAGCCAAGCTCTGAAAGTGATCTACAACTTATACTCAGGTGCACTTTGCAAAGTACTAAAACCCTGCACTCAGCTGGGTTTCATCTGACACAGTTGCTATCTAGTGCTGCTTCGATGGATTTCAGTGCATAGTACTCTGCACACATTTGCAGTTTATCAGCTGTCAAGCGACACCTGTGTGCGTAGTTGCTCTGTGAAAGAGTATAAACTATTTTAAATGCATTTTTCTATGTTAATAAAGTCTTCAATGGGACTAATTTGCCTTCTTGTTGAAGAGGTGTTGTGTAAAAGCAATTATTTATGGTTTTTTTCCAGTCTGTCTTCTCAACTGCGTCTCTCTCATATACGCACTACTCAGCTGTAAAAGCAAACTGAGCCCATCTTGTTTACAAGGAGTAGCATAGAACTGCAGACTGCTACTGCTGCTCAGCCTCAGCCTCGACTCCCATTTACTAGAATAACAAACCATCAGGGAGGGGAGGAAGGCAGGGGAAAACATTGTTATCAGCAGGCCAGATAAACCCCCTCCAGAGGTAGCGCTGATAGAGAGGCAGCCCCGCTGCTGGGCAAATAGAAAGATCCTATCTGGTCCTTGCTCTAAGACGGCCAATCAGCCCAGCAGAAGCACCGAGGCTTTCTTGAACGGGGAAAGATGTGTGGAGACAGGACACCAGAGCATTGCCATGTCTGTTCCTCTTTTCAGATGGACTTTTAGAGGAGGAGCTGGATCTCATCTGCCTACTAGAGATGGCTGAAAGGAGGGAGGCTTTTTGGTGGAGCTGTAGGGTTCTGGCTTTTTGGTGATGCTGATGCGGGTCAGGTTGGGGTCAAGTTTGCAGCCAGGAAAGGTTGAGCTGGGGGGGGGGGGGGTTAAATCATGTTATGATCAGCAATTCCAGAGCCAAAGTTTCTGCACCAATTGGTCATTTTAATACAATTTGCTGGTGTGTTGATGGACCGTTTCTGGACATTGATTTGACAATCAATATTAATTGCAGGTCAGGAAGATTTCATATTGATTCTTTGTGCTTTTTGCTGTTGACAAGTTGGGAATACTCATGAAATTAATTACATGTAGTTATGTTAAATCATTCGAATTTATAAGTGAATTCTTTTGACCCTTCACACTTCATTTATCAAAATGAACTACATTTGCATTCAACACCTCCAGTTTAGAGCAGACCTCCGTTGCAATACTTCTCATGACAGTCTTTGTATACATATAAAAAAAGCACATTACTGAAACTGAAAATTTACTACCTTTTATTTATGTTGTTATTTTTTTTCCAATACTCAGCGGATTTGTTTTTAGTTTTTTTTTTTTTTATATATATATTTTTCCCAGATGTCCTGATATTGAAGTTTATTCATTACTTTTGGTTCCAGGTGTTGGAACACAGCAAAGGTGAGATAAGTTATTTTCATCTAAAAATCTAACACACTTATTAAAAATAAATGTAATAAGTCATACCAGTTTATTTTATTTGTCATGTTTTTAAACTTTTGCTTGCTCTGATCAGTTTTTTCTATGTGCGTTTGTTCTTTTTTCATTCAACAGCTTCTTTCTAGAGAGACATGCCTTAAAATTTCCATCCACCTAAATTCATTATTTCTCTTCTCTAGCATAGTCCACATACTCCCAATACCAGGGTAAGAAACTAACTAGTCAACTAATCTTTTTTTCCTTCTTAAAAAGATATTTTGGGATTGAAATCTTTTTTTCTGAAGGCTTTAGTTTCCTATGATTCAGTTTTAAAGAACCTTTCTGTCATTCCATTCAGTTCCCACTGAAGTCAGCTTTGAAAGGGGGTACTTACTGAAGTTACAATGATTGTGCTTGTGTAAAATATTTCTGCTCTCTTTCCACCTCTACACAACAGTTTGATTTACAGTTGTAGCGAGAGGCCAAGATCCTCTATGACAAGCAGGAGGCACATTTCTGGAAGCAGAGAGGAGGGCTGCAGGGTGAAGAGGCTACAGCTGTCATTGCTCATCTTAATGGCATGCTGTTAGAATACAGACAAACACATGCACAGCACGTACACACACCTACAAATACGGGGTAAATGAGGAAGTTTTGGATCTATGGGTTGGCCTTTGCACGCACTTACAACCATGTGGAATTGCACACTCTCTCTCTCTCTCACATACACGCACATAGAAAATATGCAGGAAATGAGAAGAGGAAGCGTAAGATGTACATATAAAAACACGAGTACTTGTGTGTATGAATGCATACTCATCCAGACATTCAAACTGAGTCACACAAACACACATTTGCTGGATTTTCACACAAAATGCACATGCTCTTGCACAACATGAATATGTATTCCTTCACATTAGAGGCAAATACGCAGCCTTACATGCAGGTGGCACATACTGTATAGGACACAGACACACCTTCACACAGCAAGCATTGGCTGTGACAGATGTTGGCAGGAGTGTTGCCAGGAAGAAAGCGCTTTCTTTTTATTCTCTGTGTCTTTTGGCATGTCTATCTCTGTACATAGTGTGGCCATGTGACCAAAGCTGTTTCTTTTTCTCTTCCAGTTCCTCTGCGCACGTTTCTTTTCTTCCTATGTTATCATCATGAAATTGAAGTCATTTGTGCCAAGAGAGATTAGAAGAGAATCAGGCAAAGCGAGGGGGACATTAGCAGAGAGGTTTTTGTCAGTAATGAGCTAACTCTTTGTTATGCGCCGGCCTAAAGGAGGTCTAATGATGACGTTCTTACCAAGTCTCCAGAGTCCACGCATAGCATGAATTTATGGGCTTTGGTGCAACTCTTAACTCTGTTCAATTATGCAGATGAGCCCACTGGGTTGTGTTGGTCGTCACTTTAATGATGACGTGGATAAACAGACAGTATTTTTTTTTTCTTTAAGAACCCCACCCCACCCTTGTCGCAAAACCCCTTATGGCTTATTTTTCAGTCACAAGAAAGTTAATTGTCTTAGTCATTAAAGAGGAATCAGCTGTCATGCCACTGACAAAGACATAAAGAGAAGGGTAGACAGAGGGGTGTGGAGGAAAGAGTTGAGATGGGTTTATTTTTGCCTTCCAGGCTGAGGGATAAGAATCTCCTCAGATGCAATCATGATGTTTTGATGCAGGATGAGGGCTGATCATCCTCTCCAGTCCAGACAGAGCCTCTTTGGAGATTTCTATGTTCTCCCCAGTGGCCACCGGGTGGCAGAAGAGCACAAGGAACTCACCGACTCTTTGAAACGGTTCAGCATTTACTCACTAGAGAGGGCAAGTGGAGGCTTTTTTCCTGTGATCGAACTGACTGAAAGAGAAAAAAAATACCCCAATAGTCCTGGAAATTACTGTTAAAGTTGCAGTGAAGAGTACAGATACGATTCGTGATCACATGGCTGCGGCTGCACACATGCAAGGGCATTATTAGTCAAGCCCTTTGTTCATCTTTAAAAGGCCTTTTGTGGAAAAAATAGTGATAGTTGGTAAATTGCAATAATGAGCCAAAATGCAGGCAGAGTTGGGTAAAACTGCTGAGGATTGGGCTGGTATTTGACATAACTAAAATATTAAACATCTGACCCAATCACATGCAGACACAAAGCTTACTTATTTTTATACGTGAGTACAGAAAATACAAATATTTGCAAACCAACTATAGCTTTCAGGAATTGGTAAGAATAACATTGTAGCTGTTTAGCTATTAAATATAACCTATCAAATATATATTTTACTAATTGCTAAACATGACACACAACTTAAAAACAATATTGTTTGTTTAGTTTGCATTTGTTTTCTAAATTGTTGTTTGAGGTGTAGCCTTAATATTTACTATACATTCAAACCGTAATGGCAAAAATGTAAATCTTTCCAGAAATAAAAAATCAAATGTAAATATATCAGTGGAAACAGACACCATGACAAACATAGTCTGTTCTCAGTCAGACAGAGAAGATTAAACTTTATGATTTATCCAAGCATTTTGTGTGTGTGTGTGTGTGTGTGTGTGTGTGTGTGTGTGTGTGTGTGTGTGTGTGTGTCCACAGATAAATGCAAAGCAAAGAAATTGTTACATAAGTCTGCCTGATGTGTTGTCTTTATGGTTCTTAATTTACTGGCTAGCCTTTAGGTAGGTGCTGATCGAGCAGCATATCAAAGTCAAACCATTATTCAGAAAACATTTTTTTTTTTATGTAGTGTTTCTTTGTCTCTCTGCTGATTGCACACAAGATGCCCTGAGCACTTGTGACTGAAGACAAATTAACTTGGGAATGATTGTCACATCAAAGTTTCTCTCCATGCTATTCATTTAAGACTCTGGGCATTGAGACCAAAGTTGCGTCCTCAAAAGAGAGAGAATGGGGAAAAAAAATCCTGCCTCCATGTTTCACTTGCTCCAATTGTCTGCACACTTGCATTTTTCCAGTCCGCCCAGAGGAACTGAATACCAACGGTCACCACAATTCACCCCCTTTTAGACGCTTATTCTCAAGTAGTCAAGGATCAAGGCTGCATGTTGTTCCTACAAAGCCATACTGCATGAAGATATTGTCTTTTAATGTGTTTGCAAGTGCAGAGCATTCTGGGTAGAATCCACCCCAGGAAAGCTGTCCTCTTGTTGCATTGGTGTCAGATCATGCACAGGGGGGGATTATTCCTCAGAGGGAAACAAGCTGAAAACTACTTCTCTCTATCTGTTCTGTGGACACGTATTAAATCACATCCTATTCTTAGTTGGAAAACATGACACCATACCTGCACCCAGATTTGCATTACACTTCCAGCCACAAAACAAGCTGCCCCCCCCCAACACCACCCAAACTGCCCTCTTCATAAAACAACCCTCTAGGGGAAAAAATACTAAGTGAAAACATGTAAGTACGCTAGACAAACTGTGCAGGAGAGCTGTGGCCGTTGTGAGTGTTTATTGGACGTCAACGTCCTTGTGATGTGACAGAGGGGGTGCATGCCTCATCTCTACAGCGTTCATCTCGCCGCACTCAGCGGGATACTTGTGCTCCCCTTCTCCCCGGTGCCACTGCCAGCCGTCTCTGCCGAGGTGGTGTGCTAATCATTTAAACAACCCAATCAAAGGCAATATGATGTTTCACACAAGAGAGAAAAAAGGAAAGGAGGAAAGTGATTATTAGTGTTTGCGAGAGGCAGCCAGAGTGATTGAGCTGAAGGGGGACTTTGATTTTAGGGGCTCTTGTTGTTTTTCAGAATGGCATTGGGTTTAGCCGCCAGGCTTCAGGAATCTGGTGAGCTGTCAGCGCATGATGGTTAACTTTTCTTCTTCTTTTTTTTGTTCCAACGCGCTATAAGCTACACACACAAAGAGATTGTGGACAGTTTATTGTTCTAAGCCAGTCCATGGTTTTTGAAGGGAGTTAAAGAGGTCTTGTCTTTTTTTGGATTTGCATTCAAAATCGAATATTTATTATTGTTGTATTTCCTCTCCGCTGTTGGAGAAGAAAATCTGAAATTTGGGATCAATTTGAAGGGATGAACATCATTTTGAAAATGGGTTTTTAAATAGCTCGCATTTGGTTTGGTTTCGTATTAGGCTTCATTTAAATTTCAACCTGGAATGTGAGTATCCACACACTTCACACACAGAGCAGACACACACAGGCACCACAGTGGAGATGAATCACCTTGGCTTGTCAAGAGGTTGGTTAATAGACACATTTGATGTCACTCAAAGCCCACTGGTGTTGAAAGGGTTTTGTTAGTGTGTTGATATCACCTCCTGTGCATAAAGCTCCACTTAAAACAATAAATAGCAATGAGCGCATCCAAAGCCCCTGCAGTTTAAACTATATCCCTTTGATATTGGATACCTATTACTGTTGGCTTTATCTAATGGATTGGATTCCCACACCTCGTCCCTCCGGTGTTTCAAAGCACTGAAACCTTCAAATGTAATGTGTTATCAGCACATTAGCTGCTCTAAAGCCTCTATCGGTGGCTAATGTGTCTGCAGGGGACAATGTAACACAGTTGGAAAGAGGACAGTGACCTTTCAACTCTTCTTTACCTGCTGCATTCATTCGCTTTGCTTATTTCTTACGTTTTATGTTGAAAAGAATTTCTCCTTTTGGAAATGCAGGTTTATGAAATTCCCCTTATTTGTTTGATTCAGACCATTGAATTTATTGGCTATGCTGGTTTCCCAAAGCGCATGATTTTCCATCAGTTGTAGACTTGTTTTAGTGATTCATAGATGCTGATCTTCTAAACATCTGTTTTGATTACAGATGCAGGACAAAATGTCATAAAAAAATGTTTTTGTTTTCTTTTTTTTTTACATACCTGATCTGTCTGTTGGAAGAAAAGAAAACTCCAAAGGATAATCTGAGAAACCTCTCACTCGGCCAACTCATTTGGGAGCTGAACAGTTATAACACAATTGTTACCGGCACATCTTGGATGACAGCAGCTTTAAGAATTCACATCTGCTGTGTCCATTTCCCGCAGGCAGTTTCCAGCTACCGGAAGGCATCTGGATTAATTTAGGAAATGCAGTAACTTTATTTATGGGCAGTTGAGTTTCCTCTCCTCCATCAATTCTGATTGATCAGATTGTCACACTTGAGCTTGGTTTAGTGTTGATCTTGAATTCCAGGAGTTTTAGTTCTTGGTTCTGTAATGCACCGAATGAACAAATAAGAAATTTTACATTCCAAATTTATAAACATTACTTGAAATCATCAAGAAACAAAAACAGACGGACAATTAAAACTGTTTCCCAAAGATAGAAAGATCTATTAGCAACACAAAAATATCAATGGTAAATGGATTATATTTTTACACAATGTTTTGTGTTGTTTTCAGATGAATCATTATCATTCGCATAAACTTAAAAATGAATTTTCACAAAATTCAGTGAACCAACATTGTTTTGAATTAAGCAATTATACAAATGCTAACCGGAAACAAGTGATCCAGGTGTAAAACCTTACTTAGGTGTAATACCTTAATATAGCCTCATAATTTTTCTGTCAGAACATATCCATCCAGGTACTGAAAGCTAAAAAAGTGTGCTGGACGAGAGACAAATTCAGGTCCCTTAGAGATTGATAGAATAATAGTTTTAATGTATGACAATTACAATATCCTCTTTTATTCCTAATGTAGATTTTTTTTTATCCTCCTGAATATAATATAAGTGTTTAAGAAAGAAAAGCAAGACATGTAAAGATCTGCAGGTTAAGATTAGTGACAGTTTTTGACACTGATGTGAGATGGTGTTGAACAGGAACCTGTGGCAAGTGATGTTGCATGAAGTCAAAACAGCTTTTTTTCACCTACAGCGCCTTGTTTTGTGCAACCAACTAAAATCTGTTATAAATGTACACACACACACACACACACACACACACACACATATATATATATATATATATATATATATATATATATATATATATATATATATATATATATATATATATATATATATATATATATATATATATATATATATATATAAATATATATATATATATATATATATATATATATATATATATATATATATATATATATATATATGTATGTATATACTTTCAGAAATGGAAAGGATGAAAAATTGCCTTCCAAACTCCAACTTTAGCAACATTGAGGGGTTCTGGTTAGCCTCAGTGGAACTTTGATTTACTTTCAAAAGCTCCAATTTAAGTAAAGGCTAATTGTTAGTTAGCTGAACAATTACACTAAATTTGTGCCTTCTTCTTTTGTCGTCAGACCAAAAAAAAAAAAAAAGAATTCTCTGTTTCAGCTCCATAGGGTGTCAGAGCTAAAGTTACACGTCGTCTGAATGTATGTGTTGTATATGTTTATCCTTGTACCAAAGTTGTCATTAGGAAGAAAGTAATGCATGTAAGGTCTTGCATGATAACAGGTTTAGTTGTTCTGCCGTTTGTGTATTGCAGTCTATATAGAGCATGTTAGTGTACACTCTTTTGATTTCACTTTAAGGGTGCAGCAAAGTGAACGTACATCTCCAGCAGCAAGCCCCAAACGGCTGCAGAAAAGCCAGTTGAGCTGCAAATGTTGGTTTATTTACTTCTAACTTATAATTATGTCTGCGTCAGAGTGCACCACATAGAAAAAAACATATTTGGCTCATCTTACCAGCCAGTCATCAAAGGGCACTTACTGTCCCTTCTGATTAGTGTTGTGGATTGTAGCCTTGCCATCCCAGTGGCTCAATAAGAGGAGAACCACTAAGATCTTATTTAAGAAGTTATTGTACGTGACTCAACTGTTCTGATTGCATTAATACCACTGAATACATCACAGACAAAGAACACATCACCACAGATATCAGCTGAGGTCAGGCGAGAAAAAGTATCAGACTTATCCAGCACAATAAATGTAACTGAGTGCTAAGTTAGTTTAAAACGCTTGAACAGTCCAGCAATGTGACAATACTTTGTACAGGTCAAGGAGGGTTTTTGCTTATCATACAGGCGGTATGTAAATGTCCTCCTGCTGCAAAAGATGCTCTCTCTCTGTTCCTTCATTTGGCATTCATAAGCAGTTGTGACGACCTCATCAGTTAGATGGAGCTGACTCCAAGACGGAGAAGACAAAACCACAGACCTCAAAATGAGAGGAGCAGGAAGACAGAGACTAAACTTCACAGGAGGCGTGCAAACTGAACCAAATTCTCCCTCTCTGTCTACCCCGTCTCTCCTCTTTTCTTCCTTCCCCTTTCTTCACTTGCTAGTTTAAAGTTGTCCTGGCTTTTATTTTGAGAAATATTAATTTGGTAGAAGAGTGGTGTCGTATCTGAAACACAACACAAAGAGAGAAAAAAGAGAGGGGGAGAGTGAGAAAAAAGGGGGGGAAAGAGGGGAGTGGAGGGGAGGGTTGGGGGAAACGAGGCGCATTGCGTGCACATTTCTCTCGCTTGACGTTTTGCTGAAGTTTGTACGCCACTTGAGCCCGCCGTTTCCCTCACTAATGATACCAGCGGAGGCTCTCTGGGGAATGGCGTCCGTCGCGCGCCTGGCTTTCACATTTCCAGCACCAGGTATTTTGGGATACGCAAGCGGGGACTATGAGGCACATCATTCCAGGAGCTCATCTGGTTCTTTCTCTCTGCCGTGCTTCCTCTCTCCTCTCCAATCGGCTTCACTCCTCTCCTTCTTTGTTATTGTTGTACTTCTGCATACGCAGACATTCTCTGTCTCACTCTAGTTCTGTCTTTCTTTCTTCCTCCCTCCCTTGCTCTTTCTCTCTTACTTTTTGATTTGGTGGGGATGATTTCAAGTGAGGAGGGAAAAAATGCATGCACAGGAGAGGGGAAAAATCTTTTTATTAACTTATTCATTGTATGTGAAATCAAGAGGTTTTCTTCTTTTTTTTTCTTTCTCTCCTCCACTCCCTATTCGCCTTCCCCTTGGTTAAGGCAAATGAATGTTTAAAGAGGTAATTTACTGGGCCCTGGCAGGATCCACATTGTGTATTACACAAACAGGCGGCAACAAAAGGAAATTCTAATCTAGAGAGTAACACGACTGCACAGAGGATCCTCGGCGGGGGGTCTAGATGAATTATACAACAATCTGTGTTCTCCCTCGTTTAATTTAAAGGTCTGTTTTCAAGGCTATCGCCAGCTCTCACTTCAGAGGAAAGATTTGGCCTACTGAGGTCAAGCCCATATTGACAAATATCAAGAGACAAGAAAGCAGCACCCAAAACGCAGATATAGAAAGAAAAAAAAAAAGCGAAGTCAAACAGATGAGCAAATGTAAAGCAGTAGGAGAGAGGAGGCGAGCCTAACACATTGACCATTAAACATTGGGGCCCAGATGAGGAAATGAAACTGAAAAAAGAGCATATGGACATTCTTACTTAATTGGGGAAAAAAAATTATTTGCACAGTTGCCATGGTCTCCTTCTCACAGTTTAGGGGAAAAGATGGAGTTATCCCTCACAGCTTGTTGTGCAAAAAGGCTTCTTGGCCTTGAGGTTTTGTGAATTGCAGATAAATCTGGCATTGCTACAGTTTTTTTTTTTCAGACACTGTTTACCTAAAGCATTACATGAATTTTACTTTGTTGCATAATATGTGATTGTGCCAAGCACTTCATGCTTCTCTGTTTTTTGTTATTGTTTTAACTTCCACTGATGTAGTTTCAACTAAACTCTCACTAATATCTGCAAAAATCCTTTCATTCAAAAGTTCTCAGAACCTCCCCTCAGCTAGATAAATTTCTTCTTTCTTTTTTTCCTTTTCAGCCTTCTTTTTAGTTCTTCTTTTTTTTTTTTTTTTTTTTTTTTTTTTTTTTTTGGTGGCGTCAGGCGGTGATAAAAATTGCCCAGCAACCCAGAGTCACCTCTTGTCGCCACTGGTTTTCGTCATAGTTCATGGAAGCCACATGTTGCAGCCTCCCTCCCAGTTTGTCGTACCGTCGACAATCAACAGGTCACAGCCTCCCCATCCCTTCCCTGTGGCTCACTACCAGCCTCTCTCTGACAGGACAAGTTTGACCTCTGAACCCTTTAGCAGACAGCTCAATCAGCTTTTTTTATGGCACCAGTCATTGCAAGGGAAAGAGAGTGCACAGCCACATCACTTGGCGGGGGGGGGGGGGAGAATTGGCAGCCTCTTTAGAGTTTTTCTTTTTCATCTTAAGCCTTCCTCAGTCCCGTAACTGCAAAGTTAGGTTTCAAATTACTGGCATGACATGGCAAATCACTTTGGGCATTTACACGTGTCCTCATATATTACTCACCCCCTTTGTTTTTCCCTTCATCATCAATAGTCTTTAATAATCTGAAGCCTCTGTGGCTTCTGTTTTCTTTCTCGCACCTCGAAAGTCATAAGCCAGCGCTGAAAAAATCTGATCTGATTGAAGAGGTATTTAAAACAAGAAGAACTCTGATGCAAATTCGGCCCCCCTTTCACAAGCGAACCGCTAGTGATGTTTGCTCCCATACGTCCTCTGAGCTCCAATGCTGATTTAACCTCCAGGGATGAGCAGCCAGTGATCAGAACGCTCAGAGGAAGTTAGCGGCCTCCACTCTCCGGAGGCCAGCACTTCCTCTTGATTTTGCCTGTTCTGTCGAGAAAAGAAAAGAAAGGTAAAGATAAAAAAAAAAAAAAAAAAAAAACACCCCTGCTATGCCGTGTGTGTGGGCTTCACACAACTTGAAAACTGCGTCATCAGCACAAAGATAAAACTCTCAGTGTGCATGTGTGTGTGCTTGAGTGCAAGTGTGTATTTTAGGCAAGGTGCCTGCCCTGGAGCTAGATAATGTGAACAGAAGCAGATGGGGAAACTTAAATGCACACCCACTAGGGTATAGCAGAGCTGGCACAAAGTGAGAAGAGGTCTTAGAACATCTCCCAGCCCGAGTGGATGCCAGCACTCTCGCTTGCACTGAGACTGGATGACAAAGAGAGTGAAAAAGAGAGCGAGAGAGAAATAGGGAATCTGCTTTTTGTGTGTGTGCCTGTGTGTGTTTTGTGTTGTACCTCAACTTTTTGTTCTCTTCGCATATTTATTCTTTCACAAAACAGTTGGCCCAGTGTCCTTCTGCTTTGCGTCTTATCTGCAGTTCTCCAACATTAGGCATGTCAGACTTTATGAAGCACCTCCCTGTATAGTCTCCACATTTTCTATTGTTTGTTTAAGGTTTTAAATATGAAATACTGTGGAGTAAAATGTGGAGAGGTTGAAGATTTCTGTGTCACAACAACAAGAAAAGTACAGACTTTGAAACAAATTTGCATATGATCCTTTTTTTTTTTTTTTTTTTTTTTTTTTTTTAAATGACAAGTGTTTCCTGTGTTTGTTTATAACCCCATCACATCATGGGTCTAAAGAGCTTACTTAATGGAAAAGCGGTTAACTATTTCTTCGATCAATTAACCCCCAGACAAGATATCAAACTGCTCACAACATGTAAAATACTTAAAAGTAACAAACACTTTCTGGAAATCACCATCTGTCTTATCATTTCTAACAATTACAATATGATAACAAGAAAAAAAAATACAATCACAAAGACATCATGTGAAATTAAAGTGAAAATGAGGAAATAATATATGCAAACAGAAGTTAATAAATCAATTGAGGTAGTTGGTCTGGTCATGTTTCTACACATATTTGCAAAATTACCATTTTCACCACATGGAATAAAAAAAGAAGGCTTAAAAGGCAGAAGTCCTAAATTGTCCAGATTATGCCTGTCAAATAATTATAAAAGAGGCACTTGTGCCAGCCCTTAGTCATGCGTGATGTTTTGCAAAGCATGTAAGTCACTTGGGCCCAATCTGTTAGGCTCATAAATCTGCTTTGGATCTCCACTCAAGGGTTAAGGGGGAGGCCAATGAGTCCTCCCACAATGAGATGCACATGTTGCTGCCTAGTGGGTGGGAGCTGGAAAGGTCAAAAGGGGTGTGTAGGTTAATAATGAGGTGAATATGAGCTTCTCAAGTCCCAGAGATGAGCCATCAGGGGAGAGGACCATTATTATGATGACATAAGAAGATGAAAGTGATTAAAGTGACAGTGGTTCTGAGCTACAGGGTAAGGTAATGTTTGTAATTTATTTGCATAATGACAGATACATGGATTAAATATGGAAGCAATTAAAGTAGGAAATAGCGTTGCAGTAACATACGAGTAATGACTATAGAAGGAACCAAGGGAGGGCAGAAAGACAAAGCCACTGTGAGAAGCATCATATCATATCATATCATATCATATCATATCATATCATATCATATCATATCATATCATATCATATTAAATTTAAAAAAATATCATGTCATATGTAATATATCATATCATGTATATCATACATATCCTATATCATATTACACATTTTCAAGCTGTTTTTGAATGTCTCGTGACAGCTATTTTAATAGATTTACAAAAAATATTTTTAACTCTTCAACTATTTTAAGCCTTTGTTTCCTTTATCTGTTGAGAATTAAAGCGGACCCTTTCTGCCATGATCAGCACCGATCATTTATAAGCCAGTCAAAAGGTGAACGAGGAACTGAGCTGCTTTTTAGGAATCCCTTCAGTCAACTGTTCCAAAGCCTAATGGTTCAAGCAAAGAAGAGTTGTAACATTCTCATCCTTCAAGCTGAGGTAGGTAATGTTGGGGAGCTAGCAAGATTTGAAAGTGGCACCCTGTCTTGGTTCCTCCGCTTCTGGTTTTGCTTCTTGCGTGATCCAAGGCTTTTTTATTCGCAGCTTTTTCCACCAAGAATTTTGTCCTTCTCAGCTGTTAAGCAGGAGGAGGCAAATAAACCGAGCCGGGTCGGGGAAATCCATCCTCCATTTTCTCAGCCGAGTTTCTTCTTCACTACTTTGCATTTTCATCATAACACACTATTTACATGCAGGATGTGGCTATCAGGTATGCACTGCTGGAGGGGGAGGAGGGGAGCCAGGAGATGAAGCTTACGAAATATAAGAAATGAATTACTCCATTTTGGTCCAGACTTTTGGATTAACCAGAATTTTTCACAGATTTACAGTAAACTGAGGGGTCTAACTATATTTCTTATTGTTCACGGTTACAAAATTTATTGACAACTAACAAGACGAGGAACCACTTTGTCCAGAGTAAAAAAAAAAGTCTTTGAGTAAGATAGACCTAATGACCAAGATGGTCTTTTACTGAGGCTGCTTTCTATGTTTATCATATAAAAACTTTATTTTTAACCATTAGTTTGGTTTAATCTGGCAATTTTGTTCTTGTTGTTTTAACTAATTATGATGAAGTGGAACCATGTCGACTGCTTGCTTTGAGATAAACTTAATTTCATCAGCAATTCAGTCTGAATCTCCTGAACCAATGGAAGTTCAGCACATATGTTGGGCCTTTAAACATGACAACAGGGTTCTTCAACTCTTGTCCTGAAGAGCCACAGTCCTGCAGGTTTTACATTTTTTACCGCTTGCTTTCACCTGACCCAAATTATGAGTTCATTAGCAGGCCTGGAAGAACCTGAGAACAAGGTGTTCATGAGATCAATTTAATTTCAATGGGCATATTGAATCTAGAAAACAGCTAATATCTACAAAGCATTGGAAGTCAAGGACTGGAGTTGAAGCCCTTGTGTTATAACATGTTTGCTGGACCTTAATTTTCTCATGAATACGTTTTTGCTGCTCCAGATTCTACAGTAGCTTCGTTCAGTTTAAACATTGAAAAAAATGTTTTGTTTACTGTGGTGTAAATAATTTATTTCATTTTTCTTTCCTACATTGTGAATAAAGTATTTTCCCCACAGATGCCGCCTCCATCCTAACACCCCTCCCTGCTGCTGTTGTAGTTGTTTCAGAAACTTTTCCCTTTTGTGAAATTACAATTTTACTTTACCTCTCCATTTAAAATGCCTTTTATTTCTCTGTCATTTTCAAATTTATATCAGGCATTTGCTGTTGTATATAAGGGGTAACTTCTTTAGTAAAA
Organism: Telmatherina bonti; assembly: GCF_933228915.1. Lineage (NCBI taxonomy): Eukaryota > Metazoa > Chordata > Actinopteri > Atheriniformes > Telmatherinidae > Telmatherina > Telmatherina bonti. The sequence goes on along the minus strand of NC_136630.1, from coordinate 14,486,560 downwards.
ACTGAACAGTATCTCCTCTCTGACAGTGATGCCACTTTGCTCAACCAGGAGGAAATTATCCCCATCACCGCTAAAGAGGCTTAACAGTTAAACTTCTTGCTTCAAGATTAAAAACCTATCCATGTGCCAATGTGTGTAAAATTAATAACAATCCATCAAATGTGTGGTTTTGTAACTTCTGATGCTTTAAACTGAACCTTCCAATAGTCGTAAAGACTAACAGGGTTTTTCTCTGTGCTTTTTCAGAAAGTCTAAACGCACGTGTAAAGTTTAGGAGGTTGTGCCAGTGGGTAAAAAGCTGTTTGTAAGAGATAACAAAAGTTATGTGTTTAAGGAATTCTTTAAGAAATTAAGCAGGGATAAGATCTTGTGGTCAGTTAGTGGATCTTATTTGAGATAGCGTGTATTCAAGAGCTGAAGGCACATTGAGTTAAAAATGGCTCAACAGCTGTGAAGCTACAGATAGCAGGTCAACGGTAAAAAAAAAAAAAAAAAAGAAAAAAGAGAGAGAACAGGCACCTTATGGGCTATTTCAAAAAGAAAAAAGAATGAAAATCAGTCGTCTGTAGCAGGGTTTGACCGCTCAGGAAATGAAAGTATGATGTAAAAATGTATTTGAGAGTGACAGAAGATTTCATTTGGACAATCCTCAGAAATACAAAAGTAATGCATGACTGTGTCCTTAATTTCTTATTCAAATAAAACAGATTGTAAATCTTTCTGCACATGCTCAAGCACTGGAATGGATTGCTGTACTCTGTTAATGCCACTTAATGCTCTTCAGGTTTAGACTACAAATTTCCAATGCCTCAAAGACACACATGCACGCATATATGAACACATCTTCCACCCCCTTGTACAAGAGCTCAAGTTTGATTGATGAGGAAATAGATGGTAAATTGCAGTGTCCATCCTGATGGATGACATCATTTGGCCCAATGTGCTGATCACGTATGCCAAACCAGAGGCTTTCCCACCTCCCCCCTCCCTTCCTCTGCTCCCCCTTTTTGCTTACAATTGATCAGTGGGAGTTTTACACAACAGTCTCCTTTGAATTTAATGCATGAGGAAGGAGAGCAGTTGACGTGGCTCTTTACTGCATGTCCCAGTCCCTCATCACCCTCCCTCTTTTGCACGCCACCATCCATCTTTATCTAGAGGGGATTCGAGCAATGACAGATCCAGTGGTATGCTGTTTGTTTACCCTCATATGCAGACAATCACTCCAAGTTAAATGGTCCGTCCGCTTTTAGACAGATTATTGTTTACACACGTTCAATTATAAGTGTCTAACTGTAGACATATTGAAGGGTAGATAAAGAAAGATGGGCAGTGATTGTCAGCTCTTGATGTCCTCTGTCACTCTTTGTTCTCGTCATCATATTAGAGAAAATGTTGTTGGTGTTTGCCTGGGACTTTTTTTTTTAAGTCTGTTCAAACAGTCAGAGTCAATGTTCGAGACAAATGTTAGCATTAATTTGTAAAGCCTCGAATTTTGCCGCAGGATGCTGGGGTGCACCTTCCAATGTTTAAATAAGTCTAGGAAAGACCTCTGACTGAGGTGAGACTGGTTGTCATATCTGTTGGCACAGGAGAGCTGCACATATTCCTCAATCAAAATTCCAACACGTGTAAACAGCTTTGCCAAGTCTTGTTCTCCTAGAAGCTTATTTTCTGGAAGCCATCCAAGCGCCACCTCGTATTCAAATGGGCTGACAGGTGAAAAGACTCGGAAGGGTGGGAGGCAGAAAGGTTGGGTTGTGTGGGGTGTAGATGCCTTGATTGATGGGCCAATGACACACGGTGGCGGCTAAGTTTATGAGCCAGAGCAAATCTGAATATTGAGAACATGGACATCGTGTCACACTGGACATATTAAGAATTATTTGACAATGCATTATGTTGGAGATCTGTCAAGCAAAAAAGATGAGCGTGCCCTCCCCTGCGGCTGAAATTACAGCCTGCGGTGCAGTGAAGAGTAGCTCCCACTTTGTCAATTCTCTGTGGACGAGTCTGACACGGGGGCCCACTGACCGGGGGCCCGCTCACTTATTCAGAGTTAGTAACTGCCAAAATAAATAATAAAAACATCAGTATGCATGGATTCCACCGTCAGCTTGTGTCTCAGATTTATACTCTATCACTGTAAGCTTAACTTTGCGTGCATTTCTTTCCTACATAAAGATAACTTTTGAGCTCCACACCTTGAGCCAAAATACATGTTGAGACACAACATAAATACACACGACACTGAATAACATAGAAATCTAAAGATGAAAGTCCTATCTGGCTGCTTTTTAGGACTTCACACTCATCTTACTTGCTTTACCACTGCACAGATTTAGCCTATAAGTAATGCCAGCTCAGGTCCATCCTGAGGCTATTTTACACTTGGAATCGACATGGTGCTAACAAATGGCCTCCACCTGGGCCCACTGGATTGAGATTGTCCTCCTTGGCTCTCCGCTGCAGCTAATCATAGCTTCCTAAGCAGCGCGTGACCATTTTTTTGACCCTTAAGGAATCTTCATCTTGTTACAAGCGGGCCTCTCTGGAGTGCTGTAATGTGACTGATATCCACTCCGCATGATCTTCAACTTACCAAAGCATGCGTACATGTATGCAGTAATGTCATGACAAGGTGTCAAATTGTTTCCTATTTGGACATTTTATTGAGAGAAATTAAGACTGAGGCTGTGTGGTATTTTATTTTTCTCTTTATTTTTTTGTTGTTGTTGTTTTTGCATGTGTGTGTGGAAGGCTAGAAACACACATAAAGATTTATTGCAGCTTGTGGGTTTTAGTTGTTTTTTTTTTTTTTACCTCGCTGTGGTGCTTGAACATGACAACATGCGCTGTAATAACTCCAAGGTATTAATCTGATATTCATTTAGATGTGAGCCATGTTCCTCCAAATGGTGGAGGAAACAAATCATTGGCCCTTTAATAATAATCAATGCCTGATCCCACATCCATCATCACAACCCCCTACTTTCCCCGTGCATCATCTGGAGCACTGTTTGTGTGTGTGTATGTGTATATGGTAGAGTGTGTGGTGTATCTAAGTGTACTCTGAGAACCATGTTTTTTTCCTTTGGGGGTCTCTTTGGCTGACCCCCCAACCCCTCTTTCTCTGAGGACAGCCAGCCAAGAACCAAGCAACATATCAAAGAGTGGTGGGGCACAGCCAGGCCACTGGGTTTCTGGCAAAATCATCTCAATAAATAAATATCACAAGACACCGCTGGAGGGAAAAGCTTTGATGTGGGGGGGTTGAGCCCCAATGTCTCTTTTCTCTCTCACTCTTTTGCAACCTCAATACGGGCGCTTCTCCTCTGGTGTCTTCACTCACCGCCAAACCCTCACCACTTGCTCTGACAAAATGGCTCATGTGTGCCCCCCCTCTATACACATTTCAACTCCAACCAAATGTTCAGGGGCTTGTAGTTTTCCTCTCTGAGGAGGTGTGAGTTGGACACGAACAGTTTTGTTATCAATAGATGCACGGTGTTGGATTGGTGAGGAGTACTTGGCACCTGCAGAGTTCAGAAAAAGCTTGTTTGTTTTTTTTCTTCCATAGTGTTAAGATGCTGAGGTTAAAGGTGAGTTTACGTGTTAAAAATATGTTTCAGCTGAGCTTTTATGGTTTGCACAAGGTAAGATAAGAGATCTTTTTTTTTAAAAAAAAAAAAGAGCTGCTGTGTCAATCATTCCTTTAATTGCTCACTGTATGTCTTACTACAGTATATCTTGACAAGCACAAAGCTTTTAGCTACTGAATAATAAATTTATTTATTTCTATCCAATAAAGTTTTAATTATTCAACATTTTATTTTATTCTTAGGATGATTTTGCGCACGCAATCCTTTTAAATTATTTTTATTTAACACTGTTAACATTGCTGATATTCTCCAGTCCTGAAATATATAACACTTGAATAAAATGTCTTGATGTAAGTGTCTTAAATTTGTTCAAGGGAATTGCAACACTTTAGCCAGCTGTTGCCTCAGTCTGTCACTAGACAGAGACTCTTTTTTTTATAGACTGACCCTTAGGGATGAATCACGGTGTCTACTTTATGGAGGCATAAATATACACTGGAAAGTATAAGCTATTATATTTTCCTTTGCAAAATTGCCTCATGCTTGTGTCTGCAAACGCTAAACTTGAGCAGTGAGATTTTAAAACAGCTGACTACTCTAAAACATTTCTGCTGCTCTTTCCAGTAAAAGATGAGAAAAAAAAACATGGGATGTCAAACAGTCTACAGTGAATGGCCAAACACAAAGCTGACAGCAGCATTGTGAGGGTTTTTCTTTCCCTCCACTTTAGTGATCTGGAATGAAAATGCAGCAGTGTGACAAATGCTCTGTGACTCACTGGTCAGAATATTTCCCTTTCCAACAGGTTGAATTTTGTAAGCATTTTTTTTTGTTTGTTTGTTTTGTTTTTAAAACATTGGATGTATTTGTTGAAAACTCACGAGAGCTAAAAAAAAAAAGTTTTTCTGTCATCCTATTTGAATAAACTAGTCGAGTTAGACAAAATATGTCAAATAACTGTAAAATCTGTTGCACTTTCAGCAAGTAGTAAGTGGTAACAGCCTTTATCATACAACTGAATACTAAAAATGGCAAAAGTTTTACAAACACGCTCTCAATATGATTAATATTCTAAATAATTTGCTTGAAAAATTTGCGTGTTCTCTGTCATTTAATCTTGTGTTGTGTATAACAGATTCTTTGGAGACACAGGAATTCTTTTATTTTAAATTCAAGCCAGTCTGCTAAATGACAGCTTTGCACAGTCTTTATCTAATAGAGTGATGAAAGAAAAGACCAAATGTCAGTGGAACAGCATAACAAAAGTGGGTGTAGGTGGAAATGGCTTGCCTTATGAAATATAGGTACATTAAAGCTCAGAAATTGGTCAATGATCCTAATCACTTACTACTGAGAGGCATCTGAGTGGAATGTGGAGTTGAGTGTTTGTGTTTCCGCTCTTTTACATCGAGCACTATGGGGGTTAAACTGTGTATCTCTGGGGAGCATGTTATTGACTGTTGACCAGCCCAAATTAATTTTCAACAAGCCTCTTCAGGAAAACAATGGAGATGGATTACTATTGTAAAGAGAAGGCCTTGTGTGTTTTACTAAATGGCCTCTTAATATGTCTACATTTCAGCTGAACCTTAGTGTACTGCCTGTGTTGTGCTGCTGCTGCAACTGTGTTTTGCACTTATTATCTGCATGCACATCAACTTAAGCTTGTAACATAAAGGTTTGTTGACAGAATATCTTCTTTGCACCCAAATTCTTATACCAGTGACACTGAGCGCACTCATTATTTTCAAAGACTTATTCTCATATGGATTTTAAATGTGCCTGTGTAGTTGATGTACCTCAGCTAAGGAAGTCAAGCTGCTGAGTTTAACAGGAGGCCTCATTGTTAATTTGAGCATCCCAGCTTATTAGTTTGATTTTGATCTATCCAAGGCGGCTGGGTGTCATCCCATCGCTTGTTTTCCTTCTCCCACTTTGAATGGTACAAGTGACAAAAGGCCCCCCACACAAAGTAGCTGCCGCAGTGTGATCACTGCATGCTGAGACACAGGGAGGTGTCAGCACTAATCTCCTTTAAAATGGCTCTCTTGTCTTACATCCAATGCTCACAGCATCGCCTCAACACTGTAATTGTGTCTCCTCTATGAGACTTGCTGTCCCACTTTCACACCACTTTTGTTTCATACAGTCGCGCATGTTCCACTGAAGTTGCAATACATTGCACTTGACTTAGGAGCTGAAATTCAATGAAATGGTTTTACCTGCTATTCTCAGACACATCATTGTGTATTGTGCTTTCTAATCTCCCACTGCTAAAACTGATAATAAGAAGTAATATGCAGTACAAAAACAAAATCTGCTCCCATTGTCAGCCTTGGGATGAAAAGGACTTGTTAAGTATATACTTTGGCAAAGTGATTGAGACTGTTGAATTTCTCTGGGACTCAGGAATACTAATTGACGCCTACTTCTTCTCCAGGGTTTATATTCTATACACTGCAGGGAAATTGGAGCAGGGCTTGAGGTGTTATTTTAGAGACTGTTCAAGTTTTTTCTTTGGCAAATAAAAAGAGACAGAGACAGGCACCACTTTTAATTAATTGCTGTGTTTTTTTGCCACTCAAGTTTTGGAGCTTTAGCACTGTTCAGTTGTCATTTGCTGTGTTATTTACAGTAGGGCTAGAAAGTTTATGAATCTGGAAGGATTTTCAAGGTGACTATGGACCAATACTTAGATTTCCGATTTTCACATTGGCAAAGTAGCCAGTGGTTCCACTGTCTGACAATAATAGGCCTACAACCATGCCTGAGATAGATCCTGGTTATACTGGAACTATTATTTACTTTTATTTTTAAAAAAAACAGCTCCAGCTTATATGATCACTTATCAAAGTGTAGAAAGACATTTCTGAGGAAAAGCAGTGTTCATTTCTACACGCTGACTGAGCAGGTTGCTTGAGGTCACATGTGTTTTATGTAAACTTTCTCAGCAGATTTTTCCAGGTGCTCAAAAATCTCCCTTGTCAACTTGAGTTCATGACATATTGACAATACATGTTGGTAGTCACACTCAAAAAATTGTTCAGTGCCTTAATTTTGCTTCCACAGTCCTCTACTGCAATACAACTCCCATTACACAAAATGTTTACACCGCCACATGTTCACATTTGCAAGGTGAGGAGGCAGTCTACAATTAGATGTTGCCATTTTTATTTAGGACAAAAATCTAAAGGTTATTATGAGGTCGATATTTAGTGTGGTGAACATAACAAAGCAATTCCACAGGTGATTACCTTTCTACTGTTCACCTGCATCTAACCTCAGGTCCGAAGTAAAAGAACATGGTATTTGATGTAAGCTGCACCACTTGCCACCTCCCATTTGGGGTGTTTTGGTTTTTTTTCTCTTAATCTGGGACAATAAAATTCCCAATAGTTATTTTCTGTCTGACATGCTATTATTTTATGTTGCGGCCCTTACCCATTGCAAACCGGGTCCTAACATAAGTGGGGGCTCGTCCGGGATCTTTCCTTTTCTCTTCTTACCATGATACCAGCTTCTTGTGTGGGAATTTGAATATTTATTTTGTTCTGTGGTGTAGTGCAGCTCATTATGGCAACATCATTTGATCTGGAAAGCTTATTAGCTTCTCCCTCTTGTGCGCCCCTGGACAGATGCAGTAAATCTGATTTACTGCAGATTGCAGAACATTATCAGCTTCATATTCCAAGGCAGGCTACTAAAAGCAACCTCAAGGCTAGTCTGGTGGAGCAGTTTGTTGCAATGAAGGTGTTTGTGCTGGTTGCTGTGACTGCAGTGCCTTATGAGGGCACTCGTGCAAATGGTGACCCCAAGGAGGAAGTAATGCCTCCTACTGCCGATGTTATGGAGGATGATGTACAGTGGAGACCTCCTGGGTAGAACAGCAGTTACACTCCCTTGGTTTGATTCACTCTCTCCAGGCAGTTTGGATGCCTGAGGTGGGGCCTATCTAAAAGTATGCCTGGCACAACTCGAGATTGAGGCACAAGAGAAACAGCAGGTTCGGCAAGCTCAACTCGAGTTTGACCTCCAGAAACTGGCAGTTTCTCAAGGCAGAAACACAAGTAAAACTGCGTCAGCTGAGGCACTGCCTACCTCCACTGGAAGTTCCACAGTTGAACCTTCTGTATTTACTGCCCTCTATGTAAGTAAGTGCATCACTTTGGTACCTGCTTTTAGGGAATCTGAAGTTGATTCATATTTTTCAACATTTGAGTGTATTGCCAACTTTCTGACTTGGCCACAGGATGTTTGGCCTCTGTTGTTACAGTGCAAGCTATCTGGAAAGGCACAAGAGGTAGAAGCAGCGCTCCCTCCAAAGAAGAGCCTAGACTATGTAAAAGTAAAAACAGCTGTGTTTCATGTTTATGAATTGTTTCCAGAAGCCTACAGACAAAAGTTTTGCCATAAGAGGAAATCTGCTGGACAAACACACATTGAATTTGCCAGAGAGAAATGTGATCTTTTTGATAAATGGTGTGTAGCTCCAAAAGCTATTGATTATGATTCCTTGCGGGAATTAATATTATTGGAGGAATTTAAAGTGTGTACCTGATCATGTTGTGCTGTATTTAAATTAACTAAAGGTGATGTCCCTCATGTCAGCTGCTGTTCTTGCTGATGAATATGTGCTCACACACAAAACATCCTTTCCTGTTAGTACTGAGAAGCCCTGCTCTAACCCAGTACCACCTGTCAAAATGTTCACAGTCAAGGAGACATGAGAATGTTTTTATAGTCACAGACCTGGACATGTCATCGCAGACTGCTTGGCCCGAAAGCGCAAAAACCCGTTACGTACTCAACTTCCTAAGGGTGTTGGTTTGATTCACATAAAGCCCCGCTCTAATGTCCTTGGTTCTGGTGAGGAAGAAATTCCTGATGCATGCTTTGAACTGTTTGTTTTTGTTGGGTTTGTTTCCCTCACAAGTATACCTGCTGGTTTGCAGCCAGTTTGCATCTTAAGAGACACTGGAGACTCCCAGTCTCTCATTCTTGCCAGAACTTTGCCCTTCTCAAAGCACTCATCTTGTGGTTTCAACTCAGTTTTGTGTGGCGTTGAAATGTGAGATGTTCCTAGATCATGTTTACATAAAGTCCAAACTCGTCACTGGCTTCTTTCCAGTTGCCGTTTGTCCAGACCTGCCCATAAAAGGCATCAGCATGGTAATCGGGATTGATGTTGCTGGTGGTTTAGTGGTTCTGGGTCACATTCAGAAGTATTGGATGACCCAGTGGCCAGTAAGACACCAGACTCTCCTTCAAAAACCCCCAAAATTGTATCTAGCTTGTGCGGTCATACGTGGACAGATGCACAAGAAAGCTGGCAGAAATTCAGAGATTAGACTTCTGTATGAGAAATTCTTGCTTCCGGATTACACTCCAAAGAGTGTGAACAAATACGTGAATGATTGTCATGAAAGATCATGCCATGCAAACTCATCCTGCAAACTCAAGGCATTCTAAAGAATGCATTGTAGTCTCGCAGAAAAAGATTAAGCAGATTTATAATCGCTCCTCTGTTAAGAGTGAATTCCAAATTGGTGACCGAAGTTCTTGCTCTCTTACCTGTTCTTGGTTCCACTTTGTCAGCAAAATACAAGGGTCCATTTGAAGTTCATAAACGTGCGGGCGGCTACAATTACGCGATCAAAACACCTCATCAAAGGCAAAAATTGCAGGTTTGTCATGTGAACATGCTTATGCTGTACCAATTGCAACCCGTCACTGAATCTGTGTGTGTCCCTTCTGACCTTAGAACAGAACCAGAAGAAGTGACTAGCCCAGAAGAAGATGGCAATCATCATTCATCTAGATTTGGTAACTCAACCACTCGTCTACCAAATTCTGAAATGTTAATATCACTGCACAGTATTCTTGACCATTTGACTCTTGAGCAACAGGAAGATGTTGTGCCTTTAACTAAGGAATTTCTGTATCTTTTAACCTGCTTCCTGTTGTAGTCTTTAACAACCCACTTGTCTCTTTGTCACACAAAAACCAATGTCTCATGCGGTGAGCTTTGTTAGTCCACACAAAAAAAACACAAAAAAGGGTCCGAAAACATCTTCACTGATGCCCTGTCCAGGTCGTGAGTATTATTTCTTTTTCTTTTCGATTATTGTGTTCATTTGTATGTTTACAAAACAATGTTTTTTAACTTAGGGTGCGTTTTACAGCTGCCACCAATTTCTTCTGATCAGTCTACTTGTTCAGTATGGAAAACATCCTGGCTTCTCTTCATCATCATACCTTCATCTGCATCGCAAGGTAGCTGCCCTCTGAGCCAATGAGAATTCACCACATATCCGCACCAGTATAAAAGAGCTTCAACTTCGTCAGTCAGTGGCAGCTGTGTGGTGAATACAGCTTGACCACTTTGAGACTGGTTGTAGTTGACGTACATCGTTAGTGTTAGACGTTAAAAAAACAAATACCATGGTTAAGGTTAGAAAAATATACATTGTATCAGGTACAGGGTTTTTTTTTCTTTGTTTTTCAATGAGAAAAGGATCTTTCTTTTTATGTGGAAGAAAACAAAAATTAAAAAAAAAAAGCTCTTTTATCATTTCGAGCCTGGATTGTGAAAGTTCTACATAATTTATGTGTAGACAAATCTTCATTTTCACATATTATTGGTAAAACAGGGCTTTTTTTTGTGCTATAAAAAACTTGATGAGACCAGAAATCTATAGATTTCTGTTTATTATATAATATACAGTTCTCATTTCATTAATTTAACGAGCCATGGCAATTGTTTTCATCTTCAAATAACTTATAATAAGTTTTATGACATTTTTGTTGCTACGTCTCACAATAAAGTGTTAATAGGTAACATACTTATCGCATGCATAAAATGTACTGTAAAAATAAAGCCGCAGAAATAGTGTCAGTAATATTTGTCTTATGCAGCACATAGAAGTATTTAGGCAACACTATGCAAATTTGTAAACACTTACTATTTTTTATTCATATTCCAGCTTAACTCTGTTTTTTCCTTTTTTTTTTTTTTTTTTTTTTTTGCCCCTGGGCTAACCATGTACTTGATTTTTAACCTCATGTTTGTGCAAAGAGCAGGTTCTGCAATGAACATAACCATTTACATAGTTGTTCATGTTAATGGAGGATTCCACTAGGGGGCACATTAGAGAACTGAGACCCATTAATTTGTTGGGGGTAAACAAAATTATAAACATGGCAACAATGGGAGACCCCTAATCCATGTGCGATGTTGAGTATGTCTCTGATATTTTTAATCTTTTTTTTGTTTTCGTATTTATTTGCTGAATTTTCTGATATGTTTCCACCATTTTTAGCACTGTTGACCCAGTGATCCCTCTCATTCAGTCAAATTGGTCTCTGCACTGCCCCTACAGGTTATTTGTATATTGCAGTTTGCAAACATTTTTATATCTGACACTTTAAACAAATGCAAAGTGTGCAAGTCACTCATGGAAACAATGAGTATGTGTGATTATAAGCAAATATATTGTCAGCCTAAGCCTGACTATGATTTTATTAGCATGTTGATATGACAGTGTTTTTGTTATGCTTAACCCTTACAAAGCTTGACTTAGAGCAAAGTCTGTCATTTAAAAATTGGGACTTGAACTTTATTTTCTTGGTCATAATCCATGGTTTAACGCTACTGTTCACCCCATTCTTACCTCTTTATACATCATGCAAACTACTGCAGTGCAAGTTTCCTATAATGATGGATATTAGCATATTATAATTTGTCAAGGAAATAAAGAAATACATTCAGCTTTTTTGGAGCACTGAAAATATAGTAATAATTTATATTTATTTGAACATTTTACATAATCAAAAATGTGTCATGTTAAAGGTGTCACTTCCAGATATATAATTATAGAGCAATTCCACAACAATGAATAGAAATTTCCGAATGTGCTTTTTGTACAGAAAATATCTGTACAGAAAATAATAAATTGTACAAGTGTTAACAAACTTTTCAAACAACAATGTAATCTAATCTTTTTCATGATTCAAAATGCATCCTTGTTAACCACTATGGATTTTGAATGCTTGAAAAGAAGACTTAATATTCATTACATCTTTTTTTTTCCAAATAAAATAATCAGATCTGAAGTAATGAATGTTGTCAAATCACATGCTGTTTTTCAGAGATGTGCTTTTTAAACTGTGTTTCTCAAATATTGTAATGTGATTTAAAAAGTTTTAATCGTCAGTCTTTTTTCCTTTTATAGTGTTAAGTGTACACCTTTTCAGCTGCTCAGTGCAAACCTTCTACAGTTTTTTTTTTTTCCTTTATCATACATTCATACATCTTTGTCAAAGGGTAGAACTACAGTCCTCTACCTTTGCATTGTTTCCCTGTTTAAAAACATCTGATTTAAACCAACAAGTCACTAGGCACAATTTGATAATCTGATCACATTCACACGGAAAATTACCACATTTGATGTGTACAATTTTACAATGGCAGCAGATTGAATGGGTCACCCCAATGAAGCTACTTAATGCTTATAATAGGGGGCCCAGCTATTACCAGAGTAGGTCAGGGTTAGTTCAACTGCATTGCTTGTCATGGTGGAAAAAGAAACTACGACTGAGAATAGGATGGAAGGTATTTCATTAGTTCAAGATTACCAGAGGAGGGAAATGCAGCCACATGGCATTCATTTCTCTGAGACATTTTGAAAAGAACTGAGCTTGGCTGCTTTGTTTTAGTTGTATTCTGTAAGTATGAAAGAAAACCCACAGTAGAGGTAACTGAGGCAGTTTTCCCAAGGTCGCTGGTTGTGATGATGATGAGCAGACCTTCCCTTATACATCTGGACTTCGTTAAATGAAGCTGCAAAATGCTCCCTATCATTCCTGCTATCTGCTGACAAATATGGATGATAGCCAAAGAATCCAGCTTAGCAGGAGTACCTCCTATCTTTCTTCATAACTGGTGGTTTGTCTTCCCTCCACCTTTCCTTTCCCGTTTTTGTTATTTGAATAATTTCATCTGTATCTCTTCATCTGCCTCTGAAGTGCAGTGTGTTTATGCAAAACCCATGTTTGGTATACTTGTCAAGACTGAAGTAAAGATCACAGTGCTCTTCATTTCTTTAACTTCAAGTCTGCCTTACTTGAATGATTGCCCCGCTTCCCCTTTTCACTTTGCTGAGAAAGTTTCTTCTTCTTCTCCCATGCCTCGCTGTTGCCCCGGAAAAGTCAGAACTCTCTCTGTCTTGCCCCCAGGACAGAAAGCACCTAGCCACATACCTTGTAGGCTCGCCAGGAGCTCAGCACCTCTGAACTGACTGATTGCCACACAGAAGAAAAAAAAAAAAGAAAAAAAAAAAAGAAGCTTCCACAATGTTGCCGTTCTGCCATTTGCTGCCACACATACAAACATGAAGCACACCAAAAAAGTATATTCCCTTCTCCATGCTCTCATCAAACTATTCACCACATGCTCCCCTGCACTCCTTCTTGCCCTTTCTTACCTAACCTGCCTCTTCTTTTACTAACGGTAAATTCTGAAAATGAAATCAAGCACATTTATTTTTATTGTGTATCAGAAGCAGTGCATTTGACTGTGCGGCTAAGACGAAATATGATTGATTCTATGAATGGCAGCTCAAAGACAATAATCAGGTTTCCATTGAACATAATGTCTGGATTACAACAAATAAATCTATCTTCTCCTGTTAAGTGTATGTGTGTGTATGTGTGAGTGAAGTTTGCATGGTTACTAGCCTGCAGAGGCTGTCGTTGTTCACATTAGCTTTAAATATAGGAAGACTGTAATGTCTGCCAATACTCTGAGTTCTATGATCACATACATTAAAAAGGGAAGTCTTTCACATTTAATGTGTTTAATGTTTTCCATTGTCCAGGAAAAATATACAAGAAATATTGCGGCTTAGAGCAAACCTCCCTAACCTGTATCACTTTCTGTCATGTGTTAAGGCTGTCTTTACATTTTACTGACCACACCGAATTCAGAGACGTTTCGAAAAAAAAATGTGTGTAAATGACTAGTTCTTTGTATCCTTGGTTTCTGTATTTTATTCAAATAGAAAAAGCATCTCTTTCCATATGAGTGACACAGGTAGCCATATTTTTGTCTTCATTTGATATGTCATTGCAGGACCTTGTAGCATATCAAGAAATAACAGAGATCCATTATTGAAATCTGGCAGCTAAAGTTGCATCACCTTGAGAGTTCCAAAGGTGAAAAACAGAATAGCACAACTGGGTGTTTTTATTATTATTATTATTATTATTTCTTTATTTATTTCTGTTTCCCTCTAGTGAGATGTCACTTCAAAAACAACCTGACCAAGGAATGTTATTATGCTGAGAGAATGTCAGCCAGTTACAATAGGCTGCTTAATGAGGTAGTGTGGCAAACTTTCAGGCAGGCCATAATATGAATTATTTGTCATTGGCTCTATGTGTGTATGTGTGTGTCTTTGGAAAAGGCCCAGTGTAAAGCAGGATAAAGGCAGGCCTTGATGGAGAGATGTGGCACTAGCCTGGGGGCTCGCTCCACTGTGAGGGTAGTTAGCTTACTGCACACCGCCATCATTAGGGACTAGGGCACTTGTGCTGGGAAGGTGAAACACAAGCCCACATTCAGACAGTAGCACACACACGCAACACCTGTAAATATGCTTCACTTCTTTTCTACAGTTCTGTCTGTTTTGGTCTCGGGCTCTTTCTGCTTTATAATCATTGAGGTTGGAGTCTTCATATAAAGCACTATTTGGCTGAAAGTCAGACCATAACAAAAACACATTAATGTCATTGTCACTGTTTGAAAGGTTTTGTGTCATTGCAGAGAATTACCAGAGTATATTTCTGTTGAAAATAAGGGTTCTTAACCAATAAAGTGTTGTAATGGTGACTGATAATGGAATGACGTGTTTTCAGCATTGCAACATGTGTTAAAAATATCCCTTTAAGTAGTCGATATTTTCCAAACTCCTCTAATAGAGTCCAGTAAATCTTTACTGCGTATCCAGGTGCAAAACCTTATCTTAGTGATTTGAAAAGGGTGTTTTGCACCTTGCTCTGTTGGTTACAACTCAACTCGCAAAGAAGTGAATTTTCAGACCCAAGTATACCACATAGCCACCGTTTCATTATGACCCATGAAATGAGAACATTTACTCAGGTTAAATGTACATGTCTAAACTTTGTCACAGATCCTCTAGACTTTGCCCAAAGCTACGTTGTCTCTGGGCCATGCACCATGTCTTGCTGCCAGAATACTTGCCGTGAGCCATGCCAAGGCCAGCTTATGAAATCTGGGTAATGTATGGGCCACGTAGACCATAAGAGTGCTGAAACTGAGCCGTAAGTCCAGAAGTAGCCCAACTTCTGCTTGATTCTGCTGTTTTTTTGGGATGTAAGGGAATTGTAATGGAATATGAACATTGTAACTCTTTGGTACATGACATTAATATTTCCTACCTGACAACTGGGGGTCAACAAAAATATCCTTGGAAACATATTGTATATACAGCTGATTTACTAACACCCCACTATCAAGAAATATTAACAAATAATATAATGATAATAACAATAATATGCTTTTGCAACTGATGAGCATCTCAGGCTTAATGGGCAGGTTACTATGGGAGTCACAGAAATGTAATTATTGACAAATTTTCTTATTGACAACTTGGAATTTAGTACCTTAAAAATTCAACTGCTGCTGGCGATAGGCTGCCTGATTGAAAAAACTTGTGTCTTTGATGGAGAGTCTAACTTTTTCAATAGGTTGTTGGACTTGTGACAGGTTGGAAAATGTATAACTGTTGCCTCACCTTATTTATTTAAAAGGACTTTCGAAATACTACTATGACTACTACTTCTTATAATAATAATAATAATAATAATAATAATAATAATAATAATAATGATAACTAGAAAACAGTTTTCTAGGGCCACAGTTCTAAAAAGTTCCTGGATCCAAACGATGATCCGAATCACCACTAAAATTAAATCAGTTCCTCCTTTTCACATTTCCAACAACTCCTGAACATTTCATGAAAATCCATTTATAACTTTGTGTGTTATCTTGAACACCAAAGACAAACAAACAGATAAACCCTAGTAAAAACATAACCTTCTTGGCAGAGGTCATAATACACAATAGACAAAAGGTTTATGTTTAATAAGAAAATGAACTAAATATTCTGATTTGAGCTGTGGAAATTCATTTCTAATAGAGTCTTCCTAAATGTTCTATTTATTCTGTACCTCTTTTTTTTCCCTCTGGCTTACCAGTGCAATTACGTGTGTGTGAGATGTGTGACATGTGATGTACCATATAATATGGCACATCGTATGGCACATCGCAAAGAAGTGGCTCTTTAGAAAAATAATTTTGCTTAATATTGTTTTTGTGTATGGGAATATAATCTTAGTCTTAATCTTAATCTTACTTTGCCCTGCAATAGACTGGTTACGTGTCCAGGGTGAACCTGCCTCTTGCCTGTTACTTGCCAAGATAGGGTTCATTTTCCCCACAACACTGAATTGCAATAAGTGGTATGGAAAACGGATGGATATGTTTACTTAAGCACTTTTTTCCTAGAGTGGCTGCCAAAAATGATGTAATCCCATGCACACTTTGTCCTATATATTTTTTAGATATACTCCATTTAAAATAGTTCCAAAAGATGTTTTACTTGTGCTGCAACTCTGAATTTACTCTTTTTTTTCCCCAGCTTACTGTTGGAGGATGCAATACAATATTGTCTGAAATCTGAGGACCCTGCTGCACCATGATTTCATTTTTGTTTCCCTTCATCACCATCTTCTCCCTCACCCTCTACATTTACACCGCAGAGTGCAAACTTGTTATAAGCACTGACGTGACCTCCAAATCCTTTACCTTGTGTATTTTTTTTCCCTACAATACTGCAAAAATCAATAGACGAGAGTTCATCCTTAGACACACTTAAATCTTAGTCTGTGAGATGAGGTCAAGAACAGTGCAAGAGGGCAATGACTATATTGCAATTCCCAAACACTTGCTCATGCGCTTTTTGATCCCATGAATTTTGATAGCTGCATTCAATTCAAGCTCCTTGAGAGAGCGGCGTACCAAAGTGCATGAGGAGTGAATGAAGATTCACTCCTCCTTGATGAGGGTCACAGCAGGACTGAATTGCACTGGAATTGGTTTCAATATGTTCTTTTGAACCAACCATACAATTCAGACTTTTAATTCTTGTCCTTCAAGAGCGTTATGAGAACTCTTTTCACAAACACAAGCAGCTTCAAACTAGAAGCACCTTTGAAAAGCACATCTAAACAATGACACTGAACAGTGAATCTTTACCCTGTTTTTTTCTTTTGACTTTACATGAAGCCTAATTGGAATTACAAGAAAAATATCATCATGAAGGACAAGTTAAATATGTCTATAAGAAGCTTTATGAAGGGTGGCAATTTTCTTCTTCAGCTAAAGAGATTTACGTCAAACTGCACACATTTCAGTTCTGTCCAGCCGTCATTATTTGGGTCAGGGGTATACATCATTTTATTAAAAAAAAAAAAAAAAAAAAGAAAAGATAAGCATACAAAACATCTATTCTGTTTTGTTTGTTTTTGTTGTTCTTTTTCTACCAGGGGACCGATTTAATGTTTTGTAATATTTTTCTGATTTGTATGCTTGCCTGCAGCAATGGCCTTCAACATTGTTCCTCCATGCCACACTGAGATCAAAACACGTCATTTCTCTTCTTCGGTATACAAAGCCTTTCCTGTTTTCTCTGAATGTAATAGAGCGGTCATGGACGCAACACTATATGTTGATAGTTGGTTTGTAGTTCAAGGATACAACCAACACAATTACATTAAGTGTGCATGCTGTTTATATTCAAAAGGAACAAATACAAGTACAGAACCTACTTGATCAGAGCTGAACTCTCGGTCTCTGCGCTTCTTTTCTTGGTATTTACTCTTTGCTTCATGGCTATGCGCTAAAGCAACATGTGCACCTTAATTCAGCCAGACTTTAATACTTCGGAGTCGTTTGTTTGGCTACTTTGTCGATTTAAACAAGCTTCAGATAAATAAGAAATCAGTGCGGCTCTCCTTGGTGTAAGGAGTGAATCTATCAAACATTGCACACAGCGGCAAACAAGTACACAGAAACTCAAGTTCTCTTGAAAGGCTGTTGCCAATCCATTGAGAATGTCGTGTTAGTGGAAGCCAACCCAAAAACAGCCTGGCGTGACTGCAAAGTAATGTTTTTGATTAAGAGTTTCACTGTTTTCTTATTTTTCATCAAGAGAATAATTCAATTTCTATTTGGTTTGAAATGAATTTTCTCACCCTTTCTTTTGTGGAAGCAAAAACTCTTGAAGAGCTTTGAAGTACTGAACAAGTTATTGGCTTTATGTTTGTGTTCACATCATTAGCAGACATAAAGCCTAAAACAATCTAGAAAACAAACATTATGTCACAGGAGAAAGTGTTCACTCACAAATCATTCAGAAGCTGCAAGTCATCTGGACCTCTGGAAGCTAGGGACTGTGGATGTTCTCTTTAGGGATTAGAGATCTTTTACCTTATTAATTTTAGTATAAGAGGTAAATTGCAGACACTGAATGTTGAATGTGGTCAGACTTCAGACTATGTAGGTAAAGGGATTCATCCTATCAAGCGTAAGGGATCGGAGTAATCAGTTCTCACTTTTCCCTTTTTTTTTTGGTGTATATCGTCCCATCTCACATTAACACTGTTCTCTAATCGCCATTATTTCACTAAAGCGATCTATATATATATATATATATATATATATATATATATATATATATATATATATATAATAGTATTTTATGTTAAGTTTTGACATCTAACATTAATATGCAAAGTTGATGGCAGCTGAGAAAATTGAAACAGATGTTTGAGTTTTTTCTAAGTCTCATTTGGTTTGCATATGATATGAGGACATAAGGTAAATAGCCTGTTGTGCAACACCTGTTTAAAAATGCACTCTGCAAATGAATTTAGTATACATTATGTCTATATGTGTCAAAAAAGAACTTTTTGGAGCCAACCAAGAATTCTTTCAGCTGAAAAATATGCATTTGACTAAAAACTTGATGTTGCTGATGACAAGAAAACCCACTTCAATTTAATGAAGTATTTCCAGTCTGCGAAACAATGGTGTTTGTCATTAAGAAATCTTTCAGTGTTAGTATAGTGATTTCATTTAAAAGAAAATAAAAACCCCATAATTTGTTGATGTTCTGTCATTAAACAGCAAAACTGAATAAGAGCTACTTGAAGAGATACTTGAGTCCTTTTTTTTTTTTCTCCCCTCAGGCTGTGCACCTGTCAGTGCATCTCAGAGCAAATAAGGAAAACAGAGATGTGCACATACTAAGTTGCTTTTATTAATACAGAACTGCATGCTACAGAGACTGTACAGCATAAACATTTATTCATTACAAAAAAACATGGTTTTAGAACCATTTAAAATAACAGGAAAAACAAACAAACAAACAAAAATATAAGAGCATAAAAGAGAACAGGAACATCACAGCCGTTAAGGAAACATTCAAACTATTTATCATTAGCATTTTAATAAACCAGAGAAGAAATCGACAGATTACAGTCGCGTCATGTCAACTACAATGGCACCGAGTGGATGATTCTCTTGTAGCTTTTTTTTTTTTTTTTTTTTTTTTTTTTTAACAGCCTCTTGCAACATCAACATGCCTATTTTTTCTATCTACCTATATAGTAGTGTACTTAAAAGTGGCAGTTTGTGTATTTTTTTGTATTTAATAGTTTTTTTATGAACTTCCTAATATACATAATTTGGCCCTTGTGGGTTTATACAGTATGATGTCCGTCTTTTTATTAAGTTTAAATTTTAATATTTGACAATTTGCTACCAAACACATTTGTTATAGCAACATTTATACTACATACATAGCAATCTATGTAACGTCACAGCAAAGAATGGTATAAAAAAAAAAAAAAAACAACAAAAAACAAAACAAAAAACGAACAACAACAAAACAAAAAAAAGATCCCTACAGCATGTTTTTTTTTTTTGGGGGGGGGGGGGGGGGGGGGGGGCGGCGGGGCAGAGAAAATTATCACAAAAATTTGGCACGGAAAATCTGTACACGAATCTACAGTCTGCGAGATGTGACTGTGCAATAAAAAAGAAGGGCTTTAGACACTTTTCCAGCTACTGAACACACGGCAACCACTGTCTCTTGTTTCAAGTTTTCTTTTCTTCTTGTTGTCGAATGGCTTATAGACGCGTTTTCTTGAAATGAAGTTGTGCATACTTCTGTTCATGAGATCTACACAGTACACTGAGTGGAATCCAGGTTTTCAGCGAGGAAAAATTCTACAACAGAAAGGATTTGCCTTTTTAAAACTTCCTTGTAAAAATGGATCATTCATATAGTTGCTTACCTTAAGAAAAAATATTTGTACAATGTATCAAGAAAAGAAAAAGAAAAAAAAAAAAAAAAAGGTCAGAAAGAGACACATACAAGATACAACAAGCAATCTCTAAAGCAATAAATACTACTGGTCCTAGCGTTGTGACATTTTTGAATTCAATAACCCTCAGCCCTCCCACACAACCCCTCCCTCAAACCCACCCAAACTTGCCTGACTCCACCCCAAAGGTAAACAACAAAGAAAAAAAAGACAACGCAGTGGAAGAATGCATATTTAACACAGTAACCCCCCCCCCTCCCCGATATTCTGTACATTTAAACAAGAACAAGTAACATCACAATTAAAGTTGTTCCTCGGAGAGGTGTCACTGCTAGCCTCGTGCCCTCCAAGAGTTTGAACAGATGTCGAATGATTGGTTCGCAAGCTCGTATTTAATACAAATAAAGAAGAAGAACCAACTCTTTCAAGAAAAGGGCTCATTGAATAATCTACCAGTTTTATATCCGTCTTTTAAACATTTTGAGGTTGAACTAGATAACTTTTTTTTTTTCAGTTTGCACTGTTTATCACTACAAAAAGAAAAAAAAAAAGAAGACAAAAAAAAAACAAAATTCATAAAAATTTTGGCAGATTCGCAAAGCTATACTACAGCTCGTCGTATCATTTCTTTATAATAATTAGATCTTTTGATAATGAGGGGTCAAATATTGACCAATGAACTTTAATAAAACAAGAACTAAAATTTCAAAGCCTCGTGGCACAGAAACATAAAGAGAAAACAAATAAGTGAAATATAGCAGAGAGAGGGCCTAGAAAGGTGTGTGTGTGTGCACGTGTGTGTGTGTGTGTGTGTGTGTGTGTGTGTGTATATGGCCAAAGGGGAAAAAAGAGGAGAATAGGGTAGACTATTCTATAGACTTGGTTACTAGTGACAGAGGCTGAGGGGCTGCGGAGGGGAGGAGTGAATGGGAATGACACAGCGATGCCGAAGGCCGGGCCATTGAGGACGCCACAGAGGAGCCCGGCTGCCGCGAGGACGAGACGTCACCGTGCTCCAGAGCTCTGTTGTGGGAGGAGGCGCCCGGCGTTTTTCTAGCGGCAGCAGAGTTGTCCAGCTGAGCCAAAGATGGCGGTGGAGGCCCAGCCAGGAGGTGCGGGTGGTGGAGTGGCTGGTGGGCCGGTTTCATAGTCAGTGAAAGAGGTTGCATTTGTTCAGTCTGAGGTTTGGACTCTTTTGAGGAGGGGGAGGGAACCACTGAGGAGGGGGAGGATGGGGGGGAGTCTAGTAAGCTTCCGTCCGAAGAGGGAGGACTGGCACAGCTGCCTTCACCTTGGATGTAGCGAATGCACTTTTTTTTTCTCCTGAGAAACAAGGTGAGAGAAAGAGCATCTTTCAGTGTCAAATCGCTAAAACTCTTCAACCTTCTCAGCACCGCAGCGAACTTAAATGCACTTTGGACTTGTTAAACAAGGCAAACCCTTCATTTGGGATGTGCTGAATGAGATTTAAAGTGCATTTAAGTAGCTTTGTAAACGTGCCAAGGAGAGAGGTGGTACAAATACCAAAGCATCAGAAAAGACAAACATTAAGACCACTGGTGAAGCGCCTGGACAGGAAGCAAAAAGAGGATGGAAAGCACAGATAGATGCTGATGGAAAGCCAAAAAAGCAGATTAGATTTGGTAATATTTGCTCTCTGAATTTAAACGGTCTTTCCTTCCAGGACTTCAGCTACCGAGTAACCTGTTTCTCTGCAGCAGTTGGAGTTTGCTGGACCCACATCGCGCCTATACTTTCATCAGACTCCACTTGCTTCTCCTGGGGGGGGGGATGGAGTTTGGATACGAGGCGAAAAAGTCAACAAGATCCACAGTACCCTGCATCTGCCCCACAGACACAAGTGTGAGTGTGCGTGAGGGGTCAAGGCATCATGTCTACATTCCTGCCTGGGGTTGGGACCCCTCCCCCTTGCACGCAGAGTCCTGAGGCCAGGCCTGTTACAGTCAGCTCAATCCGATGAAGGAAACAGTGGAGTGAGGGGGAGTTGCGAGCGTAGTGCATTGCTGCATTTATCTGCGGTGACTCTGCTTACAAGGCTGTGCTCAGATTTGGTTAGGGAGGGGGAGGGAATCACTGCCCACTTCATCTTTACACTGACCCTGGTAGTGACCCATCTCTCACAGCTCTCAGTTTTATCACAGGGTCGCCTGAAGCCATGAGGTATTTAAACCTTAACGGGACATGCAGTCGGTAAAGACAAACTTAAAGTTTTACTACAACAGCGAAAGCTTTGGGAACACATCAGGCTGACTTATCGTTTAAATAAGACTTTTTATTCAAACACTTTCCGGGTTTTTCTACATGAGGGAAATTCTCCATAAATCCAGAGAGCGAATTTCAGAAAATGAAAAGGAAAAAAAAAAAAAAAAAGGAATGAAGCCAACAAAACCTTGATCACATGCTAGGTCAAAGAGGAGCATGCATTTCTGATGAAGTCAACAGTGCAAACACATGACATCGGACGGTACAGGAAACGAGGAAGGGGTGAGGATGAAGCTTTTAAGTACAGCCTGTGCTGATACTGCAGCTCAGGATGGTGCCGAGCATCGACCGGGAGTAAAAAGGTATCATTTTGCCACTACATACACATCACGGGTTCCGTAACCGTCTGTCAAACTGCAACAAATGAGCTAATATCCATTTTTTAACAGACATATTGATTTATAGTATGTGCCCGTGTACGTTATTGATTCTCTGCCTCGGGGGAAATTACACCAGATGCATCTTTTAGGAATTGGAGCCCAGAGAGAACTTTTAACCTTTCTGAGTGAATTACAGCACTTCTCAGTCTCTTGATCTCATGATGTGCTTTAGTCTTTTTTTTTTTTTTGTTGTTGTAAAAATGATCTTTTTTTTTTTTTTTTTTTTTTTTTTAATCATGTGTTTGTCTGTCGGAAGAGAAACACTGATGACGCTGGACTGTGTGGGTATAATCCATAAAACAAAATAAAAACAGATCTGCTGGATTCTCATTGGTGATCCAGTATAATAATTTAAAACATGAACAAATTTAAGACATTTTTTTTAAATTAACCATTGAAGTTTAATTTTGAGTTAATCTATAAACATGTTTAAAACAACAATGCTGATGAAAAAGGTAACAACGGTAACAATGTGTTGGAATGAGAGAAACGGAGGAGTTGTGTGGGAAAAAAAGAGTGAGGGGGGGGGTGGTGTGAGCCAGACACAAAGAAGGGAATTACTCAGCAGAAACAAATACCTACCATGAAAATATTCCCAATTCAAAGACTGCTTGTGTCAGAACAGAAAGACAACAGGTAGGGACTAAGTAAGGGTTATTGAAGAGGAGTTTGGAGGAAGAAGAGGTGGAGAAGGAGGAGGAAGAGGGCACAGAAAAGAGTGTCACTGAACAGGCCCTCAGAGAAAGCAGGGCTTAATTTGTAAGCATAACATTGTTATTCAAAGGGGTGCCAATTAGAACAAACATGACAGTTAAGATGGGAGGGTTTTATCCACTGCATGGAGAGAAAATGGATTTCAACAGACTGTAAGTAATCTTATTCCATCAACATTAAGGATGCTGATAAGTCTAAATCCTTTGAGATAAATATTGAGCATTCTCTTTTCAGAATCCATTTTCTCTCACTGGGCTTGAACTGAGTTCAATGAGGAGAAATAGCTGAGCAGGAATTTAGAGAAGCAGGAAATTTCTCAACGAGGAGAAGGACTTTTCCATGGGCACGAAAACCGATGGAAACATCTTTTAGGAAGACATCGAAAAGCCAATAATTAAGAAGAAGATGCTCATTGTGGATGTCTTCCTCCCACTTGGTACTACAGCTGTTATACCTGCATGGTTTGCACCATAAACTCAGCTGGTCAAGCCCGAACAAGGCACGACACTTCTTTGGGGTATTTGCATCTGTTAGCCAAAGAGGTAGACACAAACACACACACACACAGACAAAAAAAAAGGAAAAAAGAAAGGAAAAAAAAAAAAGAAAATGGACACGTCATTGCACAGACAAAAAAAAAAATATAGCCTGGGCTTAGATTTAGGCTGGCAACACTAGGATGTCCTCCACATTGACCAAGCCATTAGACTCCAGATCCTCCAAGCCCCGACCTGCCAGTTTAGGACTTCTGAGCAATCTCAGTGAGGCTTACTGTACTCTGCATCCTGCAATGAAACCCCTGTAATCCCTGAGTGTAGATTCACACACAGACACACGGACAACATTCAAACAAACACTCCATATATGCTGTTAAAACCACTTTCCCCCAAAACAGGAAGTTAAAATCAAATCGTTAAAAAAAAAACAACAACTCAGAGATAGACCGGCAGGACGTGGCTGGAGGAAGCTGAAAGGTCGCAATAGCCTGGCGGGAAAAGACAGGGAGGGAGGCGAAGAGGAAGAGGAGCAGCACAGAGCAGGGGAGGAAGTCCCAGCATAGAGTTACCCAGCCTTCACCTGGCCCTGGCCAGTGCAAGCACACACCATACACACCTGCACGGGCCACACCAGTTATTCTGTTGGTCGAGCCCAAAGCGCGCTCGACACTTCTTAGGAGCGCTCAGGTCTGATGCCGCAACAAGGAAGGGAAGCCAGCAGAGAGGAGAAATAGAAACCAAAACCAATAAAATAAGGAAATCAAAGATAGGAGACAAGTAAAGAGAAAAACAAACCAACAAACAAACAAAAAAAATAATAACTGTGAATCTATGAAGCTTAGCAGTAAGAAATCCCGCCAAAAACCCACTTTGAGACATTAAGTGTAGAAAATGGGACCGAACACAGCTACGGTGTCCCAAACGTTAGTAAAAAACCAAGTTGCATGCATTTAATACAATTCTGGTATTAATATGGAAACAATCACTTCAGTCGCATTAATATAAACTCTTACAGCAGTTAAAGCCTGACATAAGACAGCGTTGTTTTTTCTTTGTATGAGAGGATGTAAACAAAACAAACGCAGGTTGGATTAATTTTTTTTTGGTTAGATACTATCAGTGCACTATGGTTTCAAAAAGACAAGGTCAAGGTAGCAGAACTAGGCAGTGGCAGCAGATTGCTAAGCCAGCGTAACTCAGCCCCAGCCAGGGAAAGGATTAAAGAGGCTGGAACCTGAAAAGGGAAATTTACTGGTTAGACCTGGCGTCAAACAGCTGATTGGTTTCCATCGGCTTGCTGTAGCAAAACAGCTGCCAGTCACTTGCTTGCTCTACCCTGTAATCGTGACATTATCAGAGGTAGAGCAGAGTGACAGCAGAGTACCACGGTGACGTGTTTGAGTCCAGGCCTTATCAGAGTAGAGATACTTCTTTTTTTTTTTTTTTTAAAAAGGGGGAAATAGGCCAAACTCATGCTGGCATATAGGAAAGTGACAAGCGCAGCTACTGAAGCATATAGATTAAGGAGGTTTACCCTGACATAACACCTTTTAAGTTATACTTCAGTTCTAAAACATAAATCTAACTTTAAATCCTCACTGCCTAAAGAATTTTGCTTAAAGACTATTGCCAAGAATATGGAAATGCTCCAAAAAGGCAACAATAAATTCAGTGAAGTAGCCATAGCTTGAAGTCAAATAAACAAAACGGCAACATTTTAAGAAAAGAAAGCAGCAAACAAAGCAAAAAGAGCATATTTCAGAGTAGAAATTTTAAGCTTAAACCTGCATCATACTGCACAGTCATAGGTAATTAAATATACATTAATTAAAAAAAAAAAAAAAAATTAAGAAAAAGACAGTTAGTAATTTAATACTCAAAATGACATTAGCACCTGTAATCGGAGGGAGTGAAAGGCAAGGGTTTGGAAAATATTCTCTGTGTTCTGAAAAAAAAAAAGAACAGATAGAGAGGCCTTCAAGAGGAAATCCGTCACCAAAACGAGCGCAAAATACATGATAACAAGTCGGCATAGCTCCTCACAAAATATGATCAGAGGAAATATGAATCATGAGGATAAAAGAAAAAAAAAAGGATAAATCACAGAATTAGCAAACCTCCTTAATTTTAAGATGTAAGTGATTTGTCTTAATAAAACAGCATGCATGGAAGCAAGCAAGGGGCAGCCCAACAAGCCAACACATGCTCAGTCACACACTCACATGCACACACATACTCGCACACACACACACACGCACACACACACACACACACACACACAGTAGTCAATCTGCAGGCTACAGGCAGTATAAAAACAGGGTCACACACACAACACTGGCAGTTAATGGCTCTCACAATGCTTCAACTTCTCAAAAACATATCAAAATACCAGAAGGCTAAAAGCTTAAGGGAGTTGGGTGAGGGGGGGGGTGGGTTAGGTGAGAAAGACTGTGGGGTGGAGGGGGGATAGTGGTTCATGCATATTCAGTTATTAGCTAGGGAAACATGGGGAAATGGGAAAACGGGTGGGGGGGACTGACAAGCAAGACTACCATTTAAATATTGCATTGGGTAGCACAACTATATAAAAAAAAACCAAGAAAAAGAAAAAGGCAGGCACAAAAACACAAAAAAATATCATAACACACAAAAACACTAGCTTGACTTTTATCTTGCAAGATGTCACTTCTGCCTGACACATGATGGGGCTCTTCTAATATGAGAGATAATTGCAGCTCACTTACCATTGCTCTCTGCTTGCTGCTTTTCCCTTTTTCTCTTCTTCCTTTTCCCCTGTTGGTTAGACGCCAAAAAAATAGAAAGAAAAAAATAGACACAGAAAGGAACCTTAGTTATTATATTGCAGAATGCCCAAAACATGAAACGGGGAATAGGACTCATCTTTGTGTTTACTTATTTATTCATTCATTCTTTTTTCTGCCTTTTTTCTGTCTTTGCCCTCCGGTTTGTTGCAGCCACTGCAGGCCAGACTACAATTCTCCCTCCTCTCTCTGTTTTCTGTCTCTTTCTTGCCTTTTCTTCTTCTTTTTTTTCTTTTTTGTAATCTTTTGTTTTTATTTTCCTCTGTTCTGTTCGGATCTAGACATTTCTGACACACTTCTGCTTCAGAAAATAGATTTCTCTGAGGCTGCTCATGGAAGACTCCCCTGGTCAGCTTCACACCACAACAGGCTAAAACTAAAACTCATGGCATTTGTGTGGTAGAACAAAGAGCATAGACATTTTTCTTTTCTTTCTACCATCAGTAAGATTCTGTGCTTTCGATTTAACCTAAACCTAATTAAGTCTCAGCTTTAATTTGAGAAGGTTGACATCAACATAGGTAGAATAGTGGAGGAGTTTCTGCTTTTCAAAAGCACAGCGCCTTAAATGTTAGTGATCAGAAATAACAGGTTGTTTCTTTGGCAGCTGTGTGTAATTCGACAAGAGTTCATGTGCAAGAAGCTATTTGTGGTTGAGAGTCGACTGAGCATTGCCATTTGGATTGAGGTGGACTTCTTTGTCAACAGCAGACATGAATAGTAGCCATAAGAGTGGAGAAAATAATGAGGCTGTCAAAGTCAGCTGGTTTTCCATAATGAACAGATTGGTACATTTTTTTAAAAACCAGGTGCACACAGGGAAGAAAATAAATGGCAGATAGCCTGGTAGAGCTGGGATTTGCATGGTTTGGAGTCAAAAATGACCACGGCAATGTAAACGAGTCCATGGAAACAATCAAAAGAATGTTTCATAGCCGTGAATAAAGACGGCTGACCAGAATATGCCTCAGGAGCAGAAAGGCAAATCTGCAGTTTGTAAAAGCATGCAAAAAGTAACCAGTTAGGATATCAGCTTTTATCTATATTGTGGAAAGAGACTCATCCAACGCATAAAAACTCTTCCAACTTTATTTCCCCTCCAAGCTGAACTGCAGGCTCAAACAGCTGTGGAGACTCTTTCAGTGTGCAGAGGTGGAATATCCTTGACTGGTTGAGTCAATCCCCAAATCTTAACAGAGCAGAACTTCTCTTATGGAGGAATAAAAACAGAAAGATGGAACAAGCCAAACATGAAGGTGTCTGCAGTGAAGACCAGTGTGAACTTAAAGAAAAAAAAAACAAAACACGCAGGTACTTGCCTTTAGCGGATTTACACAAAATATGATGTTGTTTCACTTTATTTACATTCGCTCAACAAGTTCGGATCTCCCGAAGTTTAGGTTCCTTAATAATGTTTATGTACTCAAATCCAAGCTGAGACTTTCATTATTTCATGTTGCATCGTGAGCCGAGTCACGGAGCCTCAGAATAAAATAAACTGCTCAAATGCATGCACTACGAGCCACGAAAAAGGACTTTATATAAGGTTATAAGTCTAGTTCAGATGTACATTTCAGAAGAACTTGGATGTCTCCAGGTAAGAAAAAAAAAAGCAAAACCAAACATCTTGTCATGTACATTTAAACCTAATGAAAGGGGGGGAAAGAACAAGCTGTTACGACTTGTAAACTTAAAAACTTACATAGTTGTCTCGTGCTGACCAGCCTGGGTACAGCTGCATGTGGAGCTGTCGTTCTTTCCTGGCCAGCTCATAGTACTTGGCCTGCTCCTCCCTTGATAGGGCGTGCCACTACGAGATGACATCACGGTAAGACGTCAGACAGGTAAAAAGATTTGTACAAATCTCCACGTCAGTGTTTAGCTGCACTTACTCTCCGCCCCAGGATCTGGTTGATGGCTGCACTCTCCTTCAGTGTGCACTCAGCCACCACCTTGGCCCGCATTTCCTTCATGTACAGCATGAAGGCGTTCAGAGGCTTCTTTATATGGACCTGCTTCTTTTTCTCCTCTTCCTTTTTAGCGTCTGTCTGTTTCCTGTGGCGGGGTAGAGGGAGTTAAGGTGAGCGTTGTGGGCCTGTAGGACGGAAAAACACTCATTCTGGGCTTTGGGCAGTTTACTCACGAGCTGTTGAGAGAGCTGATGTCACTGTGGGAGGATTCCTGCTTGACGTTGGGTGTGACGATGGCTGGGTGAGGGATGCCCGTGGTGTGCAAACTGTGGTGAGGGGGCACCATGTGTGGGGGGAACCTAGAGGACAGAAGACTGTGTAAATCGTCAGAATGGACACAGGTGAAATGAGAAGATGGAGCACACACATAAACTTTACAGCTAAAGCTGAATTCCGTTCTCATTTTATGACATGTTAAGTGCATGGCGTTTTGTCATCTCTCGCGGAAATGGAACTGAGCCGCAAAAAAGACGTGCACAGAAACGTGAACAGGTCCCGTGATAGTCACTGGATCAGATGTCAGACTTTAAAATGAGCACAGAATCCAGCCTGAATGATTAGATGCTTCACACAAATACATCACTTCAAACTTCGCCAGCAGTCAGTAAACTTGCAGCAAAACATAAAAAGCATTAGATTGTGTGGTGGTGATAAAATGCAATCATTTACAAGAAATCCCACAAAACAAACTAAACCCTTGAGCCATGTACATATTTGAAATTTCTTCAATCACAATCTCTGAGGTGAACAAAAAATGCATCACGACCATTCAAAGCGACTGAATGTAACTAAAGTGAAGTAATGTTTAACATTGGCTCAATAAAACACGCTGCCTTGAGGGTTTTCTCTTTGTAGTTTATCTTATCAGCAGCTTAAATGGTTCATTTTATCATCAGCATCTGTGATATTTAAAAAGAGGCGATTGTTTGCATAGAAGACAAACAAAAACACCTCACAGTTGCATCATTTTTAGTCATTTCCAATTTAACATGATCTGAAAATGACAGATTTTGGAAGTTTAAATTATTATGTCTTATCGTGGAATACTGCTAAGCAGATGAAACCGTCCTATCAGAGTCTAGTATGACTCCAGATTTTGGGTTTTCCATTCGCTTCCTCCTGCTATATTCTGCAGATTCAGCACAGTCAGCATCACTGCCATTTTTATCCCCAGCCCTCCACATTCCTATCATCCTGTCGTCATCTCCAACTGTTCCACATATCAAGGCCTGAATCTCTTATTTAAGAAATCATTTCACCGGCCAGAGCAGCCATGAGGCCATGCTGTCCTTTGTGTGTGTGTGTGTGTGTGTGTGTGTGTGTGTGTGTGTCTACGAGCATCTGACACTAATTATTTGTATGCATATGGGCATGTGTATGCTTAAAGCATGCTTCCACGTGACCATGCACAAATTTAAGAGAAAAGGATGAAGGAGAAAGAAAAAGAAGAAGGAATAATTTTTTTTTTTTTTTTTTTTTTTTTTTTAAAAAGCAGCTCATTATCCGGCTGTGTCTGGCTGCATGGCTCCAAGCCAGAATATAATGATG
Organism: Telmatherina bonti; assembly: GCF_933228915.1. Taxonomy (NCBI): domain Eukaryota; kingdom Metazoa; phylum Chordata; class Actinopteri; order Atheriniformes; family Telmatherinidae; genus Telmatherina; species Telmatherina bonti. Next base: position 14,456,274 of record NC_136630.1, on the reverse strand, counting down.
AGGATAAACTCGCCAGGAACAACTAGTTTCTGTTGGAGGCCATCTCAGGGGAGTGCCAGTGCTCCCCCCTCAAACTCTTTCCCTCTTTTTCTCCTTTCCCTTCTTCTCCCTTCATCACTGACACATTGGTGTTTGTGCCATGTCATCTGTTGATGGGGAGCTCGGCAGCGGTGGCTGCATATCGCCCATCATTAAGGCTGCGTTTTCTTCACTCGGTCCATTTCCTCTCTCTCTGTTCATACTCCTTCCCTCCCTCTCTCGCTCTCTCTCTCTCTCTCTCTGTCTCTCTCTCTGTGTGTGCACACTTGTTAAAATTTCCTCTGTTCCAAGATCTATTTTTTTCCCCCTCCTCCTCTTCTTCTCCTTCTCCACTCCTTGTCCCCTCATCACCTCCATGCTCCTTCAATTCCTCCTCGCCATCCCTCCCCTCATCCTGCTGCCATTGCATGGCCCAGGTTATGGTTTAAACATGACGGCCATCCCTTTGAAGCGCGGGGGCATCGTCGTGATCGTCGGGCTCATCAGCAGCAAGCGGCGGCTTGGACCAATTTAAGCAATGTAGAGCGGGAGAAGCGGTGGAGACCCCACCAATCTCCCCACCCTGGGGCTTCTACGTCTCAATCTGAAAGGTAAGAATGGCTGGCGGGGTGGAGAAGTACGAGGGGGGGGGGTCATTGGCGCAGCAAGAACAGTGTCAGCCAGCGCCATTTAATTGCCGGTGCGAAGCAGTAGCCCCCGTGCCTGTTTAATGTATAATGATCTGGCCGCTGCGCTTCTCCCGTTCCCCAGGAAAAGAGAGGGAGTGGGATGATGGGGGAACATATCAAAGGGCAGGCTTAAGCATAAGGGGCAAAGGGGGCCTCGCATCCACCCACCTGTCCTACATACATTCACGCGCACATACACAATGTGGGGGACTTGCACCGAGCTCCAACCCCATTATCAAAATAATGTCTCTCATTTGCTCCAGTGGATATCTCCGCTCTCCTTGGCTCTTCTTCTCTTCCATCCCAGAAGAACGTGGTTTTTTTTAAGCAGGACGAGGTGGTAAGGTGGTCATCGCAGGACTTACGAGGTTGCAGATTCATTCCCTGCATCTTAATTTGGTTTCAGCACCGGGGACTGACATGAAGCAGGGCTTTCCTGTAAAGACCCGACTCTCTACAAGGCCAGCACGTCTTTTTTTCTCTCAGCGATTTCCTCCGGTCGACCTGCTCGCCGCAGATTGTCTGAGCCGTCACGGCCTGCCGGCCGGCCTATTCTTTGGACGAATACAACTAACTGACAGCTACGTACGAATGGAGTCTCCTTTTATGCTGACACAATTAGACAAACTGTTACAGCATTTTGCCAGCTGTTTACATTTTCCTATATACTTTTATGGAGTTGTTGAAGGGTGGGGCAATGTGCTAAACCCTCCTATTTCTCCAGAGAACTCCCAGAGCTCTCCATCTATTCAGTTATACTAATTCAATTAGGGGCCTCATCACAGGGCATTAGCTCTTCCCCATGGCCAGTCCCTGCACACCCTAGCCAGTATATTCAATTAGCTGCACTGGAAATAAGATGATGACATTGTAGAGGCTGTCATTAAGGGACCAAATTAGCAGTCACTTAAAGCCCAGGTTGGCTGGGTACTGTTGCCAGATGCCAACGTCTGGACAGACCATCTGCACCCGAGAGTGGGCTGCAAGGAGGAAATCTGAAGAAAGTGATGCGAAAAACATCTTGAACCGTCTCCGAAGGGTTCCCTCGTTCTCTGGACTGCACTTAAAATGCCCACCCTCCTTCTCCTCTTCCTTCCTTTGCAACTACAGCCTCCCTGCATCTACATGATCCATCATTGTCACAGAAGTCCAAACAAGTCGCCCTCAGGAGCTACTTTTCCAATCAGGCTGTAATTAAACTAAAGCCTGGCTTCATCCCTCGACTCCACACCAGCCCCGTCCAGAGTCCCCTTGCTGCAGGGGCATGTAGAGGGAGGAGGAGGGAGGAGCAGTGGGAGTGGATTGAGTGGGAGGCTGTTGGTTTTTGGGAGGTGGGGAGGGTTTTTTTTTTGTGCGCTGTTGCCTTTTAGGTTCACCCAGAACCACAAATCATGGGCTTTTAAGGCATCTAAAATTAATTATGTTTGCTTTCCACACAATACAGAGGACAAGCGCTCCTCATGGGAACAATAAGCAGTAAAACAGCAACTGACAAACACACACACACACGTGTACAAGATGGCAACAAATACACGTAACCTCCCCGCCCCCCTATGAGTCCACTAATGTCCATGGCAGCACTTGAACCGGAGCCTAATGTACTGGACCAAAGCACCCGCCAAGTGTCGGGGCCTCAGCTTATATCATCTAAGTGTTGCTGTTTGTTTATCTGTCTGGCTGCTCAAACTCACAGCAAGGACATGCCCCGGCTCATTTCAGATCTGCCTGACATGCAGTTGGGGTAAATGTTCTTCAGGGGCCTCATTAGAAAATGATAAATATAATTAATATTTGAGCATGCTAGCTGGAGTCCCACACAGGAGAATTAGTCTTTTGAACACAGAGATGGGAGCGTGAGCTCTCCTTGAGGGAGAAGTTTTCTGCTCACCGTCTGTGCACGCACGCTTGCTGCTCATGCACCTAACACAAACACACACCGAACGAGCGCGCGAGGGTGTCGAGTGTGTATGCATTTAACTCACCTTGACATAGATGCATTGACAGTGAGCGCAGTTGGGTAAGGGTGTCTAAAACCCCCTGTTGTGATTGGATAAACAGGTTGACCTTGCCTAGGAAGAAAAGAAGAAAGAGGAAAAAGGTAAAGGAACGGGCTTGATGGAAGAAGAGAGGCTAAAGCCCTCTGTCTCACTTCTTCCCCACCGTGGGCCTCTTTATTCTCATTTGATCAGGACAAAAATCTAGGGGATTGCAGAGCGCAGATCAAAGGGAGGAAAACTCTGAACAATTTGAATGCCACAAATCTTGATAGCAATGGCTAATTAAATTTCATAACCCTTCACTCGGTGTCGACGGAGTGGGGCCCTGTTCCTCCCCAAGCTGGAACTAGGTGTTTTGTTGTGATAATTAAAGACGAAGCGCGGGTCCCTTTAATGGAGCCATCACACTAATTGAGGTCTACACATCCAAAGACAAACAATAATGAATGTAAATTTATACCAAAATAAAGTGCAGCGAATCAAAGGGCGCCATGACTGCGCTCAGGGCCTCTCTCGGTATTTAGATCGCGGTGAGAAAACATTAAATTAACAGAGCTTAATTTGTAGCCTTTTGTCATATTAACAAGTGTTGACAAGAGTTACCAGGGGAAAGCCTCTATGAGGAATTGTGGGTAAAATACAGGCAATCACAGTTCATTACTCTAATTGAACCGTACGCAGACATGTAAAATGGTATTTGCCACAAACTTGCAGGTTTAGGTTTGTAAAGGAGCACCAATGTGCCGGACTTGGGTTTGGAATTTAGAGTATCAATTGAGTAGTTTCCAAAACTGTTCCCAACATCTTGTTACTGTTGTGCAAATACATCACATGCCTCAATCTCATTACATCATTAGAAGAGAAGACAGAAGAAAGAGTAATAATTAAAAAAAAGGAGATGCTTACTGTGGTACTAACCATCCCAGCGGATGGGGGATCTGGCCGACAGTGCCAGGTGACAGTGGGTAATAAGGAGATATATCCGGAGGATGCGGAGGCCTCGGAATTCCTGTGGAAGAAGAAAGGATGACAGGAGCAGAGAGGAGGTGGACAGACAAGACAAGGGCAGAGAGACAACCAAAATCTTTGTCAGTGCCAGATTCATGCTTTGTTGAGTTTCACATCTGAATGGAACAAACATCACAGGAGTGCAGATGGGAGGTAGAGGAGGAGGAAGAGGGCTTGTTGCTTGCATGTACAGAGTGCTAAATCACACTTGCTGATCAAAGGGCTTTGAGGCAGCACAGCAGCACAATGTGTTGGAAAAGGAAAGACAGGTGAGGAGGAAACACGATTCTTGTCATATTTGTCTGGTGAATCACGGGATTAATGATAAAAAAAAAAAAAGAAAAGACTGAGTTTTAGAAGTTAACAAAACACAGAAAGATAATTAAAAGCCTTCTCTGTGATCAGAGAGATGCCAATATGGAAACGCTAGAGAGTCTGTCTGCTGATTTATCCTGGATTTCACTTCCTATTATTTACACGAATGAATCCATTGCAGAAATATTCAGCAGTAACAAACTAAGTCAACATATAGATATTCTACTTCTGACTGAGATTAATGATTGACTAGTTTACCAATGGGAGTCATTGGTCTCCTTTCATCAAAATGATCCTGACATGCAACAACAAAAAAAAAAAAAAGTGAGCGAATTTTCTGTTATTCGCAACTAACAAACAGCAACAAAGATGTCCAATTTAAGTCCAGCACACCAAGCAATCACAGCACCGACAGGATTGTATTTACCTACTGAAAGGCAAAGAAGCTGCACCAACAAGCAGCCCTAAGTGGATGTTTGAAAAGGTCCTGAACACACCCGCGTGTAAAAATAACTCATGAACACCTTCAAACCAGGAACACTAAGACTTGTGTACAAGCGCATCAGGGAGGGAGGTGCAGTCAGTAGACCTGAAACTGGGAGACTTATTTGGCTGATGTTTGTGTGTTTGTGTCTGTGTATGTGTGTGTGCGCAGCTTTTTTTTTTTTCTTTAATACACAGCTGTTGTAGGTATTTTGGCCAGCTCCAACTTGTCTGCGCTGAAGCCAGATGAATTTTCATAAATGAAAACTTGGCAGGTGTTGATGTTTGCGCCTAAAACTGCAGCTAAAACAGCACCTGACTCTTCAGAGGAATTCTGTTACTGATGAGCCATGTGATGTTTGAGTGTGGGTGGATGGAAATCTAATCTTTCCTTTGTACGACATTCTGGAAAAAAGAAAAGAAAAAAAGGTAGGCAAGTTCCAATAAAAAGGAAAGCCAACATGGGGAACATTATCCCATTGCCGTGTAGTGCTCAAGACCTAATATAACTCATTAATTAATTAAACACTGTGCCAAATTAAGCAGCCCCATTAAGCACTACATTAAACAGCAGCTGGCACATTATTTCCCCTTTGTAAAGGCCATCATAATAAGGGAACATTATTACCTAAAACACTGGCTGTACCCACTAGAGACCACAGAAAAGATGGGAAATTATTCACTGCACTAAAAATACATTAACCTGAAAGAATGGGCTGAATGACAGTTAACAAAATTATCTGGTGGGTCAAGATGCTCCTGGAAATGAATGAAATTACGTGAAAATGTGCGCTAAATGTTTGTGGGAGACAGATGATTGGTTAAAACTTGGAGGCTGAATCTGTGGGATCAACGGGCTCTAACAGGTGCAAAGTTGATCAATAAAACTTGCGGAAGACGCTTCGTTCGGTTTCCCATTTTAAAAGAGAACCGAGCGCAAAGCTGAAGACATAATTCCAAAAATTCCAAAAGAAACGTCCTGGAGGGCTTCTGGGTTTGCTGTCCTCAGTGGAATAAATGTGAGGAAGTGCAACTACAGTGGCCAACTTGTACTCTGAATTGGCAATTGGATTTGCGGTCACGGGAGTTTGAGGTTGTTTTTGCTAAATTCCAGGATTTACGAGAAGTTTATGAGCCACGGCTCAAGTTCATGTTCTCGAATAAACAGCTGGTTTCCACTAAAAACTAAAAACATGTTAAAAAAAAAAAAAACGCGATAGCTGAATCAGTCGGAAACAAACAAGGGACTTCAGCTGTCAACAAAGAAGCACTTGAGTTGACCTTATCCTAGTTTAACCATCACAAACACTTGTGAACAGTGCTGTTATGTTTATGAAATCAACAAGAAAGGAATCATGAAAGATTGTATTTCAATACTGCCTGTACTTTAATTTGCTTAAATATTAAGATTAAATTCACAGAGTAACAAACACATGGAAGCATTCTGTATCAATACTGATATGATAAGCAACATTTACACAGCAGGCTTTGCAGAAAGTCTAAGATCCGATTTGCCTCGTTTGAGGAAAGCGGCTTTCGTGTTTTGTTTTACTTTCTGATTTGTAGTTTCTTTTAAACACATTACAAGTTATACACACAGCGCTGGGATCTAGAGAAGCTTTGTGCAGGTTTACATCAGATCACATTCTGCTTTCTGGGAATGGACAGGATGGAAAAACTGGACTTTACCTGTTTTGGGATCCACATCTGTCTGTAGGTGAGGTGGGGGGTTCCCTGGTGTGAAGTGCTCATTGCTGTAGGTGATCAGAGGCGTGAGAGGGTGCACATGGTGGGGGTGCTGTACCACTGGAACCTTATTCGACTGATAGAAAGAAGGAGGATACATAGAAAGGTAGGAGGAGGGGGAAAAAAAAGAGGAAAGCAATAGTGTTAATATTTAGCTTTGGGATTGCAGGCGCCTGTGAAAGAGTTACAGCTTGGTCTGAAAGTTCTTGAAAGAAGAGCTATCAAGTTCTGGGTACGCTGAAGGCGCCAAACCGCCAAACCGCAGTGAAAATAGCATGGTTTGTAATTAAAAACACTTCTGTGGTGTCACCGTGGAATCCAGTAACACAATCTCAGAGGTTTGCGGGGCTGCCAATTCGCATTTAAGTTTGATGTGTGATGAGACGCATTCTAACCACCACTGCAGTGAGGTAATCGATCATCTGTAGACCACGAAATCAAGGCAGCATGTGTAAATCTACAGCCATTAGCAGCTCCAGTTGGTTTTCTGCTCGGCTCTACACCCCCCACCCCCTCCCCCCCTTTCCCCTCATCTTTTCCCCCAGGGCCCAGTTCATGGAGGGTATGGGTATATTGTAATAAAAGGGTTAGGAGAGAGAAGAGGTGGGGCTGAAAATCCATTTCTGCATTTTTGCCAAATTAGTTTTAGCTATGTAATCTTCTCTTTGTGCTCCTAAGTGGTGCAGACCCCCTTTTTTTCAATTACCCAAAGATTACAGTGGAGCTTTAGTGGTGTGCTGCCGTGGGCCCCTGTGTTAACAGCAGCTCAGCCCCTCTCATCAGACCAGCCTGGGACAGAGACTAATACACACACACACACACACACACACACACACACTCCCCAAACACAAGATAACCAGATTAGAGCTCTGCTGTAGATTAGGCTGGTGGCAAAGGCTGCTCTTGCCTCTTTACCCACACATCCTTATCCTGCCCTCAGCAGTCAAAGAAGCAGCACTAATCAGGCTTATCATAACATGGATGATATGTTCAGGGGGAAGAGTAAGACACCAAGCTGCTTTTGTGTGTGTGTGTGTGTGTGTGTGTGTGTGTGTGTGTGTGTGTGTATGTTCAGTCTCCTCTCATAGGCCACATACCCTCATTAGCGACTTTAACCCATGCAAGAAAGAAAGGAAGCTCCACTGTGGCACATTTCCAAAAGACTTTGAAAAACATTAATGGGGCTAGATGTTGGCAGGGGGGCTACATGCACAAGATGCACAGTTGCCCGATGCTCATTGACAATACAAATGCAAAGTTGTGGGCCCATGGCTGGCAAAAAAAAGTGTGTGCAGAGCTTAATGCTGCAAACTAATCATTTGTCCAGGCTGACTGAGGCTGAAGTTGATATCAAGTCCTTGTGAGAACAAGCACTAAGTTTTCACTGGGTAGTTAAAGCTGTCTATGTGGATGGCTTGTACAAGCGAGGCCATCTAGACTTCTGTTCTTTAGTGGCAGTGGTGGTGGTGGTGGGGAGGAGGAGGGTGTGTGTGCTGAGAGTGTGGATGGAAGAGAAGGAAGGGGTGGAGGTGGGGAGCATTCCCTATTGCCATGGTCCCAATGAAAGATTAATGAACCCCAGCAGAACTCCAGGGAGGCAGAGAGACTCCTGGGACTCATTCACAGCCCTGAGCTGAAAAGGCTAGGAAGGGGAGAGAGCGGGCTTGGGACAGAAGGGGTGTGTGTGTGTGCATGTTTGTGTGTCAGTGGTGGAGGGGGGGTGGCGGTAGGTGGAATGGGATTTGTTTAAAAAAAAAAAAAAAAAAAAAAGCCAGAAACCAAGACACTCGTTTGAGATCCGGATCTGATCTGAAGGAAGAAAAAACATTGAGGTTACGTCGGCTGCTAAATGCAGCTGAAAGTTTAGCTCCATGCTAGAAGATGGCCTGAGTCTCCACATCCTTGTGGCCCCCCTGTCCCCATTCTCTCACCTCCTAACCTCCTCTGTCACCACTCCCCGCTCCTCCCTCGGGTAATGATGTGAAAGAATGTTGTCAATTCTTCATCTCTCTGCGCTGAAAAGCTTTAGTGGCCATTTAAATGAGTTCTTTTGTGCAGGGACCGCAGCCATTGAGAGGACAGTTCAAAATGCCCATCCACTGAGTCCACATTTAGACAGAGGGTGTTAGAGAGGCTGTGTGTGTGTATGTGAGGGACTGAGCGAGAAGCCAGAGGCCAGACGATTTACATCATTGTCAGTTGTGGTATAAGAGTGTGCTCTTTTTTTTTTTTTTTTTGTTCCTGAAAAGACCAGAGTGATGCAAGCAGAAAAATGCTGCACTGACTGTCGCTTTAAGTTAAAGCAACCTTATAGAGGAGACATTGTAACCAAAAATAAAAAAAATTACGGCCCTGTGGGGTTTTTTTTTTTAATGAAGAAATCTTTGGTGCCATCAAACACACACAAAGTGATAGCCCTCTTAAATGTACTTATCGGCGTGTATCTGATGCCTTCAATCAGCACATATACGCATTCTGCATGCTGGGTAAACATCATCACACAAAGCTACATCCACCGCATCTCCAGCTGACGTCAAGGCATCCCCTGGTGGTCCTTCCAGGAAAGGAGGCCCAGCATCTGCCCTGGGAGGTCGGTGTGGTACAATGGAAGCCCAGGACCAGTCGTCTGGCAGGCTGCGGCCGCACACAACACACCGAGCACAGAGAAACAAAAGCAAACAACGTGGGAGGCTTTACTCTCTCAGCTCCACAAAAGCCAGGGGAAAAAAAAAAAACGAAAAAAAAAACAACCACTTCCTGCCCCTACACCCCCGCCGACTTGCATCCTTCCCACCACCTCTGTCCTTACAACAAACTAATATAGTAGAAGACAGACATATTGCTCTGTAGTCATGATGACTGGAGTTTTGAGCCTCAGAAATAGATATTGCCTTCAAAAGCCCCTTAAGAAAAATTTAAGGGTACCCTCTTGTATGAACATCAATGAACACATTTACTCTTTTCACATCCTGGACTCATACGGCGCCTGTTGCTGAGAAAGGCCAACGTAGCGAGATCCACACAGCACTTTAGCTACAGCATTGCCTCTGGTTATGTTATTGATATTGGCTTGGCTTTATTTATTCTACTCTATTTTTCCTCTTCCAGCTTCAAGGCCAATGAGAAAAGAGGCCTATGTGCTTCAATAAAATCTATGTAGTCGGCGTGATTATTCACAGTGGCGCTTGTCTAAACTTCCTGTCCATTGATCAGCCAGTGATGGCGAACACACGCCTTAAGTTTCACACCTTGATGAGTCCGAGCAGAAGTGGAAATTATTTCCTGTGGTAGCAGAAGACCTAATGCTGCTCCACCGGCGTAAGAAAAGAGCTCTTTGGAAGTGGACAAATGAATGAGCTGCTTCAAGTCAGGCCTCTGGGGGGTGAGAGGGTACTGGAGAAGGCAAGCAGTGGAAAAAAAGTGACAGCAGGACAGAGTAAGACAAAGGGAGGGAGACGCAGGGGTGGAGGCCAGACAGGAAAAAGCTGTTGGCCTTGCATTTCCGCCTGGTGGCACCTCGCAGGGCCAATTTGAGCCCCAAATGTGAAGGTGGCGACCTTGTGGGCCCAGTGGGTGGCTGGGCAGGGGGCCGGAGCCCCTGTCTCCCTGCTTTATGTCATGATATGATGAGTTGTCACAACAGCTTGCGGGGCGCTAATGAGCTGTAGTGAGGCTGGGAAGAGAGGAGAGAGATGTGGGGATGACAGCGCCGTGATGGATTGGGGGGGGTCCTTCAAATTCCAAAGCAAGCAGAAAAAGCTGCCAGAGGCCTGCCTCTCCCAAAAAGTGCAAGTGGCCCACATCCAGCAAAAAAAGGAAAAAAAAACACACATACACACACATACATGCACATCAGCCTTATCAGGAGAGCTTGGGACAGCATCATAGACCAGTCAATCCATATGTGTGTGTGTGTGTGTGTGTGTCAGTACAATTTGATTTAAGCACAACAAAAACAACACCAATCTTATTCATCATCTGGCATCATTCGGTGTTGTCCTGTTGAAATCTGTTTACACACAATTGCTGTTATCCTCTGGGAGGTAAACAGTGCTCCTCCAGGCTAAAGATCTTCATCTCCAACTTAACGCCGCTTCATAACTACAAACGCACAAACAAATACACACAACCCCTGCAAACACTCACTCAAATCCATCCACAGATTCAAGCAGACGATCTAAAGGGATACTCAGACACTAAAAGCGACGGAAGATGGAAAAACTCGGACAAATGAAAGATTATCTGAGCTATAACCTTCCAACGCACCATGCTAATTAAAGTCCTGCTAGATTTCACATGAAATCTTTTTTTTTTTTTTTGTTAATAATGAGAAGCAAAAAGAAAAAGGGGGAAAAAACTAATTCCACAATATTAAGGACCTGGGAATTACAGAAGAGGGGGGGGGGGGGGGGGGTTTAAAAAGCAGATATGGAGGTGTTGATCAGTTTTCTCTTGCGCAGAAGACGCGTCTCTGAGGGCAAGAGAGAGAGACCACAGTATATTTAAAAGTTAATCTATTCACTTTGCTGTAGTGACAGGACGACTGCTTGATCAGAGCACTGAACAAAAATATTATGTGGGCCAGAGCCTTTGCTCCCCTTTCTCCTGCTCTCTTCGCTAGCACTCAAGTCGTTCGTCACCATTTATTTTCACTTCCCATCTTTGATAGTCGGCACATCAAATAGAATTGCAGAAAGGACATGTTCTGATATGTCACAGATAAATAAAACTGCGCACAAATAGCTTGAATATGAAGTGGTATTCGGCAGAACTGTTGTATTCTGTGAAGACAAATCGCCTCTTAGACACGCACGTGTGTTAAAGCTTTTTTTTTCTTTTTAAACTTCTTTTCAGGGTAAACAGGCTCTTGAACTCCCATACCTGAGTTGAAGGGGGCTTCTCTAAGAGGTGATATTGCATCACAGTGTTAAGAGCCAGACTGAATTCTGCCTTTTGAAATGCAATCAGCCCCTCAGAATTTCAGTTGAAAGCCAAGCAATTAAGAATCTGAATTGGGTGGCAACATTAACAAAGGGATATGTTAATCTGTGAGGTTATTGAAATCTTACTTTACATTTCATGGTTAAGGCATGAGATTGATCAAATAATGTTTTGTCAAGTAAATAATATTCCTCTTGAGAGGATCATGTCTCAGCAAATCTACCTTTTGATTACTTTAAATACACGGTTTGTGATGTTTATTTTTGATGGGGGGGGATTTATGACTGTTCAGTTTAATTGTGCACTTATGGCAAACTAGTACATTTATGATCAAATCTGTGCACACAGACACAGGTTTCGGCGTGTTATCATTTTGTTTCTGCAAAATTACAGATCAGATGACCACCTATCCTTCAGGTGAAATTCTCCTCATCGCGATGAGAACCTGTCAAATTGCTTCTAAAAGCCTTCAGTTGCAAGATAAAGCACAGAAAGTGAAGAAGCAGGGGAGCGGAGCTGCGTTACTCACCCAGCTGCCTAGATTGAGGTGCCAGCAGCCCACCTGCTGGAGGAGAGAGAGCCCGGGGCCTAGGACTCCTGCCTTGGCTCCCGTCTCCTCCGGCCCGGCTGGAGCTCCATCCCGGGGGTACATGACCCCCTCTGTCCCACCCCCACCCCCTTCTCCTCCTGCTTTTTCCACCTGGGCTCCCCCCCAGCTCTTCCTTCTCCGCGTCTACGCCGGGGAGAAGCCCTTTTACTGCTCTCGGCCGCTTCTTTACTCCTCTTCTCCTCCTTTGTCTGTTTGTTTCTTGGCTCTTTCCTCCACTTTGTGCACGTGTGTTGCTGGGCATGTGTGGCGTGTGCACATGTGTGTGTTTACAGTCGTTGCCCTCTACGGTCCTGCTGCCAGGCGACGGTTGTTTCCCCTTGGTTTTGATACTACAGTGTGTGTGAAGCGGGCTTGGGGTGTGAGGCCTTGATATCCCCAAAAAATATATACACAAGCATAGTCAGCACACTTCTCCCCACCCACCCACTAAAGAAAAAAAAAAAATCCTCCAAATCTTTCCCTGTAACCATGAAGCCCTTGCTCTCAGCAGCCAGCAGTCTCCTCTTCTTCCTCAGTGAAAGTTTTGATGGCGGCGACAAGAAGTGCAAGAAGTGAGAGCCAGAGTGTGGACAGAGAGAAAGAAGAATAACTCTGAACAGCTTTTCAGCACTGAGCAGTCTTTCCACAAGCAATACTCTGAGAAAACACTCACGCACACACACACACACACACACACACACACACACACACAAAAATCAGTCATTACCCAAATCCCTGCTGTACGTTGGGTCTGTGTATGCGTTTCTTAGGAGTATGTCTCTGTGTGTATGTGTGTGGGCTCTGCGGAGCCTGCAGGATGCCCAGAGACGAACTGGCAGCTTGAAAAGCTTTGGCTACAAGGTAACGCGAGCAAAGCGAGAGACACAGACAAAGAGGAGAGAGCAGGAGAGTGAGAGATGGAAGGGAGAAAAAAAAAAAAGAAAAGGAGCAAGACAACAACATCCACAAAGGGAGGGCAGGCTCGGGAAAGTGTGGCCAACAGTCACTTCATCTGTGTGATGCTGACAGTCCCCTCTTCAGGCCCACTTTCCACAGGGGAGGGGTAAAACCCGAGCAGAAAAAGTCTACTCTCTGACACGGACGTGGCACTCTTCAATGAAATTTTTTTTTCTCTTTAAATTTGAGGTGTTTTTTTTTTTTCTGCCCACTCTCCTTTTTCCCAAACAATACCTTAGGATGGAGAACAATTTGTCTTTTTACACACTCACCCCCCCCCCCCCAAAACCTCGCTCGACTCCATTCAAGGTTCATGTGAACAAGGCCTCGAGCCCTTCCTCACACCCCGTCCTCGCCCCATTCTCCTTTCCCCACAACTATTTCACCTTCACAGCCATTATTCCCCAAAATGGTTAAATCGAATGACAAGCTTCCAAGACATTTCTTTTCTTTTTTTTCTTCTAGTAAGCGTGAAGAAATTCAGCGCATACAGAGGTGCATTAAAAAGGGAATTTCTTTCAAACATTCCTTCTAGTTTGACTTTAAGAAAATTCCACTTTGCTCCTATATTTTTTTTAAAGAGAGTATTTTTTTTCCTTCAAAGGTGACAGAGATAAAATTATTTGTTGCCACGCTGATTATTTATTCTTAAGGAAACATAAAAATGCTTAAAAAGAGATTTTAATGTTTCCACAAAATTAGATTTTTTTATACATATATTACTTTGAATTTTTTATATCTCACAAAAAAGAAAAAAAATAAATCACCAAATTAATTGTTTAATTTAGAATAATTTTGATATTTGCATTATATAATTAATTAGTGTCGTTTGTTAATTATAACCTCTAAAGGCCTGAATCTGACAAATGACCGTAACAAATTAAATGTGGATTGAATAAATTATTACTGTTTAAGCAGAGAAGCATTTAATATATATTTTAATATAACCAAACTGATCATAGTGAGAAAAAAAATGTACAGAAAAATGTATACAGCAGACTTTTAGAAACTGCAGCTTATAAATATTTTAGGCATGTGCAACTACCTAAAAGAGAAAGCAGAAGCTTAGCACATTAAGGCGTTTAAAAAGTTGGCAGCAAAAACAACAAAAAGCGTTTCTCTGACGCGCTGCTTGTTTTCCATTACTTCTGTTCTCGTCCAGCATCTCTGTCTCTGTTAGGTTCCTGCTCTTCCTTTGGCCTGCAGCAGGCAGTCCTGAGGCCCTTAAAGCCAAAACAAAGCCCCGAGAATGTTCTTTACACAACTTGGACAATAGCGCCGGGGTTCCAGCTTGACAAGTAAAAGAGCTCCGACAAGGCGGTGGCTAATTGTCTGCCCTCCCTCCATTCAGCCGCCCTGCCACACTCCTGCCATCTCCTTTTGTCCCACGTGCACTTGCTTAAGTAAACTGCCAGGTCGCCAGCAAGTGATGGACAGCTCACAATCACTCAGTCACAATGGTGTCCACGCCGCAACACGGGAGAAAGGGAGTTATTTAGAAGAAAAAGAGAGAGAAAGAAAGAAAAACAAAAAAAGACAGCCTATCCCACTTCACTGTCAAAAGCATTCGCATGAGACCCAAAAGTGTGCACGGAAAGAAAAAAGAAACAGGAAGAAAAAGTTTTCCAACACAAGGAAACGAGACAACCTATGACCTTTACTAATCCATTGTTTTCTGCAATAAATCCCAGCAATCAAACTAAAAGTAGAAAAGAGGCAGAACTAATTACGCAAAACTTCAAAGCCTTCAAAGCTACAGACAAATTAATATTGTTATAAAAATTATATTTGATTAAAAATTCAAATCCTAAAAACTTTCAAGCAGAAAATAAACAAAAATGATTTAAAAAAAAAAAACACATTAATATCTACCCTTATTTATTAACATTACCTGAAGCGGATGTGAAAAAAGATAAATTTACTTAAATCTAAAAAATAAAAACAAATATTTTAAATTGATTCAGTGGAAGTAATGGCATTATTGGCAAGATTTTATATAACTGTGTGTTTCCACACAATAAAAACAATCATATTTAGTTTGATGTCTTAGAATAATGCAGTGCTGTCAGGCTGTCAGGACAAAGCAATCAAACAGTGCCTTTCATTATCCAAATTGTCAATGTGTCACTTAGCAACATAAGTGTTATAAATTGCCAAACGGAGCCCAGAAAAATACATCTGAATAAATTCAATGAAAACATTCCATTAAAAGTCCAACAAGCGGCAGAAAATTAAACACAGCTATGATTAAAATGTTGAAAAGTCTTACCATTTAAAAGAGCTGTATTTGGGATGCTGCTCGGTTCCTGGTTAAAACAAGCATGCTGGCACTCGTAGTAGTGCACAGACTCCAAGCAGACTCCCACCACCATGTCTGCCACTAATCCACTGGGGGGCAGCACCTCATCTACGGCAAGCCCCTCGCTAAAGCCCGATGGGTTAAGCCGATAAGACAGCAACCGGAGGACCGGGCAAGAGCCGTGGAATGATGGAACAACTCAGGACGGCGGCTCCTCAAGTCCCAGAGTGGAGAGGAGGACCTCAAGCAGGCGGCCGGAGCTGACTGTTCACTCTCAGCCAACTCACGCATTCAAACGCTCACTCAGGCTGCGCTGCTCTTCTCCGCGTCTGACCGGGACTCCCTCTTTCCCCCTCGCCCATCTTCATATCCCCCCTAATAAGCTCTTTTGTGTCCATCTCTCTTTCTTTGATAAGTTGAAAGAACAACAAAAAGAGTGAGAGAAAGAAGGGCTTTCATTCAGCGGCTTGGCAGACATAAAGGTAGTGGAGTGCTGTCTATAGGAGTTGCCTTAACTTGGCTAAACTCAAGCAGCGGGGTGTCTCTCGTCATGTCATTAATCCCCAAAATTAGCCACGCTCCATTCACCGCTAGTCACACTAAATTAAATACAAAATCAAAAACACAAACGCTGAGTGGAAGAAGTGTCACGGAAAAAAGGCAAGAGAAAGCGTTCCGATCCCGGGCAAAGGGTGTGTGGCGATGAAGCCAAGTTGCCCCCAATTCTGTCCGTCGGTAGCCCTAATTTTTTGTGTAATAACCGCCGGAAAAAACGGCCACACAAAAGACAAAAAACCAGACATTTATCGCTAAAAGAGTCTGTCATCGTAGTGCAGCTTTTTTGCTTCTCCAACTCTCCTACTGCCTGAACTCTCTTAAGACAACTGAGGGGAAAAGGAGCCCCAACTCCGAAAGTCAAACCTGCCACGCAACAAGGGAACAACAGCAGTTGAAACAATACCTAAAACACAAATAAATGGGTACAAGCTGTGGGTAGTTTTCGAAAAGAGCTGGCAATAGAAAAATTCAACCCGTCCAACTGATGGCTTGAAGAGAGAAAGCCCACTCTTAAAGCCGTGATCCGACCATCCACTATACCACCGCTGTGAGCCTTTTAACCACAGCAGAAAAAAATTACTATTGATCTTCAAATGGCGATAATTGAAGAGATCAAAAAGATTAAACAAAAAAGAAAAAAAATGAGAATGTGCTGACTTACCATGTTATGCTCCTTTTTGTAGTAAGTTTTGTTAAAATAAAAAAAAAAAGAAAGAAAGAAAGAAATTTGCTCAAAGATGCAGCATTGGAGGTGTCAAATTTTTGTAGCCGTCTCTTGATCGTATTACTTCCACAGTCCTGGTTTCCAATGCGTCTGAACTTTTTCCCTTTCTCTTTTATTTTGTTTGTGGTACCTAGCCTTTTTTTCCCCCTGCTTAAGACTTTAAAAAGCCTTCAGCTCAGTAAAGCAGCACAAATTATCTTGCCACCTTGCTCAGCTCTGATGCTTTGGCCGCTAACTTTGGAAGGCCCTTTACTACTGCATCAAAATTAGCATTGTCAAAGCAGTTAATGAATATTAATATTGTATTTGTCATTGGAGCTGGCCCATTGCTGAACTCCAAGTCATCCATCAGGGACAAGATTAAGCACACAATTATTTCTGACTGACAGGGACCAAATCTGGAAGATTTTTTTTTTCCTCCAACAATTTAAAGAAAAAGACACAACATCATCTTAAGGTACCTCCCATGAGACGAGACAAGATTAATACACGTTTAATGAAGCAAGATTTCATGGTGCATGAACAGCAGGAACCTCAAGAAAAAAAAAGGGGAGAGGAATATAGAGACGTTTTGACGAAATTTTAATCATTTTTAAAAGGGTTGAAATGATAAAATTACTACTAATTTTATAGACGGGAAATCATTTCAACATACTTTTTTTATTTTTTTTTTTATTAAATACAATAGATTTCTTGTTCTTGTTCCCTGTAAGATCTGGATTTCCTTTATTCACCTTTCTTGGAATACAGAGATGAATAAAAGAATAAGACATATGAGCGGTGCACTGTGAACATCGCTGGCGCTAAATTTAACATGAAACATTCATTAAAAAGCCTGGACCTCCGGCGCTCTCGGCAGAGCCCGGCGGAGAACTGACTGCTGTGGACCACACAGGCAGCCTGCATCAGCACCACCCGCCGCAGCGCGTCAGCTCCATCCAGGAGCCCTCTCCACAGAAACCGCTTCAGTCCGGGGACTACCGTTCTGTCCATTACGGCTCTCTGCACAATTTTCCAAACCATCGTCAAATACGCCACCTGGAATAATTTTAATTATCATCTAAATAAAGATGTCAGCTTAATTTCTGTGTTGAAGGTTATTTCCGGAATAGTTTAATCAAATTTTAGTGGAGAGAAAAAAAGCATCCCTACCTGCATCTGTCTTGAAAAATTAAGCAGATCATCTTCTTCACCTATTTTTTCCACAGAAAATTACAGCACCCTCTGCATGATTTTCACAACTAAACACATCTTTATTTGCTTACATATCATAAATTCGGAAGAATGCCGTGTCGAGCCTTCATGCAGCATCAGCCCCTTTTCTAAAATGATCCGATTGCTCTTCTCCGCTCACTGACTGGAAATGGCCAAAATATTATTCAGAATTACCAAAAACGTACTTATGTCTGTGCTCCTCTAAAGAAGAATATGCTTTTAAATAAGTTGAAGAAAAAAAGGGGGGGGAAAAGCAGATGAGGGGCACTAATGCTAACAGCTCAGTGAACTGGTGTGAGTGTGGGGGTCAAGCTGCGGGCTCACCTTGCAGTGCCGGGCCCCTGCCGACCACCCTGCCGGCTCTCTAATACCATTAGCAACCCTTAGATGAACATACTAAATTGGGCTTTTGTTCTCTGGGTGCCGATCCGAATGCGCCGACTTGCTGGTATCACGGCACCAAATACAGATGGTGCCGCTTTATTCCAAAATGAAAAGCGCGCTGAAGAAAGCGCTCCTTTCTCCCGATTCTCCGAAAGCCATCGGCTTTTCTTTTCTGCTTTCTGGTCACTCAAAACTCTAAACGGAGACTTTTTTTTTTAAAATGTGTCCACAAATTGTTCTTACGCACTTCATATATTAATTTTCAATATTTTAACTCGGAGGATCTCAAATTAAGACGACAGGATATTTCAGCAGCACAAAATTATAGACGTCAAATATTGGAGCAAAGCTTAACATTTCTTTACAATTCATGTTTTCATATTTATTTTGAGTTGGGAAAAATACTTAATTGTCAGATTATCTTGAATTATGTACCTAATAATTGCCTTTATAGTGAAAAATGCGGTAATAAAATTTATAATAATCAGATTAAAATGACTAAAAGGAAAGCTGTAAATTAAATTTTAATTTAATATAAATGATCTTTTAATTGTTGTGACACAAGCCCCGATGCTGATTAAGTGTGCCCACAAAGCCGACTATGAATAAAAGCAGCAAACGCTGCGACTTAATTTAAGTTGAGAGCCTAAAACAGCTCCAATCTAGGTGAGGAGGAGAGAAGGGAAGAGGGAGACGAGAGCGAGCAGATTAGGCAGCTCTGCGGCCCAGCGTGATCACATCAGCGCTAGTATCAAATTAACTCTGCGACTTTGAAATTTATTGATCTGCTATTAAGACACTAGTGAACTTGATGAAGTGAGTGCTGTAGGTGACTCTGGGACTTCAAAGTCTTGCACCAGCCACATAAAACAAGCCACTTTGATCCCCGCTCCTCTCCTCGGATCTGGAGAGGGAGCATCAGAGGAACCCCCCAATTCTGCTCTGTTCTCTTCTCCCACTCACCCCGGGCCCAGGCTGGAGCTCTCCTCTTTCCCTTTTTCCTCATCTGCCGATACCCTAAAAAACCAGCAAAGAGCCGGTGCCAGGCAGTGTTCAATTGTGGCACGTTTCACAGAATAGTTAGCAAATCGAGAGCATGGCAGTGTTCGGTGGTGCACACAGACCTCTTCCTTTTCTGATGCACTAGGAAATAATAAACCAACACATGCACAGAAAAATGCAATATGATGTCAAAACAACTACTAGAATAAGACGGCCATCTAAGCACGCCGGCATTAAAATTCAGAGCCGATAAGAAGGGGTTTCTTCATGCCAAATACGGCATGTAATAAGGTCGGCGTTGAGAGAGACAATGCAGAGAGGGAGATAGCAGCACTATTGTGTGATGAATACATCCCCCTCTTCGCTTAAGGCAAGT
Source organism: Telmatherina bonti (assembly GCF_933228915.1). Classification (NCBI taxonomy): domain Eukaryota; kingdom Metazoa; phylum Chordata; class Actinopteri; order Atheriniformes; family Telmatherinidae; genus Telmatherina; species Telmatherina bonti. The sequence continues at coordinate 14,436,973 of NC_136630.1, read as the reverse complement.
CTTCCTACTACATTAAATACTGTGTGCTGCCAATCACACCTGCCTTTTTTTTTTTTTTTTTTTTTTATTATTATATTTTTTAGTTTGTGCCACTGGGTGGAGGTAGTAGTTAATTTTTTCAACGTGCACTGTATCACTACAACACACGGACGCAGACACAAAACACAACTGGCCCACAGAATACTTCTGTTCTCCACAATCTAAATCTTTATACAACCAACATATAAAGAAAGAGAGGAAAAAAAAAGAGAAAGAAAAAGGCAAAAAAGATGCATATAGCAGAGCAGCAGGGACCCAGCTTTGCCCTCCACTGAGCTGCTAACATAGCAGGACTAAGCAAAATAAATATTAACAGCTAAATTAATCATCGGCAGGACAGTGTTTGCGCTCAGGCTCCAGTGCTCAAAGGCGGCGTGTTTGTGTGCGAGTACGTCTGCACTTGGAGTGCCGGGGCTAAGCTGCATCTGTTTAATTAAGAGGGGTAAAACAGATGACAAATGCGAGACAGTTAAACATTTAATGTGTGCTTATCTCCCCCCTCATTTATTTAGTTGGGAGTGATTCGGAGTGGGTGGTGTTGAAGAGTGATGTGGCGGAGAAATGGAATTAGAACGCAGCCCTGTGCGCCATGACGAGTCAGCAAGCAACACACAGACGTTTCCTGACAATTGTTTTGACGTTTTGCAACTTAATTCTGTTTGATGAGAATGAAAGGGATTAGGTGATAAACACAAATATGGATTCTGCTATACACAGCTGCTTCTGCAATACAAAGGGGGAAAAAAGAAAAGAGGATAGGAAAAAGAGAAATTCTCTGTAAATGGCACATTGTCACTTAATTATGGATGTAGTATTCTTAGCATCATTGCCAAAATTACCTAAATCTTACGATTGAAAGTGCGGACGTATCAAAGGCCTGGTTTCCCCTTCAATTCACCTGACAAAGATTTAACTTCTTTTTTTTTTTTTTTCTCCATACTTGATCCCCATTGTGCACCTCACGCTGATGCATATTGCCTAGAGTCAATGTCAAATTCCAGCTCCAAAAGTCCCGCAAAAAATACAGAATGAACAGCGCCCGCGGCACACGCATTACCTTTACTCAACCCACTTCCAATATCTCACCCAAAGTTATCACTTCCACTGTGACAACATTAACATGAAAAGCCACACACACACACACACACACACAAAAAGCATATTTTATACACATACTTTGCATGCATTTATATTTTTGTATCGTAGTGTGGAATGAGGAAAGGAGAAATCTATAAAACTGGATGGAAGCTGGTAGGGATGGATTGATGGATGGATGGATGGATGGGGAAAAAACTAAAGCAAAAAAATAAAAAAGCAAAAACAGAGAGTAGGAGAAAAAGAAGAAAAGCAGGAGGAGGAGGTGGAGGGGAAAAAAAAAAAAGCCCTGTGCCAAAAGCATATATAAGAGAAACCTTCACCAATTAGTGGGGAGAAACGGGAGAGGGAGCTGCCGCGGCGTCGGCACTCAAAGAGCCAGGCCTCGCGGCGAAGCTGTCATGTCGGCAGGATTGATCAACAGGCCTGCTATTTCTAATGGCATGTTGTCATGAAGCTGCAGCCATGGGGAGCCACCTGCCTCAGTCCTCGCACAGAACTCCCATGTATGTGTGCGTGCTTGCATTAGTGTTTATGTGCATGAAAGATGGGGTTGGGGGTATTGCAGCAGCCATACCTATTCTGTGCCCATATATCTTTTACTAACAATTTGAAAACAGCCTAGAATCCTCCTCCCACTCTCTAGCAGTCTACCTTGCCTTCTCCTGAAGGTGGAAGAAATGTGCCATCTTGGATTGTTCTTTATTCTCACACTGCAAAGCCCAGCAACCGCAAAATCCAATACAAAGGTTAGAAAATGTCTGGCCAAGTAAGGCTTTAGTAGTGGAATAATAGTAACCATTTATGTTTATTATCATTAAATACACAAATAAAGTATCATTTTATCTCTTTAAGTCAAAGACACTTTAATGAGATGTATTTTTACTCATATATGAAACACTATATTACATAAAAAATTCTTACAATAGATAACGAGTTTGATTAAAGCTTTCTTTTTATAGAAAAGAAAAAAAAAATAAGCAGCCATATAATCAGCCTACAATTAAAACTCCTCGTAAAAAAAAAAAAAAAAAAAGCTATTGCAGCAAAAGCTCACTCGAAAATGAGAAAGCCGTGTTTTTCTTTAAAAAATGAAAAGGGGGGGGGGACCTTCCGTATCCTCAGTTCGCAGCGACGCAGCTACAAAAAAACTGCTTCGGCGGCCAAACAAGCGCGGACCCGCTAACAATAAAAAGTCAAATAAAAGTTACAGAACTTGAGAGTTCAAGGTAGCGCGGGCTACTTGGAGTGCATGTCACGTACAGTTAACCTTTTTATCGGGCATGCCTGTGGTCTCATCAGTCGATGAAATTCTTTGCCCGCGGCGGTGGCTTAGCCGAGGGACACGGACCAATAGAAAAATATTTCATTGTGTTAGCATTTCAAATGGCGAGTGGAGGGTGGAGAGGAGGGCATCTGGAGGGGCGGTGGGGGAAGAAGCTCGAACCGATCGTTGCCAGCGGAATTAATTGCCTATTCTGAGAATAATGTCCCTTAACCACGATTCTCGGAGGGCCGAACGCTAGCAGAGGGCACTTTTTTTTTTTTTTGCTTGGCGTCTTCAAAAAGAAGAGCGCTTAGGGGTACTGAACATATTAGGGATTTAGCTTGGTTCCCTTTATGCCGGGAAAAATAATCAGAAGCGCTGAACCAAACTCGGCTAATCCGTACCCCAATTAAAAACTGGCAAAAACATTATACCTAACATTAATTGTAAAATGATACATAAATACTTTCAATGAGTGATGAACTGCTTAAACAATGGCATATTTGGACTAATAATTTAATTTAAGGAGAAATAAAAAGAATTTGAGAAATAACCCATACATGCCTGGCTTTAAGCCAGCGCTCGATAAATGGCTCAAGATGGCGCGACCCCGGTGGTGTTTCTATCCTTTTATTTAAGGGGATTTAAGTTCAGGCTCTGCTACACATTGGCCAAGCATATGCAATGACCCTAACTGATATTGGTGCATCTTTTAGCCACATCTTAATCTAACCTCTATAAAGCTCTGCGGCTTTTCAGACTCAAAACACCATTAAGAATTAGTATTGTTTGGAGCCAGGGAAGGGGCAGCCCTGGGAGACGATTCCACAGGAAAAAAGCTGGACTCAGGCCGGGGCAGGAGCCCTCTGGAAAAACAGATGCTTATGCTCTCCAAACAGTAGGAAAACAAAACCAAAACAAAACTCCTAAGGAGGAGGGGAAGAAAAACATTTTCTTTTTTTTTTTTTTTTTTTTTTAGAAGGATGGGGCATTCCAAACGCTCAATCCCTCTATATCGACCTCTACGGGCCCATTCGCGCTTCGGTGTCGATTTCATCCCTCGGCAGATGGACGGGCGAATTCGCAGCAGTCCCCATTACACGCCTCTCTTTCGCTCATTGTGAATTCAGTCAACGAAGTCAATCTTATTAACTTCCGCGCCGGTTCACACATGACATTTTCTTCAATTTTCTCGCCAACATCAAAAACATCAATTAGCAGCTCGAAAATGGGAAGGAGCGAATGACAGAGTCCGATAACGCAGACTTATTTGAAGCTGAGGGTAAATCTATTCTCCAGTTTTGAATGTGTTCATTACAATTGCATTTTCAAAGAAGACCTCCAAATAGCAAAGAAATTAAATTTATCTCCTAGAAATGTCCAGAAATTGTTTTTCCCCCTTCTTTCTTTCTTTTTTTTTAATCCTGTGTCTATCTCTCAGCCTCAGCGGGTGACACAAAGCATTGTGGTGCTGCATTTTCTTTTTCTCATTAGAACAGATCACAACTCTTACAGAAGTTGAAACCATATACTATAACCTCTAGTGTAACCCAGAAAAATTACTTTAAAAGGAGTCCAACATTTCTTTAGGAAGAAAAGACGGCGGTAAAGTAGACCGCTGGCGACCTACGGTTTCAACAAAAATACTAGACGACTATGAAAGCACTATTTTTCTACCCTACAAAGGGAGTTGTTATCAAATGGGGGGAAAAAAAACTATACTTCATAAATTAAGATTTTCCAAATTGATCTTGACACAGTAAGAATTTATCATTTAATAGCATTTTAACAAGACTGTTTAAAATGCAATTAGATTTTTTTATTTTTTTTTTATTTTATATAGATTACAGCCACCTATAAATCCAAAATTTCCATATCTAATATAAATCTAAATCCACTCACTTAAGCATTTTATCTTCAAAAAATATTTAATGATCCCAGCCGCAACTGGGATTTCTTTCTCTTTTTCTCCAAACTGCATTTCAAAATAATTTTACATGTGTTTTACAGCTAAGATAAGATTTTCCTTGGTCGTTAAATTTAGGGGGGAAAAAAGAAAAAGAAAAAAAGTACCATTTTATCCACTGTCTCATTGATCACTTCCTGCTACTCCCCATCACGGTTACATCAAAATGTGAAATACAAACCAACACATTAACGAAGCTCTCTCAAGGCTCAACTCCTCTGCCTCCCATCACTGATGAACATGTAACTCAATAAACCTCGGCCAGTAACCTTTAAGTAAAAGGCTATTTTTTGCCGATATCCAAACATTGCCAGACGGCTTCCTCATGCTTGAGTTACATCTCCGAGGGGGGTGAGCAAAAGCAACTTTAGTGGCTGTGGAAAGACAAGGGAGTAGTAGTGCAGGGGGTGGGGTGAGGGTGAGGGGGCGTGTGAGCGGGCCGGTCATACATGGAACTGTGCG
>NC_136630.1:14329644-14427144 GCF_933228915.1 Telmatherina bonti | reverse complement strand
TCTCGGCCCCCGTCCCTTTCTTTGCATTAGGAATTCAAACCCTGCACAACAGAAATGAACCTATTTGTGGCATTTTCGGTATCAAACTAACTTCTGAAAAACTCCAAAACTTGCAGTGAAAACTAAGAAGCTGTGAAAGACTATAATGAGCAAATAGCCGAACAAATAGCCAGCAGGATTTTAGCGATGCGTTCGTTGTGATCAACTCTCCTTTTTCCTCGTGGCTTGCAGTGTTAGGGTCGCCGCCACCTCGCACATACACAAACACACAGGTTAGGCTTTGCCATTTCAATGACTCAATCCAATTTCCATCGATTGTGGTCAGTGACCCAGCAGAGGACCATGTGGCGAGTGCCTGCTCCACCTCTCTGAATTAGACCATATTCGAAAAAAAAAAAAAAAAAAGAGAGCCACCATCATGGTCGACCCTGTTTCTTAACCAGAAGGTGGTGCTACTGGGATGAAGAGCTTCATCTGCTGCTTCATCTTTTCTTTTTGTTGGTATTGCTAAAAGACAAACACAGATTTGTTTGGTATCGGTTTTTTTTTTTTTTTTACATTAGTTGTGATTTAAATCTGCTTTTCTGACACACTGAGTTGTAAACGTTTCCTCAAAAGACCCAGATGTCCTGTGTCATTGTTGAGAGCACTGTACGGCTCAGTCTGAAGATGCAACCTCTTTAAATGCATAAAATTCCCAGACTTGTGTGCTCTTGTTCAGTTGGCTCGCTCAGAAGAATGAATGGTTTTGCTGCACTCCTCCAAACGCAGCCTACTTACACCCTGCACAATTAAACCCAGTGCTTACTCATGCACATTCCTAATGTGCAATTAAAACACCCATGCATGCTGCACATTTATACAACCGCGCTGGCGATTTGTGTACATACATGGAGGCATGCAGTTCAGCGGCCGACGTGCTGCAGCCCACTGCATGGCCTGCTTGCACATCCTGCAGTTTGTTTAGCAACACTCCTTTTGACGACGCCCGAAGGGTGCAATTAAGCCCAATTAGAGCCTGTCGGTTTTATTAAGAGGCACAGACTGGCCAGGCTCGGGGGCAGTGAGGGGTAGAAGAGGGAGGAGGTAGAGGAGAGGGGGGGAGGAGAGTCATGCAGCACCAATCTACCGCTCTTGAAAGACTAAGCAAGCATCGCTGAGGGGAAACTGGTGTAATTAAACTGCATGCCAACTAAACACATACTAAACAGAAATTACAGCTGTGACAGTTATGACTAACTAGTGTTGGACTGTCAAACAAAGAAATGCAAGCGATTTTTGTTCGACTGGTCAGGTTAAGCAGGTAACCTCTGATGCTCTCTGTTTCAAATACATGGAGATAGCTTTAATGATGGCACATAAAAGCAGTTTAAAAGTACAATTTCATGATCAGAGACCCTGTAGGGATCAATGGATGACAAAAGTAACTCATCTATAAATACACATGGGCTACAGTGAATGCAGACATGTGTGGATGCAGATGTCACAAAGCATTTTCGGAAGGGGGTTAAGGGGTGGTGGCTGTGTAGTTATGTGATTCTGCCCTGATACATTAGCGTGTTTGTGAAAAGAGCAATACAGCTGGCTTGGAACAAAAACCGCAGCATCTCTTTCATCCGCAAATCAAAAAAAGAAAAAAGAAAAAGAAGTACGCAAATGAATGTATCACCCCCCCCCCCACACCTCCTCACAATTCCTTTTCCGTCGACCCCCTCTACGGAGATGTTTACAGATAGCTATCATTCCCCCCTCTTTTTCACATTTGTGCTTGGACATGTTTCAAAAGACCAGGCGTTTTCATCTCCCCTCTCACTGTGAGGAAATTTGCTCCTTAATGGCTTTCAAAACAGGAAGCACAAACAATAAAAAAAAGAAAGAAAGAAGTGAGAAGAGCGCTTTTGCTCCCAAGTTGTCATCACCCCCCCTTCTCCCTCACCAACAAGCAACCACCACAACCCGCTTCAGTTGTTGCATCCTTTGCGGAGCCGAGTGCTGCACGGCTCTGCTGCTGCTGTGCCAAGGTGCCAACTGTGCCAGTCACACTGACCTCCATCTGCAGGCAACTCGATACCATCTCTTCAACCGCTGCGTACTCTCTCTGAATGGGCCTCGCTCAGTCACAGTGAAGTCTGAATGCAATTCAAAGCTCAGGCTTGGAATTGCGTTTCAAGTTTGTGAGCTATTGTATTCTTTGTTCACAGCTGCTGTGTAAAAAAAAAAAAAAAAAAGAAAAGAAAAGAAAAGAAAAAAATCCTTTATCACTAAACTGAATACTAAAACGGTTGCACTGGAGGAATGCACAGAGGAATACATTACTGCCAATGTGCAAATCATCCCACTATCAGGCAAATTAGAGCTGATTTTCCACAAGACTTTATCAATGACCCTCTGTAGAAGAAGGTTGCGCTGCTGTGGACTGGCTCAAATTACTACTTAGATGGTCTCTTGCCAAGTACTAGGCTTACTATTTTAACAGTATATGTAGGTGTCTGTTTACTCATGTTGTATTCATAATTCCGCCTCCTGCAGGGCATCCGTGTCCACAGAGTGCCCTTGAACATGCCAGTAGTCTTTCTGCGCCTCAACTAAAAAGAGACCTGAAAGACAGCTACACACGCTTCCGCACAGTTGGATAAAACAAACCTTAACCACACAACTCAACCTCACCAAAAAGCTAGCTTTTTTTTTTCTTTTTTTCAAAAGATGTTCAGAAGAGCTTTTTTTTTTTTTTTTTTTTTTTTTTTAACTCTCTCCTTGTCTTTGCTTTTTCTCTCCCTGGGTAAAACAAATGCATCATTTTTCAGTTAAACAAGAAAAAAAAAAAAAAAAATCTTTACTCCCTCCTCTCCCTCCCATTGTGCCATTTCCGTGCATGGAAGTGCTCCCTCCCATTGATTTTCTCCCAGCCAAGGCCCTACCCTACACAATCTGCTTCCTCGCTGGTGTCATCTCCTTGTGCCTTTCTCCTTTTAACTGTGTTTTACTCTTGTGGCATAATGTACAACTGCCAAACTGGCAGCGGGGAGGGGGGGGGAGTGCAACAAGAGGGGAAAAACTGATACATGTGCTCAGAAAGTTTTGGCTATTGATTTCTTTTTGATGCAGATAGGGGGAAAAAAGAAAACTGTTCAAAGCTGCAGAGAGTCTTTTTGATCACCACTACAGCTGAACCAGTTGGTAACGTTGTTGGTAGCGAGACATTGTGCGTTTTTTTGTTTTTTTTTTGCCTGTGCATTCCATGTATCTGTAGTCTTCTGTGGCATCGGTTTAACCCTGCGATCCTACAGAGCGGAAAAGTTTTGTAAAAGCTTGCCATCTTGTCAGTGTTTGTTGAAATTGTAATTGCTCACAGAAACTATTAATTCCGGCAGATAATTCTTGCAGAGTCGAGGAGAAGGCCTGAGATACGCATCACAATAAATAGTGGTGCGGTGGGGAGAAGAAGAAGAAGAAAAAAAAAAGGTGATATATGATGGGAATATTCATGACATCCATTTACTCATGACAGGATGCTGAAATCAAAGGAAGCAAAGAGTCGTGCGGAGAGATCCAGATATGGAAGGGAAAGCTGGCAGGAATATTTTCCAGCCTCTGCAGCTCCTCTCCCATAGCTTCTGCCCCCCCCCATTCTAGCCCCTCTGTGATGTGTGCCTGTGTCCACTGGGGGCTACAATTAGCCCATCAAACTCATTCCAGCCGGGAATCCACACCGCCTTTCCAATCCCCTTTTCTGACTCTCCAAAGCCTGGGCTCCTCCAAAGAGACAGGCAACTTGTAAGACTGGGGGAGGTAGCCTTTGAAGTGCCAAGTTTTGCAGAGGCCTCCTTTTTGCTCATATCAAGGCTGAGGAGATATAACAATTAAAATGGCGGGAGAGGGAGGCTGACATAGCTGTATATGTGCTTATAGGGGCCAAGCGCTTGCCTCTATACCAGGACACCGGCCCTTGCAGTTAGGTTGTGTGTGTGTGTGTGAGTTTGTGTGTGTGGGGGGGTGCACCTCAGCATTGGAACGCGGTCTCGTGAAGCAGGAAGTCACACGAAAGTTGAGATATGTTATTCATGCAAATGCTGTAAATCTGCCTTGTGGTTTCTCCCGGCTTCTGATTGGCTCCCTGCATTTCCGTCTGCGTCTGTCAGTTAAGATTTTTCAACTCTGAAGCCGGCAGAGCCGCATTTCACAACCTTATCTAGCCACTGGCCTTGGATTTCCTTAAGCCTTTCATATGAAGCACACTGAATTAATCAGCCATTACAATAATCACTTACACGTATTGAAGAATTTCGACTGGGCAGAGAAAACAGAACATTTGTTGAATTTTAGCCCCAAACCATTTAAGAATAAAACCAAAAACAGGAAACAGAAGGTATTTCTCTCTGACTTGAAATCATTTTAATTTAAATGAAGCGAACTCACTATTCTTGTTAAGTATTGTTCACATTATGAACAATCACAATGTTCATTTAAGGCATTGTTTAGGAATTTGCCTTAACCATGTCCACATGCCAAAGGACACCTTGTTGTCTCAAAACCCCAAGCTGTGCAAACTCTGGGCCAGTGGTTCAGACAGGCCTCCGCGTCATGTCGTGTAAAGACACAGCTCCGCTCCTGTCTCTGCTCCAGTGGGGCTTGGTGGCAGACAGCCAGGTAATTACACAGAGCTGACTACCAGCCCCAAAGTAAAGGCCCACTACCACACACATATACACAAAAACACTTATTTGCATTCAATGTGGATACAGTTTATACACTTCCCTCCTTCCTCCTCATACACACACACACACACACACACACACACTTATGCACCAAGCCAAATACAAAGACTACATTATGTCAAGGAGGATTACAATGACTCCAACCTGACCTGGCTCTGCAGTTGCTCTGCCTCTGGCGCGAGTGAGCCTGAATTTACCGTTTGAGGTGAAAGACCATCCGCAGTTTAAACAGGTGTGCGCTTATGCAGATGCACAGTTCAAACATATGGTTTGCATTAGGTGCTGTAGTGGAGCCAGAGCAGGCCTTCCCTGGGGTAAGAGGCGAGTCCAACATGTCATTTTGGGTTAGTGATCTATTCTCTCTCAAATCCCCCAAGTCAGGAAGTGAATGCAATGAATGAATAAGCTAGTCACCAGCAGAACCATGTGCTTATTTAGCTCCAACAAAATTTGGAAAAGAGAGTATGTTTAAATTTCCTTGAATCATCACAGATAAAACCTGGCAAAGAAATGTTAAGTTGCCAAACTGCAAATTTCCCAGGTTCTTCCTTCACAGTTAAACGCTTATCTGTGTTTAATTTGATTCCTTTAATCCTCTGGGTTGAGCCTGAAGCTGCACATTTCTTTTCAGTAGAGCCTTTGTAAAAGCTCAACCCTTCCAAACACAGAGGACTAAATATAATTTTTTTTTTGTTTTTTTTTAAATTGTGATCTCAAGTTATCTACAGGGCAGATTTTTATCAGTTTTTGTTCAGCTATTTCTTCACTTACTTTTAGGTCATATTCTGCATGACAAGCAAGCCATAATGACGTCATGACCACATTAATATTAGTTTTCAAATGAATCTATTGCATCAGTGCAACAGAAACAAGGGTGAGCCATTCACGTCTCACAAAAGCACAAAAGAGCCCAGAAGTGAGATGGCATAAAGGCAAGTAATTTGCACCAACAAAACAAAAGGGAAGTCACGCTTCAAAGAAGCAGGAGGTAGTTTCTCCATCTCTCCCCCTTGTTGGTTATTCCACACTTTTCCAAAGAAGAAGCTCCCTTTAAAAAAAAAAAAAAAAAAAAAATACCACAGATTCCAGTGAATACCCGTGCGAATCGAGAAAGCTATTCATGCTGCCAGTTGATTTAGGCATGCCTCGCTACACACCAATCAGCCCAGCCACAGCCTCGCCAGCCACTCACTTGCCTGCCATTCCAACACAAGATAGAGACTGTGCCAAAAGTTCCAATTAAAATATCCATTTGTGATGTCTGTGCAGTAAAAAAAAATAAAAAAAAGAACATAAAAGAAATGAGTGCTCGGGCCTTTTCGATGGCGTTGGAGAAAACACAACAAAAGCTGCCAAAATTCTGTGGACAAGCCACATACTTAGGAGTTTTCTGTTGACACAAACTAAATAAAGTGAGACGACTGTCTATGCAGGCGGAAAGTGTGCACACGAGGAGAGACAGACTGAGCGCGTGCGTGAAGTGGGAGTAGGAACGTCTTGTTATGGAGGAACAGAGCATGTCGCAGATAAGAGGGTGACGCTGTTCAAAGAAAAAAGGCAGGCTGGTAAAGTGCATGCCGATTCGACATCATCGCCTTACTGTCCCTTAATGAGCCTGGAGAGGAAGTCTGGTGTCCACAGAATCTGCTCCTGTCTCGCTCCAATCACGCTGCCGGGCTTTTTATTCAAATCTCACACATAACTGTCATGCAGCCAGTCTGGCCGCGCTGTTTATCTTACTCCAGGAGGATGTTTACAAGACAAATGAAGGAATAAATACACAAATAATGCGTTTAGGTAATGTTAATAATGCATGAAATAGAAGCTGCTTTTTGACAGTAACGCTGCACTCAGGATTCTTCCCAACTTTTAGTGACAGGCTTGTTTATTCTTTCCCCAGCATGTACTTCTCTGCATCATTCCGACGCAACGTCTGGACATCTTTAGCACATCTTACTGATGAGAAAAAGTGCTCTGACACATTCAGACTTTTCTCCCATGAAAACCAGTCCATATAATGTCAGCAGAGTTACCTCCTCCTTCATCCAAAACCTCCACCATGGTGATCCTCCTTAGTGTCCCAGAAGGCAAGTCTCCTTTTAACCCCATCACACTTCCGTCTTGGCGTTACATGACAGATTGTGCTGACATTTTAACAGACCGTTCCATTCAGGTGGGTACTTTTTAAAAAGCTGGATAAATAAACAGGAATGCATGTGCACACCTGCATAGGTATGCACGAGCAGTCAAATCCCAACATCACCTGGCTCAAAAGAAATGTCACAAACCTCCAGGACTAGTAGGAGGAAAAAAAATAGGAGCGCGGAGTGGGGGGTGTGGGGGGTGACTCAAAGAAACTGACTGTGTAGGAAAATAAGTATCACATCAAATTCCTTTCCTAGGCTGAGACAAAAGAAGGCCTGACACTCAACTACACAGACTTTCAAAATGGAGAAGGGAAAAATAAATAAAGGAACAACACGCACATCAAAACCAGAGCCAAACAAATCCAAGAAAAGTTCACATAGGTCCTCGCTGGAACTGCTGAGAGGAACAAAATCAAATAAATTGGGGTGTTGGAATCGTTCAGGCTGCCCCGATAAACAAGAAAACGCTGTTAAGAATATATGAGGAAGGTGACTCAGAAAGCAAGATACCCGGTGTTTACCCCTGCAAACTCCAAAGAAAAGCTCCTCTCCTGTTATAACACAGGCGGGGGACAGAAAACTGAATTCAAAGCAGCTTAAGTGATCTCTGGAATCACTCAGCATTCCACCATCTTCAACACACACTTCCACAGAGCTGAAATTTTGACTGCGACAGTGTATTCATCCATAACAGCAAATTGTTCTTTGGGGAATTTGGCGGGGCTTCGTGCTCTCCCTCCCATCTTTCCCCACTGTAGTCCCAGTCTACTCTCCCTTTCCAAAAAGCTGTCTCCATCACTCTCAATCACAAGCTGCTTGTTTGAATGTAAAAAACACACAGTTGCCAAAGCAATTGTGGGATTGCTCCATGCTAAATCATTATAAAACCAGAGATCTCCACAAGGCCACAGAGTGATCTGGAGCTTATAGAGAAGGATAAGCAATGTCTTGTTTCGTGTGTCCATGAATCACATTTCAGAGTTGTTTTTCAATTACAGACTGCTCTTTTTCAAACTTTGTGGCCCGTGGCAATGTTGCATTCTTAAATGCTGGTATTGACTGTTATCAATAGTCTTAATAAAGTTTTAGCACTGTCGTATCTGTAGGTGCAGTCCTGATAATAAAGGGACTAAACACAAAGATTTCTGAATTATTTTAGATATCTTTAAAGCAGCACAACTAAACTTAAGGCAAAGTGACCTGCAACAAAGGCTAATTCAGCATCCATATTGTACCCTGTCTCTTCGTTAAGCTCTCTCCAGTCTAAAGAAATCTGTTTGATGTCGCCCCTTGCCTCTTCTCTTGCTGTTGTTTCCTCTTTTTATTTTCCTCACTTCCTCCGATAATATCCATTCAAGTTTCTTCCCCTAATCAGCCACGTTGCACGTCCAAATCGGCCAGAATAGTAATATCCAGTTGGTGGTGTTCTCAGCCTCAGGAAGCAGCAGGGCAGTGACAAATCCAGGAATGTACTGTATATATACACTTGATTGTCATCTAAACCAGTTTGAAGGTCAGTAAACCTGTGTACTCTTCCATTAAAATTTAACTAAATAAATTATGTAGAAACCAAAACTGAGACAGAAGACATCCCATGCAGACAACATGCTAAATACAGACAAATTCTGACTTTTCTTTATTGTAATTAGTCAGCAAAAAAAAAATAAAAAACCAACATATTCCCAGGAAAAGCGACTTTTCCAAAGATTTTCTCTTAACAGAGACAAATCCATGCACACAGTTTACACCTTTCTGGCTTCCTTTCCGACTGAAAGAGTGGTGGTTATTTCATGCATCCAGAACAGAAATGCCAAAAAGCAGGACATTGTCGTTACAATCCAATGCCAAAAATTACTCAAAATTCTTCAGGCCACCCCTGGGATGTTCACTAAATCAGTTCGCCCTGTTCTCAAAAGTTCACCTCCAAACTTCCTGGAAAAAAACGAAACATATTTCTGAGGACTACCAGAGAGGGTTAGTCAGACTAATGGCAAAACATTGAGTTTAATCTCACTCAATTCTCCGCAAGACTTGAGTGGGAACAGCAGGCAGGGGGGAGGCAGTAAATACAAAAAATACAACTCCAGCTGAGGTTGTTCACAAAAAGGCCACAAACAAACAAACAAACAAAAAAAAATCTAATTCAAACAGTGGCTGAGTGAAAAGATAACTTTCAGCTCATAAGTTGCCATGTGCCCCCCACCCCCACTTCTCTTTCCACATAGTTCCCCTCCTCAGCTCGAGCCTCAGCCCCTTCCATACTACTGCTGGGAAAAAGAGGAAAAAAATGAGGTCAAGGATCGCCTTACTCCAGCCTGCCTCTGTATGCTCACCCCCCCCCCCTTTTCCTCCCCCTTTCCCTCCCACCTCACCTTCCCCCTACAAGCCCCTCTCACTTAAAACTTCATTCCGTCACTGTGGCCAAATCCCCCTCCCCAAGTTTCACTTCTTCCTCTCCTCTCCTCTCCTCTCCTCTCCCACTTCACTCCCCTCCCACCCTTCCTGTGCCCTCAGCCCAGTGCTAATTGGTAAATCTGTTGAACCATGCCATCCCCAACAATGAGACACCTGGAGTTCTGTCAAAACAAGTTTCCCTGTGAAACGGCTCCCAGTGTTAATACAGTAGCGTGCAGAGCTGCTGAGTCTGTTGTCGCTCACGCGGCTGGTTGCAGAATGCAGATCATCCCATCTGGAGGAATTTGTCAGAGATGAGCACACCCAACTGCCAGTCTGTGAGGAGTGGCTCATCATGAATTAAGATTATTCGTTAACATTGCATCTGAACTTTGACCTTAGCCGTTTGCACAATTAGCCATTGCCATATCTTTCTCAGATCTAAATCTTCCAGCTCGGGTTTCACTCATGGGCCTCTTAGTCAGACGTCAGGGTTAAGTACAATCTCATTTTCATACAGAGATACACACTTAACATAGCTTGACTGCCTGTAGATCCAACTTTATGTCAAGTAAAACTCGAGAAACACCTTAAATCCAAAGACGCTCCACTTACACTGGGAGAGACAAAGGTTTGTTTGTAAGACACACATTCAGAAAGACAGACAGGCACACCCAGTCGTGATCCTGCAAGACCTTGTCAAACAAGTTCTTGCGGAGGTGCTTGCATATGGGGGAGGGAAGGCTGGCATCAAGTTGTCACGGGAAGAGAAACGTTAACCATCATTTTAACATCAGTTTGCACTATCAAGCAGGATTTACTGTCTTTCTTGCCTTCTCTGTGTTGAAGGACTTGTTATTTACTAACAACAAAGGCCCTGCAGAGCGCGCATAATCAACAAGCAATTGATTAGTCAAACAATTCAAGTAGGCAATCCAGAGAGCCATGGTCGCCTCAGAGGAGATTAAGGCTTCTCCTCTGGGCTTCATAATGCCAGCCTATTTCTGGCTTCACGGTGCCCAAAGTGTGGTAAATGAAAACAAGGCTGACTGATGTCCTCAGCATGTCAGTGCTGCAGTAAAAACAGCACCGGCTTAAACTTACAGCTTTGTATTCTATGAGGGTTTACTTATACTTCCAGAATAAATGAATTAGTTTGCGGTTTTCAGTGCTGTATCTCTTTCAAATATAGTTATCTTTACTCTAAATCTTCAACCAGTGGGCGTAAACAGTGTGTTATTACTTCATCTTCTGCATGGAAATCACTGTTACCCAGATTTAGTTGGGAAAGAGGACTGGATTCAAAACAGCTGCACAAGCAAAGGCACAGAATAAAGGGAGTCATTTCTCACATTGGTGGATTGTGGGTTGTTTCTAACCAAATGTATATAAATATGTTTTAGTAGCAAAGAAACCCCCTGAATAATTGATGTTAACCAGTGCAATCCATAAACAGTTTAAAAGTTCCAAGCAAAAACATTAGACATAAAAAAAATCTAACTGAATAAGTTAAACAGTTTCAGTGAAGGACAAAATAAAAGGAAAAACAATAAAAAAATATATATATATAATTAATAAATAAATAAATAAAGACATGTATCATTCTAATTGTTCCTCCCAGACAAAGATCTCATCTCCTGGATTGGATACATTAAGGCTGTTTATTCATTCCAAAGCATAGCAGCAGCAAAGCAGGAGCATTGAATTAGCACAAAGCGGAGCACAGCATGATTATCATAAGAATTATCACCAAGATTTGAGCTTTTCATTCACTATTTGTTTTTTTTAAAACAAAACAAAAAAAAAAATTAATTAATCAGTTATCAGCTGTTAATTTGTTTATGGAATCAACCAAAAAAGAAAAAAAAATCCAACAAGATATTTTTGGAATTCAAAGGTCTCTCACCAAATGAAATTGGTGAAGGCTCAGATCTGACTGTCCAGGGAATTCCCAGCAGAAGGGCCCCTGAAAGGCAAAGATGGACGTTCCCAAGTCACACAATTATATCAACTCTCCATCTCTCTTTTATTCTCTCTCTCTCTCTCATGCATACACACACACTCACACTGATCTGCACACAATCTTATCCCACCACGTTTTTTTTTTTTATGCAAAAGCAACATGTTCTCCTTGGAAATAATGCATCCCATGGCTTTTTAGTTATTTAAACTACCACCTCATCTCTGCTGGCTCCGCTCTCTCCTGGGTGTGTGTTCGGCCCCCTTTATTACTAATTTTACACAGATTGGAGAAGAGAACAGCAGCTCTGGACTGGTTACACAGCAGCTGGAACTGACTGGCTGGTTGTTAAAACAATGTTTCGCTTTGATAGAACATCTCATCTCCTCGCCATGCACACACACCTTCATGGATGTTCAACAGATACCAGTTGGCTTAAAGACCAACACGCACCATTAAATGAAGTGAATGTTTCTCATGGAATTATAACCTTTTTACAAGGCAAGCTTTACAAGATCATACGCAGTAATCGATCATTCTTTTCATTACTTCCTCGCACACATACGTTTCATTTGTGCCTGCTCTTCAATATATTTGAAAAAGGGGGAAGAACTGAGAGGTTAAACTGGCTGGTTATATGCTGTCCCTAAAAGCAAGAAATCAGATCTTAAGCAGATATCAGGAGATGATAGAGGACAGGGGAAGAAGGAAGGAGGTAAAAAGAAGATATCGATTTTCTTAGGAAGAAAAAGAATAGCTGGTACAAGTAACAAAAAGAGAGCGCGGGAAAAAAAAAACATGCAGAGAAAAGCAGCAGGGTCTTTAGTTTACTAAAGGGCTCCAGTACCTAAAAGCTACTGTTCGCTCAGATCACTGGGTTCTATTTGAACTTGTGCTCGACCCTCGGGCCAGCTAGATAACTTCTCATAAAAGCTTGACAGGGAACACTGCAGTTATTGGTGCAGCAAAGACACACACGCTCGGAGAAACAGATATCTATTATCTTTTTAAATGTGTGAGTCCAACACACGGTCACACATTTCCTCGGGTAGCTCAAGTTCATGGGGTTATTTAACAGTCAAATACCACAAGGAGCAAAAACCAAAGAAGAAAACTTCAACTAGACATGCACAAAAAAAACAAATCAAATATTTTGGTTTAACATTCACTTTTTTTATGAAAAACTTATCTGTCTGGTACTTTCTCTTTAAAAGGTTTTGATATTACGTTAAAAATCCAAGGAGCAAGAAGGTTCTTGGGTCGTCGTGCGATTGTTGCTGACTAAGCCAACACAGAGGATTGTCTGTGGGAACAAGCAGCCGTCCAGACTACTGGACAGATACAATGACTGAGGTGCTCTCATTGTCATTGTCACAGTTCCCGGGCCTGACGCCATGTCTCGACAGCCTCAGATTTTGGCCTGAGCTGGTGATGTAAGCACGGCCCCTTGAACAAAGGTTTTGTCTGGACGAGACAGTGTGAGACGGCAATGAGGAGCAAAAGCCTCCGTTTGACGACGGGCATCACTTCGCAGAAGAGACCAGCAGAGATCTTTCATCATTTTTGCGCCGTTATGCAGCCGGCTTTTTTTGTTTTGCCTTCTCTTCTCCAGGAATTGGTTCGAGAAACCGCTTGCATATAAAAGAAACCGTCCATTTTATCACCCTGTCCTACGTGGCAATAAACGTGTGGGGTATGAAACTTCTCCTGAAGCAAAAAGGTTAGACGGAAGGACGGAAAGAAGACAAAAGGTGGGGAGAGCAGTTATTTGGATAAAGGCTTTAACATGCAGCAAGAAAGAGCAGCTTAAGGTCAGCACGAGTCAGGGTAGAGAAAGCCTCCAAGGTAAAGCCTGCGGACAGTGTGTGGGTGGCGGCCATTGGCCACAGGGTTGCTCATTAACAACAGGGAAGGGTAGGCTTCCCAGAGCCCTACGCAATTGTCTGGGCATCCCAGGTGCAAGGCCCATTCAGACCACAGGAAGTCCCTTTTATCCTCACTCCTCTAGGATGAACAGAGAAACGGTCCTGGAAGGTGATTGTGATCCTGTCTTTTCTTAATACTGACTCAGAGCAACAGTTACATATTGATCCAGTTCTTTGCTCCACTATAGGGATCCAGAGTCACTGTGGTGTGTCTTTTCTGAATGCTTAGCCAATACACTGCTCTGTATAATGCATTGCCACCCCCCGGGCTTCAATAATATCTAAAACACCCCAGCATTCTGCAGAGGAACAGGTTGGACTGAATGGAAATAAAACAAGCATGTTCAGCGGTTGTAAAGACTCAGGTGGGAGGTCTTGCACGCCGTAAAAAATGGACAGATTGCATCACTTCCTCCACACTAATTACCATACACTTCGAGCAAATGCCCTCCCTCCCTTCATCCCCTCAACCCCATGCTTCACTACCTCTGATATACAACACACACACACACACACACACACACATGCACAGTGACACGCAGTGAGATGCAGTTGGGAAATGGTTAACACTCCAGCCGTCCCCTGCTGCCAATGAAAGCCCGCAAAACAATGGAGACATTGTTCAGCCGGAGCTAGACTCTAGACTCTGAAGCCGTGTGTGCATGTGCATGTGCATGCACATGGATTTCAGAAAGCAGTGTGCATGCTCATAATGTGGAGCTTGTTTTCTCGCCCCGCAATTCTCAGAACAGGAAATGAATAAATGTGATTTGATAAGAGTGACTCGTGTTTAACATGCTTTCATACATCACAATGCAAAAACTTTGATCACATGACTGCGAGAGATGACGCTTTGCTGCCTCTCAGACACATGATGTCATGTTACCAACATGAGCGTGGACCCCTGCTGAGAGCTTCACTTCGTTATTGTTGATACTATCAACATGCACAGTTTAAGATGCGGATGTGCAAAAGCAGTGTGATATGCCTGACTGACGTTGCCTGACTGGGTTAATGCAATAATCACGTCTTATAGCACGAATCTATAACAGACAGATACAACTCTCTAAATTTAGCCCAACTTCATGCCACACTGTAAAATACCTACAAAGAGCTTCTGAGGCTACAATATCTTATTAAAACATCAGCATAAACGCTACGTTGACAAAATAGGGATTGTTTATGATTTTGCTCTCAGGAGCCAGATGAGGCGTGAAATGCTTCTTGGAGTCTCGCCCTGAAAAACTACACATCAATAGGTGGATAAATATTGAATAACTTTCAGCCAATGGCATAAAAGTTCAGCAGCGGCAGGTTTAGAGGCTGCCTGCAGGGTGGTCAGGCACTTCAAAAAAGGTCTGCCGCGGCTTCCTTTGAGGGGATGGTAAACAGAGGCATACGCCGTGCCCTCGGAGAGACCGGCCTGCGTGAGGTCACTTCCTCTTTTCTCAGCTGATCCTCCAGCCTTCCACTTCAACAGAGCCGTCCGGGCTGAAATGAAACCACCTGCCTGCAACACTGTCCCCCTCTCCCCCCGCTCCTCCTCCTCTCCTAGTTTCTCAGGGGCTTCATCCACAGTTGTGTATATCTTTCCTTCCATCCATTGCTGTCTATTGTTAATTCAACTGTCTCTGGGTCACTTAGGCTTCAGATTGTTGTGATTTAAGCAGTCGTTCAGCGGCGTCTTATCGCTTCCAACGCAGCCTGCAAGCACCGCAGGCAGACAGAGGTCAAGGTGTTTAAAAGTTACCTTACATTTATAAACAAACGACCATTTACAGCCAAAATTATTAATAAGAGCAAACGGCAAAGCTTAGATCTTGTGGGGAAGAAAAAAAAAAAAAAAAAAAGGCTAAAACCAAGTTTGACCAGCTGAGTGACACCTGTGGGGGGTCTGTGTGGGGTTTTCACTAGAATTCATAAGGCTGTACACACTAATCTTTCCTTCTATATGTACGACATGACGATGATGATGCAAACCAGGGAAACATTCAATCACAGTTCCTTCTCAGTTGGAGGTGGATGTTGGAGCAGGATAGGAAGGCGCACCAACAATACAAGCTGCATTTCACAGCCAATTTCATCACTTGCACTAACAGGCAGTTGTGCGCTTATGCAGCCATGCTGCAATGCCTCTGATCTTACCAGGCTGCGAATCAAACACATCACTGAGGGTTGGGCAATATGACCACAAATATTACAATATTCTCTCTCATATTGATCAGTGTCAGTATCACAGCATCAATTTAATTGTGCTCAGATTACTCTAATCTACTTTTGCTTTGTTTTTCCGCTTGAAATCAGAAGCTGGAGAGCAGGAGTGATAAAAACAAATTCAATGAGTATCGCTCACTTTAAGTCATAAATCCTATAAATCATCAACCCCAACAGCTTAACGTAAAAGCACCACAATAATTGAAATATTAACTTAATTTTTAACCATCATTTCTCTGTCCAACACCTATTTGTTTAATTAATCTGATTAGGAGTGCAAGAATACCACCATTTTATTACAGCTTGTAAATTAAAATCATTAAAATTACCTTTTAATTCACAAAAAACAAAACAAAACAAACTAACTTTTTGCTTTCTTTAAAGCCAGTTTGTGTACTGTTTTAAACTGAGCTTTGGTGTGATACGGCATGAAATCCCTCAACATGTATAGCTTCATCAAAAAGAAGCCTAATTACCAAATGATTGACATTTCAAGAAGATATTGGTTGGGCCTTTGGAAATGATGCAACATGTATATCTGTGCCTCAAGTGTTATTGGCTAAATGGTCACTTTTGCTATTTCACAAATATTTTTGTTTTTAACATCTAAAAAAAAAAAAAAAACCTTTTCATTCTCACCAATTTGTGTTTGTCTCTCTTCCTTTCATGTGTCTCAATAAGTGCAGTCAGTAGATGCTGCTATTGTGAGTGAATCTGTGTTTAATTTTCTTTTCTCTTTTTTTTCCATCTGGTTGCCGTTCTTTGTTGCTTTCACAGTTCAATTTTGCCCCACAGCCAGTTTCTGTTTCGTGTAGAATAGCTGCTGTTGCCCGTTTGTGCTGCATGTTTGACTGACTGCCCAGAGTTTTAATACAACTGCTAGTAAATGTTGTAAACAAAAAAAAAAAAAAAAACAACCCATAATTAAACCAATAAAATGTGTGTTTTATTAAAATCATAGATGATTCAAGCAACAGATTTCCTATCAAGCAGGGTAACTATGGAAATGTGTATACAGGATATATATATATATATATATATATATATATATATATATATATATATATATATATATATATATATATATATATACACACACACACACACATATGGTGGCAAGTTTTTACAGCCATATGACTCATAGAAGGATAAATACTCAAGTATTTACCTGCAGCGTTTGCTTTAACGCTTTAACGCTTTCATAGAAGTTGGGACTCTTTTTCTGAGCATCTCCAAAAATAACAAGAGTAAGTAGAGGCCCGTGAACTCTTTGGTATAAAAATAACACCAACATCGCAGAGGGAGATAAGGAGGGCCTTAGCTGGGCTTGTTTTGTTCAGAACAACACTGTCATCTCTAGCTTTTTGTCTTAAACACAACTTCTGACAAGGTTTCTGTTTCAAGTAAAGCTGCCTTGTCAACTTCTGCTATTTTAGGATGTGCTTAACTCAAACGGGCAAAATACTTAGGAGATCTTTGCTTTGCCAACTTTTGAGTAACTGTTTGAGATGGAATTTATGATGGATCATAAAAGTGACCGAGCTGATCAAATGTCCACCGTGACTCAGAGGGACACAGTGTCTTGACGGTGTAATCTGCATGATAAAAATCACCACTGCCTTCTGTGCCACCTCCAGAGCCATAACGGTAGTTAACTGTGTTGTTCCACAGGCAGCATAAAGAAAACAGAACGGGCCAACACTGACGTGTTACCACAAGAGATCTTGTATTCATGAGCGGGCAACCTTGGAAAGCTTCTTCCTTCTGAAATGATGTGCTATGCAAATTTTCATCCCCACAACATGGTGGAGCTCAACTCTAAGACAAAAGGTAACAACTGTGAGGCATGACCGGTCACCTCAGTATTACTGCTCAAGCCTAACTCATTGATTTTCTTGACTTACTAACCCTTCGGCCACATTCATCAACCTCTCTATGTTCAGCCTTTCCAATGACCTCCTGTAAACTTCCACCAAGTGTAAAACCTTTAGCCAACTACTTCGTTCACATTCAGCTGTTGATTTTAGACCTGCTAGCCTCTCAGGTATCGACATACCCGAAGCGGATGCACTGTTATGCATACATACTGCACATGACCCCTATGACTGTTCAGCCAACTTTCCTGCTGGAGAACACCTCCAACTCTGCGGATAATCAATAACAAAAGGAACACCCACACCCTCCCTCAAAACGTGTATTTGCAGCCCGACATTAGCTTATTCTCATCATGAAGGTGTCAGCGTGATGTCAGTTTTACATGGCCCGGAAGCTATCATTCTCTGAAACCACAGGCAACCTGAACGTTCAAAGATCAATAGAGCACCTGCCACAGTGACCATCCTACCAGCGCCTCGAGATCACATAATACAAACATTTAAAGCACAAGCTGATAAAAATCAGGTGGGCAGGTTAGTGATCGATTTAAAGGAAGCGAAGATCCAAAAGGAAAACAGGCTTTTTTTTATGCTCTACTCTGAATAAAAGGGGAGGAAGAGCTGGTAAGAAAGGAAGAGTACCGAGCGGAGTGTTACTTACAACGATGTGTGCCGGTGAAGGGGACCTGGCATCTTTAAGTGCTTGTCTACTTTGAAGACCTCCTGGTTGAACATCTAGCAGGGGCCATTTCATCTGTAGGTACTGAATGGCAGAAAGGAAACAGAATGGAAAGAAAGAAAACAAAACATGTTAACAATGCAGAAAGCAAAAACCAAAAGGAACAAATTAAAAGTAAGACAAAAACAAGGGAAGGGGGGGGGACATTTCTTGACATGTGCATGGGTGTGAAAAATGAAAACATGGAGACACAAAGAAAAATCTTAAAAGCAGATGGTAGAAGGGATGAGGATGGCCTCAAGCATGCTGTGAGAGTCCGGCAGGAGAGAACACAGTAACTGATTAAATCACCTCTTTAAAAATACAAACAAAATTGTTTTGTTTAGTTTTTTTTCCCCCAGAAACAAACCAGTAACTTATAAATTTCCTAGGTTCAGGTAAAGTTAGATGTAGTTTGGTACACAGTTCATGGCTTTACAATGACCTAATGTCATCAGTGTGACTCTTGTCTGACTTTTTTTTTTTTATTATTGGAACCCATAAAAAAGGTAAAGCGTGGTGCCTCACCACGCTCCTGTGAGGCTAAATCTCCTGACTACCCTCATAAATGATTGACTTGGCTTCTATCAGAAGCCAGCCTGTCTGTCTGTCGTTCCCCCACCCTCTTTCTCCTACACACCCACACAAATGCAGAAAAACAGATAAGCAGAAACAAGGGTCATGAGAAACATCTGTCTGTGTAATAAACTGGGTGGAGTTCATTTGATGACATCCACTGTGTTGACCTCAAAAGGACTGTACCTGCACCCGAGACAACTTGGAAACTTTCTTTATCTTCACAGTTTTAGTCATCATGAACATGCACAAGCATTTCTTCTGACTGCACGGATTTGTCAGCAATCCAATCTGTGATCATCAGGTTTCCAGCCACCTTGCTTCAGGTAAAGTGGTTGCAGCAACTGGGGTAGACAAAACAAAGTCTGCCTTTTTGTTATATTTATATACTAAACTTATGCCTCTAAACCCAGTCTTTAAATGGCTGTAACTTAAAACACAAGTTTTTTTTTTTGTTTTTTGTTTTTTTTTATTAATAAATTAGCATCCGTCAAGTGATCTCCACACTTTCCAAATTCTATCAGAAAACTGGGTTCATCTCAAGAAACTAAATGAAGGAGAAGGAAGCGATTGCTGGTGCTGGATAATTAATGCAAAAGGAGGGTAGCAGGCTTACGTTGTAACCTTGGTGCCACTGATACTCATTAAAAATTGTTGAGATGCTTTATTACAGCTAAAGAGCTCTGACAAGTGAATCTGAACTCTGAGCTGCATCTATAATGCCATTTGGACACAAACCTTTGACATGATCAAAAAAAATGTGAGGGGGGCTTTCTTCTCTTCACACCATCTTAAATAACATTTTATGAGTGACTTGAGGTCTTCCTCGCAATAATGACCTTTGCATAATAACCTCACCATAATTATTGAACTCAGGATCACATGGTAGCCATTTAGTGACAAAAAGTTTGCCGTTTAATAAATCATCATCCATTCCCCGTGCAATCTAGCACAGAAGGAACTAGGCTTAATTATCTGCTGCTTTGTGGCGACACAAGTGCACAGGATTCAATTTCTCTCTGTTGCCATCTTGCAGAGGTGACCACTAGTTGGTATGCATGCCTGACAGTATCTTTGTATGTATGTGTGTGTGTGTGTGTGTGTCAGTGCGGGCCGGAGAGTGAGTGTGACGTGACCCTTCCTGAGACTGTGTCTAAATCAGTGGTAATTAGCGAAGAGTTCACTGTAGGGTGCCTGCCAGTGGTAGATGCTGGAGGGAGTTATTGACTCCATGTCCTCAGTTACAGCCCTGCCTGCTGCTTCGTACTCCTCCGCCACAACACTCATTTATGACCCAAAGACGACTTTCACAGCCAAAAAATGGGTTTGTTTATTTTTGTTTGTATGTCCTCAGAGTGGAAAAAGGAAAGGTTGTAAGAACTCCATTGCTAAGGTCCTTTTGGGGTTTTATGGACACCCCCCACCCCCTCTACCCCGCTGGAAATTAATTGCCATGAGTAGTTGAGAAGGGTTGTGTTTCACTAGTAAAGAGGAGAAGAGTGACAAGGCTGCTGTCATCTATGAGGTAATTGAAAGACCAGTGTTCATTGCTGCCATAGGGGCTTATAGGCAGAGGGGCTCGTAGGCACAGGGGGTTGTAAGCAGAGCGGTGCAGGAGAAAGACAAATTGTGACTCCAGCCATGGGAAACTTCTGCCATTGCATGTGTACACATGCTCACACATGCAAATATTCAAACACAGCTGCAGCTGGGAGAGGGGGTCGAACACGAGGACATTCTGAGGAAGTGGGGAAGGAGACCGAAAGTGACACCCCTAAAAGTGGCAGTGGGGTGGTGAGTCATCATACGATTGGAGAGCAGCGGTGTTGGGGCACATGCCCCAACAAATGGCTCCACTTCAGCCCAGCTATTGCAAATGTTCTCACATATTAATCTCTCCTGCAGATTTTATAGACATGCCGAGGAAGACTGGGGCTTGGCAAGCACCCGGCTTTCCGTTACCCCTCCTTCTTGGCATCCTGCCTCCTCTCTCGCTTTTTCTCTCTCCACCCACCCGTCTGCCCTGTTAACGGACACACTGCCTGGGCTTGAGTAGGCCATGACCTCTGACCCTGCTCTGCTAGCTCCGAGCCCCCCACTCCTCGTCCTCCCACCACCACCACTCTGCGACCTGAAAGCTCTCCTGCTATGAGGGGGCCCCCCGTGTAACTCAAGAGCCATTCCAATGTGACAAATTGCTCCAGAGTTCCAGGATAACTCTCTCTCTTCTCCTCCATCTCTCCAGCTCACTCCCCCTCCCACACACAAACACTAACCAGCCCCTCCTGACAGACCCCCGCTTAGTAAGAGCCGCCCAATGGATGCAATGTGGCTTTAGATTGCGCAGCTTCTCCCCTCTTTCAACCTTCCCACCCAAAGTTGTTCTCTTCTCCTACTCTGCAATGCTCCTCGCTTGGCCAGCACAACAATGGGAACTGAATGACTCAATTGTCTATGATGAAGTGAAAGAAAATGGAGTCCTCTGAATCTTTACAGAGGGATGAACTCACCCTCCTTCTCCTGATTTTGTCATCTACTGCAGTCCCAAGTGCATGGAGGGGACTGGTGAAGTAGGGTGATTTTCAGGGGTACAACAAACAATACATTTGTTGGTTATTTCAGTCAACCGCATTTCAAACACTCAATATAGAAAAGCTACCATCCTTACCAATAGGTTGCCAGAACCATATGCAAAATCTGTAAATACATTGCACTGTTTCAGCTCTATTTTGATCTTCTACTGTATATTTGAGCAAGTGCTTTCCCCTAACACTCCAAACCATTCACCCATACGCTACCGACTGCTGTTGTACCACAGTTCGGCGTGTTATAAGCAACAGAGTGTTAACCCAGATAGACGCCGACTGTCATCGCAGTGAAAACAAGCTGGGGCCCTGGTCCCAGTGTCATAGCTGAGGGGAACTTGATAAAAGGGCAAATAAAGGGGCATCATTGTCACATATCTGCATACTCTCTTACACCACTGATGTTTTTAACTCAGCCAGTTGGCAACAGCACCTAAAACATTTCTCTGCTACTCTTCGATTCCTCTTAAAGTTAAGTTTTTTTCCCTTTACATTTCACCTAAAAAAAAAACAAAAAAACAAAACACACATATTGACGAGGATGACAAAAACAAGTCCTCATTTATTAAAATTCTTTTATTTGTATGTGAATGACTGATGCACATAGTGGAGGATTGTTTTGTCTGTTTCTTGTCAACAACCAGCTTCTTTTCTATCAAGCCCTCATCTGATGTGTTTATCATTTGCTGCCTGGCGGCCGCGGCAACTACTGCCATCACACGGCTTGTTCGTTTTGGTTTGGATTAAGAGCAGAGGGCTTGAGACCAATCAAACAAACTGAGCTCCTTATGTGCCAATGTGGCTCCCAAACACTGCTCTCCTTTCCAGCAGGCGATCACGAGACAAATGATGAGGACCACTGGGGCTTCATCAAGCATTTCAGACATGTGAGCAATGTGAGAATGGAGGGTTAGACAGACAGAAAGAGACAGACAGATAGCAGCTTTGGTTTAGTATCAGCATATGGATGCTGGGTGTTGCTCCAGAGAGTCCAGTGGATCTTCAGGCCATCTGTGGCTGCCTCATATCCCAGATATGACACAGCTCTGCACAGGCATGTTTACAGATAACACATGTACAACCAGAGTCACCCCATTCATCTCCACTTTAAAATACTTTACATCATATTTCACTGATTCACAGCTGAACAATGCTCACCTATATGTGAACATCCCTGTGCGCCAGCTGGCCTAGCAGATCAGCAGGGAGAGTGCTCAGAGATGGGATTGACAGCTTACAGATTACACCAATCAAACTGCTACAATAAAGAGCTTTATTTAAGTCTGGAAATGATCAAGGCTAGTAAGAGAAGCCCATTCAAAGCTCTGCAAGTTAACTGCACAGGGCTTAAAAGATTAGTCCATCCGTTTGACTACAATTTTATCCCTTTAAAAATGAGTGCTGAGCATATTGTCTCGATCTGTTGTGGATAAGGCTGTCGGCCTTTGTCGTCACGCACAGGTGGAATGAGCAAAAACAAATGTGTGCTTATGCAAACACGGAATTTGTTGAGGAGGAAAAAGCAATTTTCTGAAATTCTGGGGTGGAGATGCTTAAAAGAGATGCTTTGAAATCCTTGATTAAAAAAAAAGGGAAAGAAAAGAAAGATTAGCCCACTCAGCATTGGGACACACTGTTGTGTCTGCTTCTGCATACACCTCATGTCTTTGCAGGAGTAGGTGTTGTGTAAAAAGAATGAAAAGAGTGCAAAAATTCCTTGATAAAACTGAGAGAAAGTTAGCCAACACTAGAGGGCCCATCATGGCTACTTTGGTCCTACTAATGCACATTTTATGAGTAAATATTAAAGGAAAAAAAGAGTACCCCACCTGCTCTGATAGCCTGAGGCATTTTGCAACCAGGAAAATAAAAGTGAAATGTGGGAAGGCCTGGGGTTTGCGTGCCCTGGGGCGGGAAAGGGTCCGTTGGGCCTGTATTTACTCCAAAGCCAGAACCGCTTGGGGGTTCCACTGGCCCCGACAGCACTGGGGCTGCAGACCTGATCCAAACCCCCACCCCACCCCCCTTTTCTCAACAATCTCCATCTCAACCTCAAACTCCCCTCTACTGCTTCTTGCAGAAAAACTCAACCTGACACTTTCATATATGCCTTTTTTTCTATGGGGAATGTGCACGTGACTCCTCCTTCCTCTCCACCAGACCCATACTTTCCTCACCCTTTAAAATGAGGCAATATACATAGGCTTGTGTAACTACTATTGTTGAAAATATCTCAGATGGTTGTACAGTCTGACAAAACCGGCAGCCCCACTTAAGTTTTTAACTGGCATGTTTTGTCATTTTTCTTCAGAGGTACTTGCATGACCACTGGACTTCAAGCCCATTTTGGGAGTTTGCTTCACTCCCTTAAACTCTGACTCATGTGATAAGCAAGGTTCCACTTGAACATTATTTACTTTGGAGGTGTGGGCAAATGTGCTGTTCAAACACCAGCTGATTGTCCAAAAAGTTTTAAAAGATTGCACAACAAGCAGCTGAAAAAAATTGTCTATGACAAATGGTTTAGTAAAAGCATAGTTTACTCCCTTTGCTTATAATGATTACAATGTGAAAGAATGCAGTCGAGATCACACACCTGGACGTAACTATAAAGCTTTCAAAAGTAAGCGTGAGGTCGACACGACCGCATTCCAAAATAGTAGCAGAAAGTAAACAGCGTTCCATATCTGACTTTTGCACCCGCTCCCCCTTTACCACTGTCCTGTGTCATTAAGAGTTTCTCTTGGCTGCTCTATAAATAGTGGCAGGGAGGGTGAAGGTCAGCAGGAGATGGCTGGTCTTCCATCAGCCCATTAATGAACAAGCAGTCTGGCACCTTTAGCATCAGGACTTGCAGCAGAATGTTGCCTCTTTAAGTCCTTTCTCCTACTCTATGCACTTCATTTACACAGTGTAATTCAGGATATGTGGCGCTTTTATTGCATTCCATAATCACTGGGAGCGACCAACTGTGTGGGGAACATGTTATACTTACAGGTTGGATTACCACAGTGGTGTCAAAAACAGCTTAATTGAGCTGTCTTTCAGAGTTGGGATGCAACCATAGTTAAATTTATTGATTAAAGAGCTCAGATAAAGTTAAATTACAGGTTTGTTCGCGGCATTATGGTCTTCTTTTTTAGTTATTTTGTAGTACCAGAACATGCAGTCTGATAAGTCAATTGGATATAAACTCAAGCATTTTTAGACTTAGTTTTTAGCTTAAAATACACATTTGTGTTAATATCCTCTTTCAAATCAATATGAAAAAAATCTCTTTACCTCAGTAAGCTACGTAATACAATACAGTAATGGGTCTACATTTATGATTGTTACTGTATCTAGATGTATCTTATCAAAGGCACCTGGATTAACTTGTTTTAGAGAAGTAGGCTAATGTCCAAACTGCCCAACTCAAAAACCAATGTGGAGGTGAATACAGTCTGATTTACACCTTAATGTCTAACATATGGCCAGGCCTGGTGGGTTGCAACCACACGCTCTCACTACAAGCTTACCTTTGTTTGCAGGATGCAGGCTGAGGGGTGTGGAAGAGAGAGTTAAAAAGCTGAACCGCAGCTAAGCTCTGCTGAGGGAGAAAAGTAAGCTGATTGTAGCGCCCACGTTCTGCCAGAGTGCTGTATTTGGTATCGCGCTAGAGGAGAGCTGAATACTACCCTTGATGTTTGTGTGTCTGGTTTTTTGTTCTGCAAGAGTTCACCATGAATTAGTTAAAACAGCAGACTGGATATAAGGAAGCTATGAAACATGCCTCAGAAGGAGAGAATGTGTACACTTCCAGGCTTCACAAAGACTTCAGGTATTCTGACAACACTACGTTCTATCACACAATTCCACCAACACAATATCGATCACAAAGTATTGTGTCAGCGCACATGCACACATAACAATAAGCAATTAATTTGCACAAAAGAATCACATGAAATCAACAGTTTACTGTCTGATTCACATGTGCAAACTCCTTGAAGCTGTTCAGCCTCCATATTCATGAGGCCGACTCCCTCAGCATACCCATAGATGAAGATTTGAGGGGTTTCAAATCAAGTCTTAACTATGGTTCCAGGTTACTGATTGTAACTCTACCAACTTGGGTGATACATCAGTTTAAGGCTATTTAGTTTTGGTCCCATTAGCTTTAAACTAACTCTCTGCTGTTGCTCAAATCTGGTATTTACAATGTTGGTACTTGAATGACACACAAGCAAATGCATGCACACTCACACAGCAAGGTACTGCTGCTTTGCCACGGTAGCTTAATGAATAAATAAGTAATAAGGACTTTGTTATTGGAGCTCATTAAAATGGGTGATGCTTCCAAGACAATAAGACCTGAAGAGGGTCAGGTGAGGCCGTTGTGCATCTGGGGCGAGAGCCCCTTACTCCAACCCCTAATCTATGTATGACCTGACCACATGGCCCCTGCTCTCACCTCCAAATAAACTCTGTCAATGTTGCAGCCCCAACCTTACCCTTAGCATCCCCATCTTTCCTGCTACACATTCATCTTTATACACACAAAGCTGCAACCACAAACACGAGAAGGCACGCACGCACGCACACACACCTCTCTCATGGCTAATTACCACTTAGCTCAATCACGTGGTGATCCGGCCATAAGAGCCCCCCCAATCTTCCTCCCCCGCAACACAAACAGCAGCACACATGCCAATTATTGATGAATCTTTAATATGGCGTTTTGCTAAGTCTCCATCTCATTTCCGTCCATTGAGCCAATGATTACACTTCCAGGAGAGGCTTTAGCGTCTCCCGCATTACATAAATAAAACCGAGTGAGAGAAAATGAGCTTAATGCAATATCATTGCAGAGATGAAATAAAAGTGACTTGTTCCATTTTGAGGAGATAGCCCCTTTCCCTCCTTCTGTCTTGCATCTCTGGCTAAGTCGGTATGAAAACCCCTCAACACAAAAATCCCACACCGCGATAACATGTCAATAATGAGCTGAGGCCATCTATTGATCAGCTTAATTTTGCATCTATTAGCTAGGGAACGGCTTGCTCCGGGGGCGAAGGAAGCCAGGCGCTAACACGCACCGACAGGCTGGATGGAGATCATTACAACTGATGTTCACACACACGCTGTGATTGACATGGAGATAAGGCAGGAGAGCGCCCAGGCTCGCACGCCTCCCCACACACTAAGCTAATGATACACCAAATGTGTGTACAGCAGTGTGTGTCTGCAGGAGCATGAGAAGAGAAAGAGCTACCATCTAGAAAGAGAGTTGGAGCAGGAGAAGCAGAGAAAAAGAAGAAAAGCAGGCCACACGCCTTTGCTAATTGGCTCAGTCAGATAGAGCTCATAAAGGATAAAAAAAAAAAAAAAAAAAAAAACATTTAGTGGTGCACCTGAGCTTTCTAGATCACCTTAAGTTGGTGTTATTTAAATACGATTCATAGAACCTCTCAGAAAAAGCAGCAGAGACCCAGATTGCATGGTTTCAGTCCAAACTTCCTTAATTTAGAGTTTGCGTAAGAAACTCAGAGACGTTCATTATGAAAATCATTTGTTTTGATGTGATTGCAAGCTTTACGTGCTCCATGTCAACACAGCAACCACAGAAGCTGAAAAAAAGCTGGGGAAAGATTCCTTTCCTCTGAAAATATACTGACTTTCTCCCTTTTCCTTTCACACTTGTGAAAATGAAACAGGGAAAGGTCAGATTCTGGACCCTTAAAAGGAAGCCTACAAGATTCACCATTTGTCCACGACTTAAATCAATAATCACTCTATTCAATCATATACGCTCGGTAACAGAGCTGGGAGATTTATTTAAAGTCTAAATTCCCATTTTGTTTGTATTTTACATCTTCTTCTCTGAACGTCTAAACCCAGTCTGGCATAGAAAGATGAAGAAATGAGAACATTTGTTTAGAAGGAAATAAAACCTGTTTCTGAAGAATCTGAAAAAGAATCATCAATATCTTCTTTAAGTCAAGACTGACATGGATTTGACCATTCCCCTCTCAACAGCAGATGGTCTTCAGTGTGTCTCCATCAGCTTTATATAACTAAGGGAATAAATCATTTGCAACATTGAAGCTGCTCAACTTTTTTAACTGAGCTACAAGTTCTCATATTTAAACAAAAGGATGGAATTAAAATTTTATTCTTAAAAGCTGACTGGACAAAAGTGTTTAATACTTGTTAAATACTTAATGACTATAAAATTAAGAACTTATTTGTAGGAGGAACACCAGCACTTTGATCAGACTCTAGGGGACCCCAAGGGACTCTGGAGCCAGAGGCATTTTAGATGTGGTGCCAAACACAAAACC
The DNA here is from genome assembly GCF_933228915.1 of Telmatherina bonti. Taxonomy (NCBI): domain Eukaryota; kingdom Metazoa; phylum Chordata; class Actinopteri; order Atheriniformes; family Telmatherinidae; genus Telmatherina; species Telmatherina bonti. Next base: position 14,399,716 of record NC_136630.1, on the reverse strand, counting down.
ACCTGATGTAAACTTCATGTCCAGAGTCTATGCTTGCATCTCTGGTACCCTTCTGCAAGAGCCATTGTTAAAAAGGTTCTAAGTTCAATACAGTTCCAATAAATTTGCATGGTTTAAAATACACAAACAACAAATTCCTTCATTTGTAGAGATGGCATTAAAACAGACTGAAACAAGGGAAGGTTTGTTTTTGAGCCAACAAGAAATCCAGTTTCAAGTTGTATCCATATGTAAAAAGGTGTGCAGATAATGTGACGTGACGCCCATTTCTCAAGTTAACCTAGCCACCTCTGCTGCAAACAACCTGGCTCAGCATTGATGCAACAAGCTGAAATACAGATTTCTGCACGCTACCCCTACAGGAGAAGCTGATGCCAGGTGTTTGCATCTGCAACCCTTACCTTGCTGTGTATTTGTCTACACCATCAGTACACCCAAGTTTTTAAGGGAAGAAGATTTTGTTTTATGTCAGATAGGTTCTAGGGATGTAAGGTCAGAGAAAAAAAAAAAAAAAAAACCTTGGCTACAAACTGTGTGTTTTTGTCAGCTGAGGGATGCAGTGAAGGGATCGAGGGAGCAACGGGAGGAGGGAGGTGAGGGTTGGGGGAGGAGAAGAGAAGGGGGGGAAAAAAAAAAAAGCCCTCAGCCAAGCCATCAAGTTGAACATTGAACTTCACAGTAGTAGCTGCCTTTCTATGCCTCTCCTTTTGATGTTACCTCCAAAGCAAAGGATCAAAGGCTTGGAGTGTGGCGTGGGGAAGTCCCAAGCTCTTAGCCTGCCAGCCTGTTATATATGCAAAAGTCTACGCCAAAAGAGAGGGAGTCAGGCAGAGAGAAAGAGACAGAAAATGCAAGGGGGGGGCGAGAGAAAAAAAAAAAAACGAAGCTTGCATGGAATGTAGCTAAATTGTATGTTTTGTGTCTAATGAATGACAAGGAAGATGATGCAACCAGCCAGCTAGTTACAGTATGACGTAGAGCGGGATAAAGTGTGCGCGCGCAGAACTTTTAAAGAACAGTCACTTGACACTCAGAGGGCTGGGCATAAAGGCGAGGAATGGGACGGGACGTAGTGGCAGTGTGTGTGTGTTACCCTCACAACTTCCCGTCAAATGCACACACGCTTCCTCACTCCAACCCCCGGCTCCTCTTCGACATCAAGAGGGTGAGAGACTGTCGTCTTGACATAAATATACAGAGTGCCGCTAAAGTGAGGACTACAGTAAACACAGTCCACGTGAAATCCTGGTTGTGTCTCACTGGAGCAGACACACACACAAACACACTGTGGGCTCAGCTGGGCCACAGAGCGGAGCAGAGGTGTGCTAAAATTGACAAATCTCTACGAGACAAACACAATCAACACACACACGCGCGCTGACACAAACACACTGACACACACCCTTTCCCCAAGGCTGTAGGATTAAGAGGTCCAGCTGGCTGACAGCAAGCCCTTCCTTCCCACGTATCCCGTCGATCTCACCCCCCTCTCTCACACATACCCACCCTCGTCCCTCCACAGCCCTTCCCACACCTCCATCCGCTCATACAACAGCCATCCAGCTCACCTATTCTGCCAGGAGGACACACCTGAGTGCGTTCGGCACAGTTAAAGTATTTGCCAACATTTTGAAAATCCTAAAGATAAATGCTTATGTCAACCGGGGGTGGGGGGCGACGACACCTCATATCAACAGCTTTTCAATCCATCTAGTCTTCCTGTCTGTGATGCTTGCTGGATTCATCCCCAACATTCATGGTACTGAAAGATGGAGGAGAAGCAGGGGAAAAGGAGGAGCTGAGATTGATCAGATGTTGATGATAAAAATAAGAGAAAGTGAGGCAGAAGGAGCGAGGAAAGACAGCGAGAGCTGCTATGTCTCAACAAAAATGTTCCCCATGCAGCCACGGAGCTGCTTTAAAGGTTCAGAGTGTATTCCAATGTGAAATGCGATTCCAATGTTAGAATTACATTAATGAATTTATGCAATTAATGAAAGAGGAGAACAAGCAGCCAAAAAGGATCTGAGTGCACAACATGAGTTTTGAATGATTAGGTTCTATAAAAAAGAGGGGAAGTGAAATCAGGCAAACCAAATGTCATCAGCAGGTGAAACATGAAGCTGGTGAGTTGATTCAATGACTTTTAGGAAACGTAACATGTTTTTTTAAAAAAAAAAAAAACACACATACACAAAATAAATAAATACACCTGCTGATATTTGCATTTAGGTCCTCAGCTAACAGATCTCACATATGAATTCCTCAACTTAATTCATCATTGCGGTGCCAGAGGTGAGCGGAGGACTTCATGTGGGTGAAAGATAAAGCAAGTTTAGATGAACACCAAATAAGAGCGGCAGGAACGGAGTCTTATTTTAGCTGCGATCAAATCCAGAGGTTGTTAAAGGTGGGTTTGTGACTGCCAAGCCCAGCGAAGAGCTAATGAGAACAGAAAAATTGTGCAAAAAAAAAACCATCACTGACAAGGGCAGATTGCTACCACAGATAGGGTTGGGTGGGGTATGGGAGGTGGAAAAAAAATAAAAACAGACAAGGCAGCGGTGAAAGGATAGAATAAGAATTAGGGAGTGAGAAATGTAGAAGGGAGAGAGCGAGAGATGGAAGGCAGGAAAAAAATTCACAATGATGACACGTAAGTGCAAAGAGCGATTAAGGATTTACTTTCAAAAGGACTCCCATTGATCTTTTTTGATAGACCTGCAATAAATCAAACCGGATTGACTCGCATGAGAACCAAGCCTAATCCTTTAGTCAGATCCAGGAGAACTCCAACCAAACCAGCTGTTAATTTAGGCTTTACAAGATAAAGCGGGAGAAATCCAACCTGATGTACCCTAGGGCAGAGGCTTACATCATCTCTGTAAAGCAATCAACTTATTGCCAGTTCAGAGAGGTAATCAGAGCACATACTGAGCGGGTGAAGAAGAAGAGAGGGGAGGATTGCTTGGTGGAGGGAAGCAGAAAGAGGAAAGGGAAGACAAGAGATGACCAAAGAGGTTGAAGAAATATAGTAATATGAGAGAAGAAATACTTTTTTCCAGGATGCTGGACAGATACACAAGTCTCAAAACAATAAAGCTTAACTTTGAGAGAGAAAAAAAAAACAACATGTTTACATAGAATTCGACTCCAATTATCCCCTGAGTTTGAAGATGAAACAGAGAAAAGCTTGCTAGCTGCAAACAGTGGTTCTCTGGGATGACAGCAGGGACTGGAGGATGGATTCAGTCCTCCCCATCTCTCTCACTCACTCTCTCTCTCTCTCTCTATTCCTATCCATCTCTCTGTCTCTCTCTCTCTCTGCACCACCCTGTAATTTCCCTGGAGGCCAGTTTAGACCTTGTCCCCATCCCCAGCGGCCAATGCCACCTCAGCCGGGCTTTGCCAGCCATACTGTGGCTGCACATAGCACAACCATAGTAATTAAAATGGTTATTTTTGTTTGGGGGAACAAGAGGGATTTTTTTTTTTTTTTTATCCGCACTCTGGGCGGAAGCATTGCAAGACCTCATCCAGGCCACACTGAGCAACCCGTGCTGATCTTTTTCTTACAGTTGTACACAGCTTTTTTTTTTTTTTTTTTTTTTTTTTTAATGTCATCTGGATGTTATGGTGGTTTTAGTTCCCCTTTCTGAGCTGGGTGTGTGATAACACATTAGATGATGAGGAGAAAGCCCTAAAAACTACACAAATCCCCTAATGCCACACACACTGACACAAAGCCTCATTAGCTCCCCATCTCCCTTGTTGTTAATGTCCTGTTTACGGCGCAAAACAACCAGATCAGGACTGAAATCCAATCAGAGCGCTTCGCAGGGCCCTTCAAGTCAGCCTCACATGAGAACTGAGGAGAAGCAGGCCTTGTAGTCTCTGGACACTGTCCAAAGGAAACCAAACCTCAGGAGTCCAAACAAAACCACACATAAAATCGGAGTTAAAACAGCAGCCACTATTCAGCCTATCATGACCCCACCAGCACACAAAGACACGCACACACAAACACACACTCTCTGACCCCTGCCTGCCTATCCTCTCATGGTTACACTGCATGCACACAGGGATCATGCCGACTTCAGCGGGGCTCCTCTAAAGTTGCTGAGCTGAGTGAGGCTTGGTGACTTGGGCTTTGACATGGTGTTGTTGGTGTGTGTGCATATATAAACACACACACACACACACACATACACACTCATACAGGACGCATCCATGTAAAGACTGCCACTTAAGCTCAACTCACATCAGCCTGCGCTATCTTTAGCAGCTGGGCTAAACTTTTAAGACCACAACCCCCCACCCCTACCCCGCCAACCAGCCTCCTCTGACTTCAAATAAGACAGACTGGCTCTTTGGCAGTGGCTGCCCACTGGCACCTCCCTCCACGGCCACAAGGTCACACGTTTAATTACACAGAAAGTAGTAATCTCACCAGACAGATGGCAAGCAGGCCGCCTCTTAATTATTTGATGCCCAATTGAATCATTACTGATGTTATTTACTGAAATATGGCACGCTGAAAACACTACAAAAAAGTAGATTTGCTATACAAAGGAGGGGGGGGCGGGGGTTGTTGGGTCAAGGCAGTGTTGGGATATGGCAGATGCACGTCGTGCCAAGCAACTGTGACTCAGATCAAAAAGGCGTCAAGAACACAAGCGCGACTGTGTTAGCTTTTGGGAAAAATTGGAAGCTTAATACCACAGCAATCAGTGCCAGAAAAAACACATCCTTTCTTTTTCTTGAAACCGAGTCTGGTACAGAACATCGGCTTGTGTGGAAACAGTCGGCTCCCAGCAGCTCAGCTGAGGAAACCGCACGACAAGGCCTATTTAAAACGTGAGGAAGTGTCTGCCTCTTAAATGAAAGCCAAGGGGGAAAGAAATAAAAAAAAGTAAAAATGGGGAAAAGTGTTTTGGATACTACAGTTTTCTCTTCCTCTTCGGGACAACCAGTTTGACACTGGGGAGAATCCCTGTGGGCTCAACTACTTTCATGAAAAACCCTGAATGGCAAGTGTGAGCCACAACCTCTCAGCATCAACCCCTTCCCCTGTTGATGCCTCACTCATTGTTTCTTAGCTCCTCCTGCCAATAGCTTCTGTGAACAATTAGAGGTTGACTTTCCCAGCTTTTCAGACCGCATCATCTCAAGTCTCTGGCCAGGAAGCTCCAGTGACTGGGCCGTTGTGCCAGAGAAATGATTCTCCACAAGTTCCGTTCTGAGTTTTGCTCCAACTATTAGTGATACCTCTGTCAGCCAGTTTGTGATAGAAAACGACCACAAAGCTAAATAACAGCATATTAAATGCACTGACTGGAACCATTAATGTCAAGTACAAAATGTTTTGAGGAGAGATCATTTCTGTGTGTGTGACTGTGGGGGGGCTACCACTTGGATGCCTAAACTTGGATTTTTTGGCTGAAATGACTGGAAATTCTCCAGCCAAGTTGGGGTAACTCCTGCTTGCACCATCGGATTACATAACAAACCCAAACCTAATGTCTTATTATGCAATTTACAAGTGAGGGAAATGTTTCATTTAAACTTCTCAAAGGATAATGGAAACATTAACTATCTGGTTCAACTTTGTGCTACTGGTAACTATAATAAGTGTGGAAACTCTCCACTAGCTGGGAACAGTTGAGAGGCATGTCTACTCGTGTAAAATGATCTCTGGGAGCGTATAGAAAACTTCCATGATTTTTTTTTCTGTCTCAGTCAGGGTGAGGAATTTCTCTGGCCTCTATAGATGGTAGACAGCAGTTGTTCTCCCATGGGGTGGAGAAGGGTGGGGGCAAGCATTTGGAAAGAAGCAGGCAGGCGGATAAGGAGAAAATGATGACTAGATCTGCATATTTGCAACATGGGATTTTTTTTTTTTTTTGGAGGAAGAGGGGGGGTTCAGGACTCAAAATGATCCCAAAGGCAGGAGCAAAATATCTGAGAAGGAGGAGTCCGTGAAACTTTGCCTAGAAGGCTGAGAGGAGACACAGTAATGGCTCCCAGGAACATCTATAACATCATCACCCTGAAAGGACAAGGACTGCTGGGGGGGTTGTGCAGTTTTCCAGTTGTGTGGGGGAAAAACTGAAACACGACTGTTTCACTGTTTAATACAGTATACTTTGGATGTCTACAACATTAAAACCTTTCACAGAGGAGTGGAGGGGTATTTTGTGACATGGGACATCTTACACTCTTAACACTATGTTGTCATGAAAATAAACTTGTGAATTTAAATCAAACAGAAACCATTAAAAATCCAAAGCTGAAACTCAAGTTCCACCTATTACTGAGCCAAACATTTAGGAAGTATTTTCTCCTATCTTTTTAATAACGGTACACAAGTAAAAATAAATAATCATGAGCAAAACAGGTGTCAAAAGTAACGTTAATGGTTGTATGTGTGGCGACCTGATGCAACACGAATTTATGGTTTTTACCTCAAAGTTAAACTATATCATTTACATTTAAGAGAGACTCCACTCCATTATTTCTAACAGATGTGCAAAGACAAGAGTGCAGGTTGTATGAATGGTGAACGCAACGGCTGCAGGGGCTGCACCAACAGGCGGACACAGCAAATTTAAGCCACTGGACTAAATGGATTCCTGCTTATTTCACCCCCCTCTGTCAGGGAATTCTAGCTGATGAGGGGTCCCAGTGGCCAACACTTGACCGTGGGCCTTGCAGTTTTTCCCCAGCTGCTGTATGGCAGGCATGGGTGGCAGCGCCGGCACCTGTCTTTGACAAGCCTCGGCATTCACACCGACTCTGGTTTCCTAAGTCTGGCTGCCTGGCAGTCAGGTGACATATAACGCACACTTTCTCTGACAGACTCCGATCCAGATCTACAAAACCAAGCGGCACTTAAGCGTGATCCCAAGCACTTAAAAAGCATCGGCATCACAGAGAGTGAGAGAGGTCTTAGCCTCTCACGTCTCTCTCTCTCTGTTTCTCTGTCTGATAGCAAACCCTGCCCAGATTCAGGCTGCGGCTTGAAGCTGTAAACCAAAGCTTCCCTCAACGCCTCTCACCCGCCCGCTTATGCTCTAACCACTGTTTTTGCATACCACTCAGCTTGTGTAACTGTTGAGTGGTTTCGCTCCACCAACACAATAGCTGTGTAACAGACTAAGCATAGTAAAGCCATCTAAAGTCAAAACAGATACAAAGAAAACCTGCAAAAAAAAAAAATAATAAAAATAACTTAAAGCATCTGAAAAGAGTGAAATAAAATAAAAGCAACATGTATTTTGTTTCCAGCAGCTGAGATTTCTCAGGTGACCCCTCTACAGTGTATGTGTATCCACATCGACGATACAACTATAACTCACTGCGTAACTTAGGAGTTCACAGTAAGTATAAAAGTCAGTTTAGGGTGAAAATTCATTGCAACATAATGAACAAAAACAAACCCTGTGGCAACTTAGTCTATGCAGTTTGCTAATTATATCAAAGGTTTATAAATATACTACTTGATAAGCTGACAGTTGAAGGAGATATTTAGATGGCCACAGTGTGCCTACACCTGCTGCATAAAGAAAAGGGAATCATTTAACTTGTGGGGCAGTGAGGGGCGAGGAGGGGTGCTGCTGACAAGACCTGATTGAGCTCTTGGTATGGCAAAGCATTCTGGTACTCACTCTGCTGCCCAGCAGACCACAGCCATGTTTCCGCACCTCATTTGCAAAGCAATCCCACTTCCCTCCCACTCGGTGCACTCAGTGCATCTTTTTGTCATTTCCATGACTGGGCTCCATTGGTTTTGTCCAAGTGGTGTAGGAGTGGTGAAGTTTGGAACCAGATCTCAAAAGAGGCTGCTCTGCATCCAACGAGAATCCTCACTTGGAGCCCCGTCCTCCATAAAAACAAAGAAAAGTACACACCCAACTAATCAACTGAGCCAACACACACTTACCTCTTTCCTTGCCTGACTAATGTGCCCTGACACTCGTACATCACCCATAAATTGGCCAAATGAATTAACCACGGCCCCTGCTTAGCTTTACGGGCCTTAAATGGATTTTCTCTCTCCAGGTCTGTCCAATAATTGCATTTATCCATCTTGTTGAAGCCAGGTTTACACACTCGCAGAGATCATGCCAATCCCCCGGATGCATTTTCCGCTCTGGTGACAAGAGTGGAAGAGATTTGTCATCGGATCATAACGGGGGTAATTCAAACAGCAATTAGCTTGACAACTTCATCGTATGTCTGTCTCCTTGCTGGACGGGACCTCGGTTAGAGCAATGACGGGCCTTTTACCTCCTCATCTGTCTACATGTTGCCCTTCTCTCGTGTCTCAGTGTGATAAAGCAGAGCCTTGTAAATCTTTTTATCTATCATCCAAGCCTCCAGGTTAAAGCAGCAAACACCCGCAGCAGGGAAGAAAGTAGCGGCTACAAGACTTCATTGTTCGTAGGCGCATTCAGACAGAGAGAGGCAGGGTGAAGGCAGAGCTGTGAACACTGGCATCAGCGGGGGTCATCTCCACACTTGTGAATGTTTGGACAGAAGTGCATTAGACACTGGGGGTAGGGGGGCAGTGTGCAACGGACAATTCAGCTATGTAAACATGCAGCAACTTCCTTCCCTCCAGTCCTTCAGGCCTGCACTGAGACAAGCCACTGTTTTAACAGCACACACAGCATTCCTGTGCCTGGGCCGCGGCCAGCTGCTGCATCCTCACTGCAGGCCTGCCTGCCTGCCTGAGCAGAGACAGATACAGGCCTTACAACCACAAGGGTCATCCACAGCCAGACAAAGGCCTTTTATACGCATGCAAAACCGAATTCATCTCCTAGAAATGCTCCAGAGCCCAACGCTAGCCACTTAATTACTGGTTGCCATAGTCCATTCTGACCTCCCACGGGACAGAGATTAGGGAAAATCATCATATCGCTAAAAGGTTCCGTCCTGAAACTTAACTATGTGATTTCATCTGTCATGACAAAGCTGGAAATTTATCTTTATTGATATTTGAAATATGCAAAGCGTGGCAGACAATAAAGATAGAAGAGGCAGTAAAGTGGAGATAAAGAGCCCCTTAGTTCTAAAGTGCAGAGTGACGTGCATCACATGACACAAAGGCCATGCCTGTTGAGTGATGCTGGTCTCCAATCTCAATATTCATAGTTACTGAGCTATGAGTTTCAGGTTTACAATTAACATATAAAAATATCCTTTGCTGTAAATACCATAAATAAAATTGCATAAACTTGAATGATCCAGAAACTCTCCCTCTTCCTATACCAACAAATGATGGCCTTTAAATTTCATGACACTATTTTCGGAATTCGCAATGAGTGGTTGTTTCAAGACAAATTTTTTTTAAAGAAGTACTTCCCCCAGAGGGTTCTGCTGGGAAAAAGATTCATCAGCAGGAAAACCAGGATGTGGAATAAACATCCTAGAACATTCCCGAGCCAAAGTATGTAAATTTAAGTACGGGAACATGTGCTGCACTAATCTACATTTCATATTTAACACAGACATCTCCTAAATCAGCTGTCATTCAGGCTTTGGTTTTTATCAGAGGGTGACTACAATCACAGCTTCCTCTACGTGTCAATGTCTCGGCGCTGGACACAATCTTAGCCGCCAGCAACTGCGAACTGGAGGTCATTATTCCAATCAAACCGCAATTTCAGGGTGACTAGATTGCATTGTTTTCCACCTCAAAAGTACCACATTCCCTGTCGCCTATCTGTTTGCCTGCCAGTTCATTTTGGTTGCTGTCTGTCTCCCTGTCCATCTGTCTGTCTGTTCAGGCTGGATGGCGAAGGCCACTCCTCTCACCTCGGGGACAGTTGTCTAAACAAGACACTCCATTCACTGTGACCCCTCTAGGGAGAAAGACAATTGACAATTCACTTCCACGAGTCAATTTGTTCACTTTTGGAATTGACCCTGAACATTGCTGTCACACGGGCCTCATGCTGGAGAAGACTGAATACATAATGACAGCTGAGAGGCGTTGGCAACCATTCTCTTATAGCCATTAAACATGCAAACAGCAAAATATAGCAGATATACACATTTAAACTCTTAATCATTTGAATGAAATGTGAATGATGCTGCATTCTGGCTTATGAGGAAAAAAAAAAATCTGATACATCATCATTGATACAACGGTTGGCAAGTGTGTGCACCAATGTGCTTTTGGTGCAAGCCATGTGTGGATGTGACAAGCTGTTCACATGAGATGTTATCTACTGCCGTACACAAGTTGACAGCTGTCTCTTTGTAAGAAGCGTATTATTATTATTGTGTGTAAATAGGTTTCTAACAGCTGGTTAAAGAGCTCACATGGGAATTTACTCTTAATCTGTTTTCCACTGGAATTGGTTCATCAGCTAGAGGAAAAGGGGGGGGGGGGAAATAAGAAAAAGAAAACTAGCGCTGCTCCAAACTGCCGAGTAAAAGAGGTTACATTTTATTAGCCTTGTGCATTTTGAAGTAATCTTGCCAACAATTTTTTTTAAATCCCACCATAATCCGCAGATTAGTAGATGAATTTATTTCTGCTCGCACTCTTAAAACCTCTCTCACCTTTCGCAGGCAGCGTATGAATCCACAACCTTTAAAACGACAAACAGGCGGACGATCACCTCATTAACCGACTCCCTTCGCTTCCAAAAAGACCCACACCCAATCACGCACACACGCTCCTCGGAGCTTATCCAGCTACAATTAAAAGTTTAATTAGTAGATTAAAAATACATTGACTGGAGTTTTATCACCTTAAACTCCTCCATTATGTGTTTAGCACACATAACTGCCTCCTTCCCATCTGAGCCATTTTGAACAGATTATCTGCATAGTGAAATTCCCTTGACTGCATTAAGACTGGGGATGCAAACTGGATGCAAAAAAAAAAAACAAGACTGCTGCTAAACACCATCTGCATGAAACTTCATACACAACGTAGCTGAACAAATGTGGATGCAGATTTTGTAACCGTTTCAGTTTTTTTTTTTATCTTCGCATGAGAAATGAAATGTTGCAGAGTTGCAGGATGCACAAGTCAGAGTTAAATATCTTGTTTATGATCACAGTGATATCTGCTGATGAGGAATGTGCAAGTAGTTTCTACTGCTATACTGTTACACTGATTTAAAAAAAAAAAAAATTAAAAAATTTAAAAAAAGAGAGAATGGCTTTTGAAGAGATATAAGCATGAATGGCATTCTTCTTCTATGGTATGTTCCAAGGCATTTTACCACATCTATAAAAGGCTGGTGTACCACAGGTGTTCACTGCACACTGGCACAGCTATTCATTATCCAACCCAATGTGATCATTAAGAGCTGTGATGGCAGTGTGGCACCTCCTCCCCGTGTGCACTGAGATAGATACTCACACACACACAGAAACACACACAAAAAGAGACCTCAGTATAGCTTTTTTTTTTCCCCCTTGTTTTAATTCATTTTAACTCAGTTTGTTACAGACATGCACGTGAAGCTGGAAAAGCATGTCAGCGCTGTTGCACCTTGACCTTTCCCAAACACACTGCCGTCCAAACAGAAGGTCGGCACCGCCGGAATTCCACCGGCATGGCAGAAGCCCTCGCACTCCAGATCTTTTCAAGTAAATTTGTCTGATGATGAGGATGATGGTGAGGGAGACAAATCTGGAAGCAAAGTGGGGTCGAGCCCAAAATCATGACATGAACACATGCTTAGTCATCAAGCGTGGCCAAAAACTGAAACTCTCCTGTGTTCAGTTTAGTCCCCCCCCCCCAAAATTCACACAGGAAGATAAATGTGAAGCCCAGGGGCACTATTGTTTGGACATCTAACCAGGAACTGTCGCTGCTCTCATTGCCCTGGCATTAACAGCAATTATGCGCTCTATTCAGACGGCTTTTGTGCGTTCGACCCCCCACCCCACTGTCGCCCCTCCACTAACACACATTTCCCGCTTTTCAAGTCCCCCCCACCACCTCCTACTCTGCTGCTGGTGAACTCGTTAGGCTACTGGAGCGCTCCGGAGCCATTATGAATGAACTTACAGAAACATGTAAATTCAGGCAAGTGAAGGAACCCACATACCAAAAGTATTTCTGAACCGATATCTGAGCGCAAAGAATTCCTCACATGATCTCCCGGTTCCTTCTCCTGCACTTATATACCGCGAAAATGTAGTTAAAGCTCCACTGACAGAGGCAGTACGTGCTGGCTTGCTAAAGGGCAACATCACGTACTTAATTGTGACATTTCACGAATAAATACAGATCGTCGTTTATAATCTCCTCAAAACTATCTAATCCAAACGCAAACCATAACCTTTATATCTAAAAAGGAGCGATCAATAGTCATTAACTTTATCAGAGAAGCTTGAAAAAGCTGACGCAGCAGAGTAACTCTGCCAATAAAATCTCAAATCTTCAGCAAGCATTTCAATTCATCTTATCACTATTTTCAGCAAGAATCTACAGGTCGACCGATACGACAAGACGAAGAAAAGCAGAAGCAGGAGGGTTGATGGTCCAGTGTATCTTTACAGGGGTTTCTTTTTCCTTTTTAGTTTTCTTCTGTTTTGTTTTGGGGTTTTTTAGTAAGGCGTTCTACCATGTGATGCATATAATATCCATTTAAACAACCAAGAATTACTGACAAACCCCAGCACAGTGGCCACACTGGGAAGCTTGCTTGCGTTGCAGATGTTTTTTTGCACTTCAGCACATTGGGTTGCCTTATGTATAAAAATTTGCTTGATAAATAAATTCTATAGTTTTTTTTGCTTAAATTAACAGATACCAACTCTCTTAACACAACATAATAATCAAGCCAAATTGTCAGGAAAGTGTCTGAACCATTTGGATCTGTGTTCTTTTTTTTTTTTTTTGGTCCTCATTTGAAAACATTTTGTTGGGGAACACAGAAAAGACGAGCCCAATAACACCATGTAACATTAAGGCAAAAGAAAAATCAGCAGATTTATAATAATTTTTCTCATTTTCAGCCAAACTAAATATTGTTTTGGTTTGTTGTCTTTGAGGTTTTGCTTTTGGTTTAGTGAATTGTATTCCTATCAAAAGCACCTGCAACTTGATAGCTCTACAGTCTTTTAGAAACATTGCATTTAAAAAGGAAAAACAAAATGAAACGTTGATGTTAAAATATTAAAAATTCCTAATAAAAGCACAGCAAGACTTAAAAAACAAAAAAAACAAAAAAAAAAAAAACAAGACTAAGAACATATTTCTGCGTTAGCTTTATGAATGGACTTGGTCAGTGATTCTTGGTTTAAGATGTGCTCTAAACCATGAGATAATATAAATGGTAGCATGACGTGTTTACAGATTTAACTGGTGGCTTCATGTTCATAGAAATGTAAACATAGGAGAATAATTTAATTTCCATGTTTGAGGGAGCCCCGAGCCCTGCAGGCCAGGAGCAAAGCTACCCTATATTTAACAGATGACACAAGTTGCATTCCAGATGTACAGTACCATCTTTGTGTTTGGCTCCATAGAAATGCAGTGAAGGAGGAGGGAGGGGTAAAGTGGGAAAGGAAGGGGGTTACACTCACTCTGGGGGGCTGGAGTGAGAGGGACCCCAGTGCACAGCTGCTTAACTAATGCCCTTTTTCCCCCCTTCTTTCCTCCGACATAGAAAAGCAGAGTGTGGTGGCTCACTGTCAGTAACATGCAAGGAAACAGGAGGTGGAAAAGAATTCATTCATTTAAAGAATGATTTGTTTTTCTGTGAAAAAAGCAAAAAATAAATGTTGTGTTGAGACTTAATGAGAGGCAGACATAATCTTTCACACTGAAGTCAAAACTAGGCCTCAGATTAGATCTTATTACATTAAAAAAAAAACATTGAAGTCAATGATTTAATTGAAAAAAAAACAAAAAAAACACTCATTTCTAAACCAGACTCAACTGCAGCTGCTACACCTAAACCCAGCTCACACTGCCACCAGGGAGCCACTACTCCCCTCACACTAGTTTAAAATCTGATTAAAAACACACCCCACAAACTGATTTTTTTCTCTCCCTTTTTTTTTTTCCTCTTCTGTGGTGTTTCAAACAGAGTGACAGATCAACGAGCGCATGAGCTCTCACATGGCTCAGCCTGTCAACATCATCAGCATTAGACAATTAAGCCTTGGTAGCTGCAGGAAATATATATGCATTATATATTTTATATATATATCCTCTGTAAATATTTACAGCACAAATCTATTCCATCCATTCACCAAGCACTAACAAAACCTTACTGTACTCCCTCTGTCTCTCTCTCTTTTTCTCCGAGTCCTCACCACCAGCACCCCACCACCCCTACATCTGCGATTCATTGACTTTACAATTTACCACATGTCGAGATGGGAGAGGTCGAGCCTCCATCTGAATCACGGCACAAATATGCAAGTGATTTATTGTTTTAAAAACCCTGGGCCGACTTAGTGCAACTCCACTTTTCCTGAGCATTACTCCTATTGGCAGACCATGAACAATTACAGTTCGGACTAATTAAGCTCCGAGAATGTGCTGTGCACCGCTAATGTCTAGCAGACCCCAATTTCAGTTTAATGGTGCCAAACTTTGCTTCTCAGCCCCCCTCTCCCACCATCACCACCACCAACCTCCACCCCTCGAACTTAACTCCTCAAATCCAAAGCAGATTGTAGTTTTTATGGCTGTTTGTTGAGTCGAAGAAAAATAAGGACCTTTTTTTTTTTTCTTTTCCTCCCCCCTCTTTCCTCGCATAGGATGAGAGGAGCAGCAAGAGAGGGGAGGCAAAGAGGGACTGCTGAGAGGGAGACAGAGAGCGGGAGCCGCTTCCGCCATACTTTGTAAACAAAAGTGATTTGCAAGACAAAAGGAGCGCAACCTTCCGACTAAATTCAGAGTGCACTTTGCAGCTTGAGGGAGAAAGCGCAGCCATGCCGTGCTGCAGAAACCCCTGCGGACACCAATTAGGCCCGATTAACATGTAAAGCCAATTTGATAAGGTGTGGGCCCTATCCCTTAAATCCGTATTAAAATATCTTGCCTCTTGTTACAGCCTAAAATTCCATTTACAGCAGCCAAACACATATAATCCATACGACATACTTTTGTTATGCTTATAGCAGCTGACATGTTTAGGAAAGATACCGTCCATGTCAGATAAGGCCTCAGCAACGTGGGAGCACAAAAGAGGTGGGGATGTATTCACGTTTGCATGTTCATTACAATAATCTGAGCAGAAAATCTCAAGGAAATCTTGTTTCTTAGTGAATAAGAGTAAATAAAAAGGGATTTTTTTGGAAAAAAAAAAAAGGGGGGGGGGGATCAAAGTGGATTTAAAAAAAAAAAAAAAATGGGGGAATCTGCAGCAACAGCAGCACAACTGAAACAAAGAGGGATAAAGGAGAGAAAAGCCATTGTTTCAACCACACAAAGCCTTTTCACCGTCTTCTTGTAGAATCGTTGCAGCTTCTGAAGCAGCTTCTCTCTTTTTTTTTTCTCTCCACACTGTGGTGAATCCTCACCGTTGCATTTTCACCTCCTCTCCACCATTTGCCCCCACCTCCACTTTCTTGTTCTTTTATAAACTACTCGTAATTATACGTCGAAACTCAAAACCTCCGCCAAAAGTCTCCAGGCCTGGAGAATTATGGGGCCAGGGGTGGCGTCAAATATCTTAACATTCATGAGACCAAGAGGCAGTAAATAAAGCTGGTGGATTTACGGCCCTGCAGCCCCGATGCAGGAGAGCTGGCCGCCCAGATCCCGCTTCTCCCTCCCCTTAGTCTGTACGTCTCCAAACCTGTTGAGGTGTGATGTTAGCCCACAGCAACCAGAGTTAACCCGCCGCCCCCCCCCCCCCCCCCCCCCCACAAGCCCCGTGTTAGCATAGGCAGGAAACAAAAGGCAGACGCGGGGAGGAAGGGAGATAGAGGGAGCAAAAAGGAACAAGAGGGGCGCGTGAAAGGAGATGGAAAACCTGGGGTGCACTAGCCAGACCACTTCCCCAATTCAACCTGCACCCAGTGATTCAGCAGGGCCTTTGTGAGAGGTTTAAGGAGGAGGGAGATGGCAGAGAGAGAAGAGGAGGAGACAAGGGCAGGAGGGCTTTTAAAGCCCGGGCACAGCGTCATGTCAAATTGCTAAATGATACTAAATTGTGAGGCTCCTTGGACCTAGGTGGTAGGAAAAACAAATTGTTAGTGGTTATGACTCCCAGAGGTATGGTAACGGCCTCATAGAGGAATTTATTTTTCTTCCCCATCAAGTCATGCAAACACAAAAATAACACAAACAAGTTAAGTTGTCCAGATAAATTAACTGGAAGTACCAGCTGAAGGGCATCGTGTAAAAAAAATTAGCCAAAAGAATTTACAGGTTTGAGTTAAAAAAAAAAAAAACTCAATTTAAATCATTCATTTAAACGCCTAAAATATAAATTAAAAAAAAAATATATATATATATATATATATATATATATATATAGGAGCTTCAGGAAATCCAAGAAGACCAGATGAGGAAAACTGGAAAGAAAAGGCAACGAGAATCAAAGGCTTCCATGACAAGACTGAGAAAAAGTCTCATTCTAATAATACTAGCAGTCATATTCAGAGCCTAACATGACATGTTAGGGAGCAAGACAGGTAATCAATGTCCAGGTGAATTATTTATACCAGCTTTAAGTCTAATAGATTTATATTACAGCCACCGCTGACTTCAAAGCTCTAATGGCCAGACACACAGGGCGCTGCAGACAGAGGGGGCCGAGGCAGTACAGTAGGAAGACCACCGCCAGCCGAAAAAAGCCCACTCAAAACTGCTAAATGAAGCTGTAAGAAATATTGTCTCATAACCTGTTAATAAGCACCTCCTCAACAGTCGGCAGGGCTTTAAATTATTCCAATGACTTTCTTGACTGTGAGGAAATGGAGCAAAGACTACACAGCACGCTACAAATCATACACAAAGATTTTATGTTTAAAAAAAAAAAAAAAAAAACATTAAAAACACACTCCCTTTTCTTAATTGTGTGTGAAAATAGGGATTTGGGGGCAGCGATAAGAAAGCAAAGGTCGGCACGTCTCGCCACAGCATCCTCCAGACATACCACACAATTTACTGCTCTTTCGAACTGCCTATGCACAATGAAGCGAGCACTCCTCAGACTGCAGGACACGGCGCTGCATGAGTAAAGAAAAACTACAAAAACTCCTTTTGCCACCGAAACAAGGAAGCCCTTCACTTCAAATCATGCGCATTGTTGCGAATGCGTGTTTGTGTCAGTGCTGATGAGAATAACGAGACTAATTCCACATACCAGCCTGCAGCGTTAACAAGGCAAGAGGAAGAATGGCTAAATGTTCTCCTGTACAGCAGATCAACTCTCTCTCACACACACACACACACACACACACACACACACACACACACACACACACACACACACACACACACACTGAGAGAATACAAGAAATTGCTTCACCTGCGACCGTGGCGATTTTGTGAAAAGCTGAAATTGTGTCACAACACAAAAGAAGGCATCATGTGTCAGACGTGCCTTCATTTTCAAGGTGTGTGCATGCAGAGGTTAAAACGAAATTGAGGAAACAAATATCGGTTTCGTTAGAGCTGAGTTAGTGGAGGGGGCGGAGGGTCAGATTTCCTAATGCCTGGTCTTTGCCTTAACCTTGTTATCTGAGATGGCAGGTCCTAAACTACAGACTGGTAATTGCAACTATTTAAAATAGGTGAAAATAAATAAATAAATAAAACATGGTGGAGAAAATTATGCATTCCCCTGTGGGACCAGTGAGGTGGTGAGAAAATGAGTAAGTGTTCATAATTACAGCATGCTTGACTGTGTCTTAATAAATAAATAACATAGATTTATGTATAAATATAGGCTGAAACGGCTCGTGTGTTAGTTAAAGGCAGCTGAATCCTCCAGGAAGCAAAAGCGGCACACATGCCAAGCACAGCAAAGGGTTGCACAATCATTTTCATTCCTACAAAATGTCATACTTGGATAAATATATGCAGATATTAAAATAGTAATAATTAAAAACTGCTTTCTTTAAAAAAATAAATAAATAAATAAAGGTTTCATGCATTGCACCTTGCACACTGTCTTTCCACGTTTTGACACATGCAAATCACTTTGTAAAGCTCATTTGCATATTGATTTTATTTGCGTGTGATTTTTTTTTTTGTATGACAGAGAGCCATAATGGCTGCATGCTGGTGCAGCTTAGGATAGAAAAAGGACATTTTTTGATGAGGCTTTGCAAACACATGCCAATCGAATTTATCACTACAGGCTGCAATCATGTATTTGCAACCTTTATTATTAATAATACTGCTGTGGGTATTTTAAAAAAAAAAAAAAAAAAAAAGAGGATATTTTAAAAAAAAACACCTCAAAGTGCAAGTGCATTTTAATAAAAGTTGCTAAAGCAGTAAATCAAGCAACAACTGAGTGATCCGTGAACACCAACCTGCCACATAATCTGAATGTGACTTTTCACTGCGGTTAGCCCTGTTAGCATGTTAGCTTCCACGCATGCCGCCGTACTGTACACTTGGTGAGGAGTTGCACAACTTGGCTCCACATTTTTATCGGCAGCACTTTTGGGTGACAACACTGGATGCCTCCTCGGGAGCCCATGTGTGTGTGTGTGTGTGTGTGTGTGTGTGTGTGTGTGTGTGTGACAGACAGTGTGAAGAGTGTGTGTTCACATATCTAGCTGTAAATAAATGAACTTACTGTGCGTGCTGTCGGAGAAAGTGATCCATTGGGAAGGTAGGGGCTTGTGAGATCGGGGATCATTATAAATGGATAGCCCGGGTACGGTGGGCTCTTGAACAGCCCTCCATCTTGCCTTTTCGCAGCTAACATGGCGGGGGGGGGAGGGAGAGGAGAGGGGAGGGGGGGGGGGGAAAGAGGAAAACTTTTTTTAAAAAAAAAAGTGGCCTTGGATACTTATTTCCTGAAAATTGCATTTGAGGAATAAAGCGGAGGAGATCTCCTCGGCCATGCACACATATTGTCATGATGCAGAATGAACAAGAGAGGACAATAAAGCAGAAACTCACCCTCCTCTAAACTTTCTCTTGTTTTGTCTCTGAAAGTTTCAGATCTAGGCGGAGGCCGTCTTTCCGCCTTGAAATGCAACGAAACACAAGGATTGCGTTAAAGTGAACACAGCGGGGCGACGAAGGCGATACTTAACTTTCTTTTTGCAAGTCTACCAGCGGCAGTGTCAGTAAATGTAGGCCCCTAAACTTACACAGCAAGGGACGATCGATCCCCGATGTTGAATCTGCAACTTACCTCTGAATCCGACGAGCTGTTTTGATTCGTTTCCGACTCGTTTACAAGAGAAGATTTGACATCTGCTAAATCCCTTTCTGCCGAGGAGTTCTCCGAAATTTTCTCTTCCTGCTCCCCTTCGTCTTTGAAGGAAATCATTTCATCGTTTGCACCCAGATCGTCCCCTCCACCGCCGTTGAGCTGCGGCATTTTTCCCCGAGTAAGAAAAAAAATCCTTTTCTTTTCTTTTTTTTTTCTTTTTTTTTTT
Source organism: Telmatherina bonti (assembly GCF_933228915.1). NCBI lineage: Eukaryota > Metazoa > Chordata > Actinopteri > Atheriniformes > Telmatherinidae > Telmatherina > Telmatherina bonti. The sequence goes on along the minus strand of NC_136630.1, from coordinate 14,380,150 downwards.
TTTTTGTCTTGAAAGGAAAAAAAAAAAAAAAAAAAAGAAAGAAAGTTTTAAACCCTTGATCTCGGTGATCTCGAAAAGTCCGAGTTTAAGTTTTGGGGGTCTGCACTGGCGTTTTCCAAAGCTCTGGCGGTGGGTAGAAAAGTAAAAAAGAAGGGAATCTTGGCAGAAAAAGGAAGCCGGAGAAGGAGCCGAGCCGCTCGGATTGAGTGAGTTGAAGTTGGTCGGAGTGGTTTTCAGTTCAAAGGCGGCGCTGATTGACAGATAGAGAGGGATGGAAATAGAGAGAGTCTGGATTCAGGATTATTGACAGGGAGAAACACACAAGAAACTAATGAGATTCAAACAGGGAGGGACTTGAAGTGACGTTTTCATAAATAGGAGGAAAAAAGACAGAGAGAGAGAGAGAGAGAGAGGAGAGGGGGGGCGGGAGAGAGAGAGAGAGGGAGAGCTGGAAGAAGCCGGCGGACGACTGCAGTGAAAAGCATGTGAGGAGGAAAAAGGCAGTTTGGGAGCAGGACAGTGATGGTAAAATAGCAGGGAGATAGGAGTTGCTTGCAAATGTGGATTAAACGCACATATGGGCGGTCTCCCAGTGGAGAAAAAAATGAAAAGAGGGCACTTCCTCAGGCTGTTTGCAACCAGTTTGACTTCTCTATTCTCGACCAGTCTGTCACACTTAAATCGAATGGAATTTATATTAAACCTTATATTAAATATTTTTATTTTCTCCACACCTTCGGCTTCTATAACCTACTTTTGTCCTTTTTTGTGTGTGTGTGCTCACTAAATATGCAAGGCCTATCAAAGGAGAATTACTCTGAGCTTGTTTTTCTATTTTATCTGCTTTGTCAGCTCCTCAGATCTATTTTTCATTATATTGGCTAATGTTTCCTTAGATCTATTTTTTGGGATAGAGGGTGTTATTGCATCCTGCTTTCTTGACAGGTGTGATGTCCTCTGGGACTAACCTGAATTCCTCACTGGCAGCACAGACTGAGCTCCTTTTATTTTCCGTCTTCTTCCTCAGCAGCCAGACTGGACACAAATAACTGATGCAGATTTTGGATGCTCCAATTCTGTTTGTTATTTTAGTGTAACACAACCTTAATAAACGCCAACAGGAGCTCGTGGACTGTAGGTTTGCAGCTAAATAGAAAAATAGAATGAAGGGAATATATTTAGTCATCTTGAAATAAAAGGATTGACTCCTTTGTTTTCTTTGTTGTTTAGTTTTATTGATTTTACAAGTATATTTGCAAAATGTCAGTGGACACTAAAAAAGTGGACATTAAAAATTAATTTGATACCCGGAATAAAGCACAATAATTAGGAAATTTTAAAAAAATACATTAAAATAACAAAAAAAACAAAAAAAATCTTTATATCCATGTTATTGAATTTCCTAAAGCTCCTTTCTCCCCAGTAAAATACGTGTTTATATCACTGACTGGGATTCAGTAACCTCATCTCACCAGGGGGAAATGCAGCTTCTGTTATAGCCAATATTTGATGTGGCAATCACAAAAAAAAAACATCAATTAATTCAAAGATAGCTGCAAGAAATGACGCTGAAACATACATCCAGGTAACTCTCTTGCAAATAAAACAGTGTTAGATCAAAACAAGCTGCAGAATTACTGATTTAAAAAAAATATTGTTTCATGTCTTCATGCTGTTAGACGTATGAAAACAAATATTATGACACTAATTTCTCTGTATCTGCTCTCAGCAGTGTTGTCAAACAGCACTGATGGGGGAATTTTTTTTTTTTTTTTTTTTTTTTTTTTTTTTTTTTTTTGCACGATGAAGCACCAAAGTGCAAATCTCAGTCTGCCTACCAACACAGCCCAGACCAGGCAACACCATGAAAGCAGACGACTTCGCTCAGTGATCACTGATGTGCTTTATCTGGATGAGGTGAAAGCAGCGTTTGTGTTGGCTGGCTGCAGCCCAGCCAGCAGTGTTAGGGAGCAGGGAGGAAGGGAGAGAGAGAAGAGAGAGAGAGAGGGATGATTGCCGTCTCTGGTTCGCATCCAGTGCGTCTGTGTTCTGGCAGCCGGTGGAGGAAGAGGCACCCTGCTGCGCGGGGGCCCTCCAAACCCAAGCCCGCACAGACCAGACCAAAGCAGAGGAGCTCCAAGCTGGCCTCTCCCCGGATTGCCTCAGCAGGTACCTGAGAGTATACTGGGGGCTGGCAGCATGTTATCACGTGTGCCGTGGGGACACCTGCTTCTGATGCTGCCCTAGTGATTCTAATCTACAGGACTCTTTAATATCATGATGATAGGCTGCGCTTGCCGCCTCCGCTGCTGTGGATGATGGAGGAGAAGTGTGTCCTGTCTTTTTGTCGGTCCTATTCATATTCATTATACGTTCTGCATGTTCACCTACTGTATCTTCCTTGTTGTTATGTTTTTGTCTTTTTTTTAACAACTGGGGATTGTCCTCCATCCATACACTCCCCCACTACCTTCGTCTCTAAGCATAAAGGGAACCAGAAGCATCACCAGTGTCCAACCACACAACCTCAGTTTAGCACTGTCAGGACAGATCATGAAGTCTGAGCTGACACTTCCTGAGCACTCAGTCATATCTAAGTTAAAATGCAAAACACATGCATCTTAACCTAACAGAAAGCTTTAATGTTATTTTTATATCATGCTCGTCATTTTTCTGAGCATCGTTCCTTTAATATTTAGCCTGTACTTCTAAGTAGGGCAGAAAACAAAATATAAAACAAATTATATTTGGTTTTGCTTCAAGTGTATATATATTTATAATATTGTCTGTATATATGGTAGAAAGTTTGATTGTGCTTTTTGTTCATGTTGAAGATGTAATTAGTTAAATCACAGTCAAAGCAGTGTTTGGTTGTGTCTAGGGAACAGGCCTTCAGTGAAGATGGCGTGCTGATAAATATCAGTAATAATCTCATAATTCCTCTAAATCTCCTCCACATATAGTACATTCAAAGCTTGTGTATAAAAAATAACACATATAGTATCTGTACAATTTAATTAGCATATGTTTAGTGTGCGCCAGCTTCCAGCCAACTTTATGGATCAATACTTTTTACACATTTTCATACAATATTGCCCTTTTTGTCTCAACTTCAGAGGTAAAAACAAAACCAGGTGTGTGAACTAAATCCTGCCTGAACTCTCAAAGACACCGACTGGAGAAATGCTTACGCAGAATAGCAAACTACAAAAAGAAATGACTGACGTTTCTATACGAACACCCTTCATCCCAAGCATCACCAACACATGCACACGCCGTCTGCGCTCCTAAACAGTTAATTACCCATCATGCATCCTCAGCGCACAACCACAACCAGTAAAAAGTCCCTCAATGCTTGATTAACATATTACTGCTGGAAACGTTCTCCCTTTTTTCCACACAAAACTCTGCTTGTTTTAAGGTAACTGATTTATTCCTCCAATGACGTTTGTTCCCTAAGTGAAACTTAACTTCCCTTGCATTTGCTCAACTGCAAATTTCCTCTATTGTTTGGAGTCACGTTGTTTTTACATTTGCTGCATTTATTGCTAGTACACCTCACATAAATTCCATCAGCATGATAATACTGTAGTTAGCTGTAATTACATCTATACTAATGGTCCTCGTCATTATTTCGGACCGGAGGACAGAGAAAAAGAATGACCTGATTATGAAAAGCATGTTTCATGCTGTATATAATTTGTTAGAAAAAAAAGGGAAAAATCAACATGTGTGCTTGCGTTTGTGTGCAAATGTCAGTCGTCGTCAGTTGTGCGTGCACTGTTGTCCTTGTTAAACTCGCCGTGTTACTGTTCTCTAAGCAGAACATTTCTGTGTGTGCTTTTTAAATGGCTGCAGCGAGGTTTGCATTGCAAACATCAAAACATGCCAAATGACAAGGTGAGAGTTGCTTTCCTGAAAAGTGAAACCATTACCTGAGTACATTGTATTTTAATTATTATTTTCCTCCTTATTGATCGTGTAGAAAAGTAGTTTCTCTGCTCCTTTGCTCCTTAGCACTTCATTCATTTGACACAATAGGCCAGTTTATTTGAAATAAAATCCTTGCCTCTGCATATTGTGTATTCACAGGTTCTTGAGTAATGGATTTGAGCAGCAAAATGCTCAGAGTGCAATGATAAAAGCTTTTAGGGCTTTTATCAACATCATGTCTCCTTCACATGAGAACTTCTTGTCAGGGAAGTCAGAGCATAGAAGAAATGCAGCACATCTGCTCATGTAGAGCGACGTAATCTGAGGTCATGATCAGAGATTGTATCAACGGGGAGAAACACTGCACTGAAAAGACTGTAAATATGGGTTTTTCTTGCATTTATTTTTCTTTGTGCATCCTATAACACAGATTATAATCAAGAAAAATGACAATGATGTGAATATATAAGTCTAACTGGCCTGTGACGGCACTTAAAGTTTTATATTGGTTTCATGAACTGTGCAACAAACAGCTCATTGTGCATTTTATTAAACTAAAAGTTTGTGAGTTAATAATCAAAACAGGCCAAATCTCAGGATGCAATTTCTAACTTTTGCCATGAATAAAAAAAGCCTTGCAGTTGGATCAGGGATTTTTGAGAACAGTCTGGACATGCGTGATTAATGAAGGCCCACTGCTTTTCATATCAATGCAAGCAGGAATTGAGTGTCTCCAGAACTCGTCCACACGGCATCGTGGGAACCATATCAGGCCGACTATGTGAGCTGTCTCCCGTCGCCTCCAAAACAAACAGCCAAGCGTTTTTCAGAAATGGACGTGATAGTCATTAATCAAGGTCCCAGGCAGGCCCTGAACTCTCTAAACATGGAATCCACCTGAGAGACAAGGTAACTTATGTACTCTGCTGCTGTGGATCTGCAGGCCTGCGCACACACCGCTCACCTGTCCGTCACGGCAGCATCTCGCAGGACGAGGCGAGCCAAGCCACTGCTGGCTGGTAAATGTTACTTAAAGGTCAGTGGTATAGAAGCCAGTCGGGTGGCGGTTTGAGAAATGTTTTCACACTGGCTGTACAGTGAATGCATCAGGCGTCAGGTGGCCAAAGGGGATTTTCATACTCTGATTCATGTCTTGATGAGTGAGAGAAGATGGCGTGATTGCTGCTGGAACTGACTCTGTTTATCTGCAGTTGTGCTCCAGTATTTCCACGTCACTGAGGGTAGTTTTGAGTTTATCACACAGAAAAATCCCTGACAGACTGCACAGTTAAACCAGAGAAGGATTCATAGGTGCATGAACCCCGCGGGGACTCTTCAGAGCAGGACGACATAAATATGAGCTCTTATCTCACTCTTTCAGTCACAATTGGAAGCTCCTGATTAATTTTAGCATCTCAGCTGGTGAGTCACGAAAGGGAAAGTATGACAAGAAACTTAATCTTTGACCTTTGTGTTCTTGCTACCTTAACCAAAGTGGTAAGCAGGAGCGAGAGGCACACATGAAGAAAACAACTTCCTGTTTGGTGTATGTGGACAAAATGGGAAGCCCCTCTTTTCTTCCTGTCCTGCGAGCAGGATCCTCCTCATGTTAGTGCAGTTATAACGGTTAAACTCACTCTGACTTTTGCTTAAAGGACTGGGAGCATCTAACTGAAGGTACTTGCTGTATCAGGAAGCAGGAAGCCGCTTTGTAGGAGAAAGAAAGATGAAGTGTTTTCTTCGTGTTCCCTACAAGGAGGCCTTAATTAAAACCACATTAAGTAGAAGTTGAACTTTTGGGGTTCTTAATGAAGATCCATGATGTGCATGATGGAGTCAGGTTTCCTTTCTGATGTCATAGAAAGCACAAGTTTAGGTTGCAAACAATTGACATTTTGTCATCTTTACAGAAATTTAGATAAAACCAGAGAAAGGGATTCATAAAGTAAGCGCATATGAACCTGACTGCTCATTTCCTAAGCGATGAAGTAGCGCCAGTTTTCCTTTCAGTGCTGTAAGTTCTTGGACAAAGCTTTGGCGCCGGGGAACAGTTGCATCTTTACCATTCGCTCTTACCAACAAGCGATAGAGCGAAAACATAACCCTGAGTCAAACAAGTTACCTCTCGCTGTAAATCAGAGCAATGCCACGTTCATTCCTGCCGTGTTTTCATTAACAATGGAGCTGGAAAAAATCATGAATAGATATCGGGGGTGTAAAGTGACAGCCTCAATGTACCCAACAATGAGATTAGTTGCATTTTACTTTCTTGTACAAAGTGTATGATAATAGACTGTGCTGTGCTTAAACCAATACACACAGATTTGTCATCAGTATAATAAAAAACATGCAGGCAAACATTTAGCTCGGTGATATTCATGATTATGTGGACACATTTTTATGTATCGGCACACACATTTCTTTACCTAACACTTTAAAGCAACAGTTAGGATGCTTATGGAAGACATTACTATCAAATTACTGTGTTACTTAAACCATTATCTGCAAAATTATCTCTATTTAAAATACTGATCAGTCATAAAATGTACACCAGGTACATGTACACCATGTCCAGTGTTGGTCCATGAGGCCCACAGTCCTGCAGGTTTTTGATGTTTCCTGCTACAACACGCCTGATTCAATTAAAATGGACGTCATCAAGAGTTTTTTTTTTTTTTTTTTTTTTTTTTAATTTAATTAATTAATTTTTTTATATCAAGTTTTCCCCTTGCCTGAAATGACCCACCAATCTGAGTCAATCACGTCAAAGCAGGAGACATCTAAAACCTGCAGGACAGCAGTAGTGCTGGACAGGAAGCAGGCCTTTCTTATAAACAATGTTATGTTATGTTATGTTATGTTATGTTATGTTATGTTATGTTATGTTATGTTATGTTATGTTATGTTATGTTATGTTATGGTATGTTATGTTATGGTATGTTATGGTATGCTATGTGACTATGTTGTCAATTTGTATTCAAATATTGGATTTTTTATGATCATTTGTCTGCAAGTTATCAAGTAATTAGTTGGCTACTTTTTACATGACAGCTCCAGTTCTCATTTATTTTGCAGGAAAAGCTATTGGACATGGCACAAAAATACCAGAAAAGTGCAGTATTACAATGCAGTAACAGTCTAAAGTGGCAGGAAATACTGAAACCTGCAACTTCCGTTAAAGTATTTTAACCACACAACAAAAATACAAATTACAGTAATTAGCTAAAAGTAAATGTTTAGGAGTCTTTGCAGCAAATTGAAGGTAAAATACCACAGTAAAAAGAGATTATGTGGTCATTCAATGTGGTAAATGTCAGATCTGTTATTGATGACTTCACTGATTAACATCTTTGTGCTAAATCCTGCAAATTCCCCGTACCAGTCAACATATTCTTATTTTGATTTGTAATTATGCTTATATTTATTTGTAATACTTTGCATGTATATACTAAACATGCAAAATTTATGCAAACAGAAGTTGTAAGGTAAACTAAACTTTAATAGTCAAAGCCAGAAAACTGATTTAAAGTTTTGAATCTGCATAACTCCTCCAAAAGTTCCCGATTGAAAAGAAAAACATGGACAGCACAGTACAATCTGCACTGATGTCATCAGATGGGATAATTCAACAGTTGTTTTCTGCTTGTTCTCATTTTCCTTGAAAGCTGGCAAACAGTGAAAAAAAAGCGGGGGAAACAAACAAAAAAGGAGGGAAACAGAATACAACAAAGTACACATTTAGCTGTGTAATTTCGCCCTTTGTTGAAACATTCTTTGTTGTCAGTGTGAGACAAATTCTTCACTCACAGCAGCTCTTAAGGTCTGTCAGTCTTTTGTTCTAATGTTTGACTCTGATGGAGGGATGAGAGTGCAAGAAGTTTAAGGGCATAGTTTGTTCAAATATCGATTGCCTCTCTGGTTTTCACTTTTCCTGAAAATTGATCCCAAAATCCTTCATAATTACAAAGATAGTCCTGTGTTAGACAGATCAGATGTGGTGTGGACACATAATGAACTCCTACACACACACACACACACACACACACACACACACATGCATACCCCCCCCAAAAAATATGGCCCCAAAGCTTCATGCTTCGGCTTCAACGGGAATGTTTTGGCTGCAGCCCTTGTGGTCTTCTTCGAAGGCCTAATTGAGAAATGAATGCAGAAAAATCAATTGGTCTAAAGTTTTATGGCCAATAGACTCCTGAAGGCTTCAAGCGAGTAACAATCAATGCTTTCCACATGGGTGGCTCCAGAGCTCCCTCACTCTTTTGTTTATGTGCTCATAGCTGGAGGTTTTCAATATATGAATTTCAATTAAATAAACAGTAATGAGTTTTCTACCTTTCACAGTCCCATGTGATACAGGATGTATATTCCAGGGCATGAAATCATGTACTTAGTTGCCACTTAGGTACGTATCAAGCTTTCTAGAATTGGGGATATTTTATGTAGAAACTGTGTGCCCTCACTGGCAACACTTTTGAGCCTTATTTACACTTGAAAATGCAGATTTTTTAACATTCTGCTATCATCTGCCACAGTTGTAGGTGGGTGAATCAGTGTGTTTTTGTGCAACCCCTTTGCCTAGAGGACACCAGCTTATTTAAAGCCATTTGAAAGCCCCCGTGCATCATGATCAGGTCAATAAAAATGCAACCTTGAATTCCCATTGACAGAATGGTCTTTTTCTAGTCATCCAACCACCGCGAGGAGATATCACTTTGTTAGGACTCAAAGCAAGACAGAGATGTCCAGCCACATGAGAAGGAGGTAATGCGATGAGTGGGAATGGTTTTACCTTTAAAACAGCTGCTTTTTTTCTGTTTTTTTTATTTTTATTTTTTTTTATTAGTTTGTTTGTTTGTTTTTGTGGTAGTTATTGTCAAAACCTCCTGGAAAAAAAAAGGACATCTGCTTGTGGTTGTTGCAAGGGGAAAAAGACGAGTGCCATGTTCCTCTTTGTGCTCGTTAACCACCTTCCAAATTCATCATAAGCCCAGAGATCAGATCACAGTAATATTTGATCAATATTAATAAGGATAGGCAAACTCCTCCAGTAATTACCACAGTCTCAGGGCTTTGATTTCGACCATTACTAACGCCTCTGCATCTTTAGATTAAAAAAAGCGACCCCCTTTTATTTCGTAACATTAAATCCCGACATGCATCTTCTAAAAGCTCTAATAAGACAAAGATAAGATTTGCATCCCCATACAAGTGTCTTTTTCAATTGATTATGAAGCCGCCATTGATGTGCGAGAAATTGATGTTTTCCTCTGTTCTTAAGGGCGGCTAATAGAAGGGGCGGGCTTTGAGGAGGAGACTTTGCTACTTTGATCTTCAATCAGTAAAAAATCCCACTTCTTCTTTGTCAGACTATATTTGGTAAATAACAGTGACAATCTGCCAGGCCTACAGATGGAAAGAAGGAGAGAAGGAGAGGAAGAGAGATGTGTTGACGCGATAAAGAGGGATTGGTGGGAGAGAGGAAGATGGGAGGACAGTGGGAGAGAAGGGTATAAATAGCTTGCTTGTTAAATTTCTGATGTTATAAAATGAGATATGACTGTTACATTGTTCTCTTAAACACGCCAAAGTTTTTTGCGCGATTCTCAAGATGCCAAAATAGCTGAAACCCTCGGGCGCTGTCACCTCATGTGGCCGATGACAGGAAATATTTCTTACCTTGTTTATTTTGAGCAAATCAGATGGTGCAAAACTGCATTTGCGTTTGTAAGACCTAACAGTATGACACACACTGCAGGCTTCTAATTAGGCCCTATGAAAAACAACAGGTGGATGTGAGCAAAGTTATAAATCAGTCTGATGATATGTCTGCCAAAAGGCCTCTTGCCTTCTCTGCTCTTTTTTTCTTCTTCTTCTTGATGCGTCTGCAAAAGAGGAATCGTTGGCGGACATGCACTCTGAACAGATGCACATGATGTTTTGTACATCCCACGCATACTTGCGCAGCACATCATTTCTGTCTGGGTTCTTTAAATCAGATTTTCATTGTCTATGTAGACGTTTGGTGTAAGGGACAGCTTGTGAGCTATGGGATATACAAATACAGTTCCAAAGCCAGAAAATATGCCACCTTGAATCTTTACTGGCAGGCAAAATGAAAATCAAGATGAGATGCATTTATTTGAACATTTGAGGGAACCATCCTGCTTCCACATGTAAAAATATCTGTAGAAGAGAAGAAAAGAAAATAAAATATCATCGCTGATCTGTTTAATCAGTAAAAAGGACCAAATGATCCTGAAACGGTCAACACTTTCACTTCAAAGGAAATATATTATTTGACAAGAGTATCTTCTAAGTGAAGTTTGCATTTTTCTTTTTCCTAGCATGGATTTTCTCTCTTTATGTTCCAGTTTAATTCCACAAAACAAAGACATTCAGATTGTATTATTATGACAGCCTAAATTTGCCAAACCTGTAAGTCTGAACATATCCATTATTTCTCAGGATGTACTTCATCCCTTGTCTTAGCAGATGGGAAACGTTCAGCCACAACTGAACGTGAAAATAATAAAGCAGAGATTAATTGATGGGTAGAAATTTACTGGTGATACTTTGTGTTTCTGCAGAACATTCAATGTCTGAACTCTTGGTATTTAATGCTGATTGAGCAAACAATGAAAAAAGGGGTTTTCTCAGCAGCATGAAAGTCAAACAACAAACACATAAAATTACACATCTACATGTAGCATAAGCCTGCATCAAAATGAAACATTTCATTGTTTCGCTTCTGAAAGAGACTTGCTGGCTGGTAAAGTGTTCATGTAGGAGGAGATAAGATGAAAAACACCTGAAAGGGTTGTGAGGATGGCTTATTTGTGATGTGATATCAACAGGTGGAAAGCAACAGCAAGAAAAAATGAAATCATTTTAAAGTATTCTTAACTGTATGAAAACAAACAGGCGGCAAATTAAAGGAAGAAAAAAGATTGCCTGACTCCTAACAGGATGCACTCACTTAGACATGCTATGAGAAGCATGTTTTTTATGTTCAACTTTACGTTCATGGAAGAAAATTTGGAAGAAATTGAGAGAAGTTTCCACTTCCGCAAGAAATATAGTGACACAAAACCTTTTTAAGAATATGTCGATTGGGTTTACTGACAATAATTTGCCATTTGAAACATAATAGTTTATCTCATATATTATGTCTTATCTCACTTAGATTAAAGAGGCAAAAAGGAAATTCTGAGACCAAAACCTAGACCAAAACTAAGAAAGTGGGAAAAAAAGTCTGATTGAAAAGGGGTGAAAAGAAGTTTGAATTGCAGAAGTTTGAGCTGATTAAAAGAAAAGCCCACAGTTTAGTTAAAAGGAAGATGACATGGTAGGCAAAGAGCTGCGATGCTTAACTGGACAGACGGAGAACTGGAGACGAAGCCAGAAACAGAGGGAGCTCAGTGGGAGGTTGTGGAGAGGCTGGGGGCAGGCTTCAGGCAGAGGAGAGGGCAGAGAGGGATTCACGGCCCAGGATCAACAACAGCACATTCAATAAACCCCCACGGACACTTGGGAGAAAACCTAATATGCCTTCAACACATGCAAGAGCTCATTTACAAATGTTTACAACCTTTAAGGAACAAAAAAGGTGATTTGATGCTGTTCGATATCAACCATGTTAAAACTAAACAGCAAACTGGGAATAAACCTGAAAGAGAGGGCATGCACGGATGATTTTTTTTTGGTTTATTTGTTTCCATTATTGTATTTTTTTCATTCTCATTGCTTTTTCACCTCTTCTACTGAAGAAAATAGGAACCAAAAACCAAAGCATGAAGCATAAAGCAGGGAAAGGTCAACTTTATACCTGAGTTACTTTTTTCAACAGACAACTCACAATATATGCTGAATATTTAACCAAATCACAGATTAATGACTGTCTTTGATGAATGATATTAAGCGATATCAAGTGCTTATGAACATCAACTGGCTACAGTTTTTAGATGATAAATATTTCAAGTAAAATTGTGGTGTGTAAAAATTGGCAGAAGATGCAATGAATACTCCTGTTTGTAATGGATTTGGATCTTAATGTATTCATTACGATGTTTTTATGAGGGTTTATTTATTTATTGAGTTTATGTGTGCATGTTAGACTTCCAAATAACAGGACTGTATGACCTCAACACTGTGTAATTGCAGAGTTGTATTGATTTTTATAATTTTCAAGTGATTCATGAATATGGATTGAAAGAAAAGGCGAAAACACAAATCATATTTTTGACTAAATGCACATTTTAAGATAAGTCTGACTTCATTCCCTTCCTAAACTGAGAGAATAGAAGGTTGCGAATGTGCTGCAGCTGAAAAAGCTCCGGTGAGGACTGAGGGCTTCGTGTAGTGGTTACCGGCTCACTGAAGCCTCTGACCCAGCGACCACCAGCCTCTCAAAAGTAACTCAAGCCAAAAGTGAACATAAGAGGCTCTTTCTTCCAGCCCTGTTAGAGCCAGCATCCATAAAAAGCTCTGCTGCTTCACTCAACCTAAAGATGGCTGCTTCTTTAAAACATCTAGAACTCTTCATTTAAATCCACACAAGCTCATCTGTCCTAAGAAATATGTTGATTTTTTTTTTTTTTTTTTTTAACAGAAAACAGAATCTTTGCACTTGAAAACAAATAATAATAATTATTATTTCCTGGGTTTTTATTATAATCAAGTTGCACACTGACAAGGAAAATGTGAAGGAAAACTTTGTGTACTCTCACAGGGAATGAAATTTTCAGGAGGGTTGTTGCTCTCCGATCCCTGCAGGTCCATTAGTGGCCCCGTATACCCCGCCATGATGGGAGAGAGAAAAACCTGTGTCACACAGTCTGTTTTTTAACAGAGCCTCATCAGCATATTTGAATAATACATTGTGCTTATAAGCATATTAAATGGAATGTGACCATGCGTCATTTGAAGGCAGAGATTAGACCTTCCCAGTTAATTATAAAGATGTCAAGTGTCAGTGGGTGAACCCACGCCCTGAGGTCGCCCCCTTTAGTTTGGTGATTATATGCACAAACTATAGATAAAGTGTCATCATACAGGCTATTAAGGTGCTGAAGTTTAAAGAAAGGCTTCCCCTTCGTCTTTATTACTATGCGGAATCTGTCAGGAGGAGGGAAAACTAGACCACACACTACTAATGGTTTCCCAAACAGATACTACACTGAGCCTTATATTTGACTCACATACTCTGGAACAAAGATTAATAGGGAGGCTCAACTGATGTTAACTCACTAAATTAGCAGGCTTAGACCTTTAAGTTTCTTCTATCTTCAGAGATAACATGCACTTGGCTGAGGCAATAGAAAGGCTGCATGAGCTTGTTTTTTGGTCATTACTGCACTATTAAGACCCAATCAGCTCACCAGGGCAGCCTTGTGGAAAGCAATGCGGGCCTGAGAGAGCACCTTGGGTTCACCTTGACAGGACCGCCAGTCAAACGAGGCAGCTCTCTCTGTGTTCCTGTCAATCTGATTTCCCCTCTGAAGTTCATTTAAAGGGAGGAGCAGCGGCTCACTAGCTCCAAACAGGTAAGAGGGACCCATATTATCAGGCCTCACAAAGAGCAGGGCAGAAGTCTGATGTGCTCTTTCAACTGTACTAAACTGTCTGTATTGTAGTTCAGCTCACTGACTGACTAGACACACACACATATATATGCACGCACACACACACATATATACAGCAGCAGCAGCAGGAGAGGCAGTTCTGTTGGCGGCTTGGAAAACAGAGGGAAAGAGGACAGAAAGTAAAGGAGAATAATCAGAAAGATGAGAGGAACTTATTTGCATGCGGAAATGGAGATGTAAAGAAAAAGATTAAGAGAATAAGGATGAGATTAAATCTAGGAGAGCCTGTCTGCTGTGAGTGTGTAAGATAGGAAGGAGGGAGGTAAGAGTAGGAGGGGAGTACAGGGGTGGGAAAACAAGAGAAAGAGTGCTACGTTTTCAATGGAAGGCATATTGCAGTTCACTTTTCTGATTTTAGGAATACACTGGGGGGGGCTATAGGAATTTGTTTTGGTTTGGGGGAGCCGACACAACATCCACTGTTTCCGCTTTCAGGCATTTCCCTCTATACATACAAACAGACACATACACATGCACACACTCGCTGCATGAGGCCCCAGCCGAGCCTTCCAAGCCTTCTCAATATTTCATGGGATGAACCCATGCTGACTAACTCAAGGCCATGCAAGCAAAGCTCCCTAACCAACCAAAGTGCTCACAATCTGTAAGCTTCCCAACTGCAAATATCCACGATCACTGAAACAATAACATTTACCCAGAAATCAATTGAACCATACAAAAAACACAATACAGCCACGATGATGCCACACATGTAAATTTACATCAGGATATCACATCAGAGATTGTCTCCACGAGAGGAAAAGTAAAGGAGAAGGTGTGTGAACATAAATAGGGTGTAATAATAAGGTTAACAAGTTAGCAGATCTTGGTAAAGTTGAGGCCAAACACAATTACAAGCATCCTTGACGGTATCCTATGGGTCTGAAAGAGGTAAAAGTTCTCAAACTTGTTTTTTGGATTGCAGGAAGTTACCTCATGCAAAGTTCTTCAACTTTTTATGGAAGGGCTGTTCTGTCATGATGGTTATTAAAAAATACATGCAGTCAGTTAGAGCACAACAGACACTTTAAAGTTTCTAAAACCCACAAATCAAAATGTTGAATCAACATAAACCATCAGTGAGAGGTTGGAGGGGGAGTGGTGGAGTATTTACCAGTCTGTTGGTTTTATTTCAAGAGAAGTAATGTTAATTAGTTTATGAAACAATATTCTTTCACCTGACTTAATGTTTTCAAAAGATTTCTTCTCATGCCTGCTTTCTTTGGTGCCAGAATAAGTTGTTTAGGCCGTGTGGCCAAAACTCATTGGTCTGGATTAAGAAGAGATTGTGTGTGAAGTAACATAGCCATTCATAATCATGTGTACTTGTCACAACGTTTCCCATTTGTGACAAGTTAACACCAAGCTGAAGAATGATATCATATCAAATCTCTAATTTCCGGTGGAATGAGGTGACACTTTTTCACAGTAACTGTCCTGCAGAAACCTCAAGCATATTGCAAAACAGTATGTTCAATGAATGCATATGTCATCATACGCATTGGAAAAATGCACTCTGCCCAGTAAGTTAAGATGTCAGTTTATCCAATCAACATGATACTAAAAAAAACCTAAGCATTAGGGTCATCCTGGAAGTGTGTAGATATTAGGTAAAAGCCTGAATTTTTGGCTTGATCTTTGTTTTTGAGTCTGTTCAGCGTGAATATTGAACCATCAAACGCTTCAATTTTTGCCATTCTGCCTTGTTTTGTCTGGATTTTCTTCGAGCTGAGTGTCATCGGAGAGTAAACTATGTGTATGCTCTTCAGTCCTTTGTATTTTTTACCCTCCGCCTCCCTTTTCTCTCTCTCGCCGGATGTGTGTGAGAGAGCCAATGCGCCTGTGTGTGTGTTTGCAAACGAACGTGTGCAGGCTTTGTTTTTCTTTTGAACATCCCTTTGATGTTACTGTTTATTTATTTATTTCTCTGCCTGCAAAGGCCTTTTCTCAGCGGTTAGGGCTACAGCGGATTGGGCGTGCGTTGCTCTGAGTGCCATCCATCAGCGAGGAGCCTCTCTGACTGATGAACCGATGACCTCGGCTCCCTATAGCACATCAGCTTGAAGCTGGAGCTACGCTGGGGGATTTTTGTTTTTAAGGAGATGTAGTGTAACCAGGAAGGCCTCTGCTTCATCATTGGCCTGTCTGAGTGAGCATCAATGTGCGTCACATGTAAAACATCTATTTCATCTCTGGCCAGGAGGTAGTACATTACTTTGGTTTCTCAATGATAATGAATCACTTTTCTGTAGCTATTACAGCTGATTTGATGCCTTCACGTACTGTGCTCATGAAAATTTCAAAACTAGATCAACCACCAAAAGACTTGAGCAGTCATATCTCAAAAGGATCTGGTTCTCTGTGTGTTAAAAAAAAAAAAAAAAAAAGTCAAAACAACTCAGTCTCATTCCACAGCACAAACATATCAGTCTCACAATACATTATAAGTTGTTCTTGTCTTGCTTGTATTCATTCATGTGACTTTTAAATAAATTTATTGTCACAAATCCATACAGCCAAATCCAACATTTTACCTCATCATTTACATTTAGCATCTGTTTTGGTTTATTTTGGACCAAAACGAGATGCAGCTTAGTAGCACACTTGTCAGGGGTTTAACGCACTTCTACTCAGGATTCCTGTTCAGATTGCTGGAACTTTGGTTCTTCCTGTAAAATTTGCAGGTTTTTTTTTTGTTTTTTTTTTTTTAAATGAAAAATGCAACATATTTTGAGCTAAAAACAACCCCCTTGTGAGATACCCCAGGTGTCCTTTAGTGTTGTCACCCTGATGCACCTGCTCTCAGTATTAATAGATGCTGGCAGCAAACATCGGATGAAATTTTGATATTTTTGTCTATAAATGTACAATAACAACAACAAAAAAAAAGGCTTTTAAAAAAGTTGGAGGAGACGTGGCAGATCATGAGATGTGGCAGGAGGACCAGTTAGTTTTCTTCCATTTTTGTTTACTTAACTTGTCAGGTTAAAGCTATAAAACTGGATACGGGGATAGATCACAGTTACTTTTTCCTCTTTTTTTAAAATTTCAACATGTTAAGAAATAGGGCTGCACGGTGGCGCAGTGGTTAGCACTGTGGCCTCACAGCAAGAAGGTCGCTGGTTTGATCCTTGGCTGGTTTGGTCAGTGGCCTTTCTGTGTGGAGTTTGCATGTTCTCCCCGTGTATGTGTGGGTTCTCTCCGGGTACTCCGGCTTCCTCCCACCATCCAAAGACATGCATGATAGGTTAATTGGTCACTCTAAATTGCCCCTAGGAGTGAGTGTGAGCATGAGTGTGGTTGTTCGTCTCTCTGTGTGTGGCCCTGCGATGGACTGTATATGTATATACATATATATACATATACATATATATACACAAACACACAATATGAGGAACAGTAAGTAAACACCAAAGTTCTTCTGCATATCTTGAAAAAAAAAAACCCTAATTCTTCAAGCTCTTTTTAAATGTGTTCACAGTAGGTCATTGCTTTAGATCCCCACTCAGTCTGTTCCACAGCTTTACTCCATAAACTGGCACACGAAAAAACGTTTGAAGTTTTACAGACACAAAAATGTTTACAGCTTAAATCCTGTCAGTTTCAGGATATTTTCTGGAGGTGACTTGTTTAATGCCTATACATATGTTATGCAGAGTTAAATTGAACCAGATCTATCTATCTATCTATCTATCTATCTATCTATGTACATAATAAAAAATAAAAAGTGGATTTGTGTGACCTCTGTCAGCAGTGTGATGGATAAATCTAATGTCTCTTTTTTGCAGTATAGATTATGATGACAACATTTAAAGGTATGACCTCAGACTTCTGCACAGTCATTCACATAAGGTGAAAGCAGAGAAGAGTAAATGATGTGGAGGGAATTGTGGTCTAGAATGCAACTATATTTCTAATGGAAACGCTTGTTAGAACAGTGTTAAATGCATATTAAATACGTGATTTCCAGCTTATTTTAGTTTATTTTGCAGTATAATAATCATAACTTTATAAATATCTGTTTAGGTCCAAGGCATGCTTCCTTCTCAAATACCATTAACTTGCTACTGAATGTTGAAGATGATTTACTCAATACTCAGTATTGAAAGTAGTGTAACTGTCCATGGTGCTGATACAACCTCACCAGTTTATGTCTTTAATCTAAATGTTTAAATAGATTTGTCATTTTATAATCCCAACATACATTTATGTTGTGAGAAACTATAGTATTTATATAAAAAAACAAAAAACAAAAAACAAAACACTTGACCTCAACCGTTCATGAATTACATTAATTACCAGTGTTGGCAAACCCAATTCACCAGGTTTACAAATCATTGACCTGCAGTAAATGTGTTTCTATAAGAACCTGAAAACTGAACTTGAGAAAAAAGGTTGCCTTCTTTCTCCTACAAGGTCAGATGATATCCTTTTCAATGTTCCTTTCTTGATCTTCGAAGCAATCTTTCAGGTCGTGGCCTCCAACTTCATGTTCAGCTTATCTTTGTCCACATCTCTGGCCTTTCTTGGATGAGGTCTTCTCTGGTGGATAGCCATCATCCATCAGCCCGCATGTCTTAACCTGTGGAGTTCAACCTCTGACAGACATCTACCGAGGCATCTTGACAGTTGAAACAACTCTGTGTCCTTTTGTCTCTGTTTGCTCACGCAATTGGAGAGAACTCTTTAACACAACTTTAAATCCTCCAGTCACGTAAAATTGCAAAAAACTGTTGTTTTACAGTCTGCAATATCTTTTAATGGATATAAAAGACTCAAAGATTGTTCTTTTAGTTTTACTTATGAAGCTAAAAGATTTCTCGTTCCTGTAAGGATGAAGGATCAAGACATTTTTTTAGATGTTTTAAGAGTCATGTTTAAGTTTATATTATGATCATCTGAGACTGTACAACAAAGACATGATAACAGACTAAGTTGATCATTTCGTCAGATAATACCATAATTAAACCTTTAATGCCATATTTCTAGGAAATCTTCATGTTCTTTGACTTTGGTTGCATTTCTTAATTTGTCTACGTAAATAGTAATAAAACTGTTTTTTTTTCTTCTTTTTTTTTTTAATCTTTTTTTTTTTTTTTTTTTTTTTAACCCTGTTTGACAGAGGATAGCACAAAGCTAACACTGATACCATTGAAGACCATCAGCAACAAAATTATTTAAACATCAATGTTTGCATTAAAAATACACTTTTGGTTTTGTTTTGTACACATTGGGGCCTAATCTTTTACCAACAGCTGGAAATAATATCTGTTAACATCTATCTATCTATATCTATATATATCTATATATATATATATATATATATATATATATATATATATATATATATATATTATAGTAAGTTATTATGTCGTTTATTCAGCCATTATTGTCGGCCGATCCAGTTTAAATTATCATAAAAGTGAAAGAAATAAAGAGATGTTTTTAAATATCACCCTTCAGCTTAACTCTGTTAATTAATTAGTTAAATATTCTCACATCTGGTCACTGAATGCATGCAGAAAACTTGTACTGATAAGTCTGTTGCTCTTTTTTTCTTTTTCTGGAAAGGCAAAGACGTGACCTGCCCCTCCTTCACAGGTTCTGATTACTTCCATTAGATGGGTTGGTTCTGGTAAGGGTACTTGTTTCACACTCATGCTTAGTACATGATGTCAAGCAGCAGAACATATCTGACAATAAGCAAATGCAACTGGTCCACTTTTGAGGTGAACTAAATCTGAAGGCGTACTATCACATGTCACATAAGTGTTTATTGCTTGTTGGATAAGCTTGAAAAAATATCGGAGTGTGAATTAAAAAAAATATATACCCACTTAACTCTCGACATACCTACTTCATCACGTCTTCACTGCTTGTTGTACCAACAACACCAAGATGGAGACAACACATTTTTGAGCTAGTAAATTTATTTGTCTTGTCAGGACAGGAAGATCTGTGTCTTATTCAGTCCACGATTGAAGACATAAAAATATCAGTCATAAAAATATGTTTGTCAACAACTTTAAGGTTCATTCATTCATTAATTTTCTGAACTGCTTAATCCAATTCAGGGTCGTGGGGAAGCTGGAGCCTATCCCAGCTGGCTTTGGGTGACAGGCAGGGTACACCCTGGACAGCTCGCCAGTCCATCGCAGGGCTGTTAACGTTCATCTGTAGAACATTTTTCCTGATAAGCAGAGATTTAGAAAGACTTACACTTAACCCTTTCACTGCCTGTTTTGCCTGTATAGCCAACTTTGCAGTTGCTGTTATAGGTTTTACCAAATATTTGTGGCTATAAACTGTGTGAGTCATTTCTCCCACTTGGCTTAGGTAGATAATGCCAAAAGTAAAGCTTTTTTTTAATTTTTTTATTTTTTTTTATCCAGTCAGTGTTCAAGGTTTGTCCATTTCACCATTGTTACTACATTATAAATTGTAACCATTTGTTTATATTAAAAAAAAAAAGACAACATTCATTCTTAATTATCTTCCAAAAGTAATGAAAAAATGTAAAGAAACATTTTAGTCTTCATTTTTTTTTTTTTTTTTTTTTTTTTTTTTTTTTTAGAAGTATGGTCAGTAAAGGGTTAAACACTGGTGTAATGATACATCACAGTTTGCAGACTTTGTTTCTGAATCATTGCTGACCTTTTGTACTTTCAGGATAGTTTCACTGTCTGATTGCTTATTGCACTGTAAAGTAATGTGAAATTCAGCTGCTAATACTTTCAGTTTTACTTCTAAATAAAGTCTCAGAAATAAGCTTCGTTGAAGTTTGAGCAACTTTTTATTTGTAAAGAAAATCTAATTAAATTATTTGGCAGCATCAATATCATCCTAAGAATTTGTTCATTACATTTTTTTCATTTCTCATTTGTTGAAATAAACTGAATTTAATTAAGGAAAATATTTCATTTCGTGCACCCCCCCCAATATCTTCTTTGTTGACAGGTTCTATCACACCATTTCTCTGAAACATTAATGACACCTCAACAAGTGAAATAGCATCACAGTAAATTTTGAGTTAAGTCTACCAAATCCTTAGGCAGAAGTTTGAGTAAACAGGTTCATGCAAACAAAAAATTACCAGGCATCAATGACAAAGCAGTAAACAAGCTATTCGCTTTATGGTTTTCCCTGCTAGTCACCTTGATAACACGTGTAAAATTAAATTTAAAAAAAACCCCAGAGAGATAGAGCAAGGCTGGTTCCTAAAAATGACCCTAAACTCAGTATAATGAGCAGAAAACATCTGTTTGCACCAATAAGAATCCAAGGCCACAGCACAATCACACAGCTCGCGGATGGACAACAGCTTCTCCAGCTGATGACCTCCTTGGATCTTTATAGATTGGCGTAAACAATGAAAAAAAGTTCTTAGTTAAACCACCTCAATTTTTACTTACCTTTTCCTCCATTGTCCTGTTTCAGAGAAAGACCACCACTTGAAGAAGCAATTTCTCTTTGAATGAGTGCTACAGCTCTGACGAGCCACTGAAAAGAACTAGATGTGCGCAACTATAAGATTGTTCATTTACCAAAAGGTTTGTCCTTCAACTGCTGCCATCAACGCTAAAAGAAGATGATTACATTTTATTTCAATGGGTGCAAACACTGGCTGAGATTAATAAGTAGGCGTCTTTACAAAGCTATGAAATAGATTTTTTTTTTTCTGTTGGTTGAGCGGAAACATTACTTTGGATGGTACCTATCAATAATGTTGGAGTGCTCTTGCATTGACCGCAGGTTCTGGGCTGGCACTGCATCCAAAGATATGAATACCACCCCCCACACACACACATCTATCTACCCTCCGTGTCCCAGCATCTTACTTAACAACTTCTACAAATAAATCCAACCCTGAAGATGAATAAAAATAGCTTATGCATATTGTTTTATATCAATAGATATATCTATAAATTAGTCTAAACCTCTTTTGTTGTTTTTATACCACTTCAGTTTGGCTTCCCAAAATGTAAGGAACAAAAGATAAATCCACAGCGTTTCAAAGCGTGAGCAGATATTTCATTGATCTTTGAAAGCTCTCATTGAAAGTCGGTGGCTTAACGCAACGTGGAACAAAGCATGAGATTTTTAGGGTGTTGGAAATCTGAGGACATTTTGCTCATAGCATACAGTTAGATGCCTTTTTACTAAACTGTCGTCGACTTCATGATTGTCAGCTCTGTGTTTTGTTTTTTAAATTATTACTTCGTGATGCATAATTTTTCAAGTCGTTTGACCTTAATCTACCAAGTTTGACTTCTAGTTTGAAGTAGCCAGCTCTCTCCCGTGGAGACGAGGAAGCGTCCACATTCTGTCTTTATCAAGGGAAAACACTCAGCTGTGGACCAATGGAAGGAAATGCACATTTACATTTGTTTCACAGTTTCATGTAGGCGTTTTTCTGTTGTCAGATGCATGACACAAGGAAAGTGAATGAATTAGTTGCCAAAGACAAACTCCTTTGTGCCAAACTGCTGGTGCAGAATTTGCCTAGCAAAGGTCTCTCCATCTCTGCTGAGTTGAGTGTGTGAATTCAGCATTTTGATCCGTGTGTGTAATTGAGCGTCTCTGTGTTTGGAGAACCGCTGGAGGATTGAAGCGTGATCAATCACCTTTCTCCGGACAGTCCAGCCGGTTTTACATGTGGCTGAGTCCAAGCTGCTCGATGGTGGGAGCAATGAGAAAGAGCTCGAGAAGCATTCACAACGAGCTTGTGTTTGAGGTCGGTGTATGATTTTTTTTTCTCGCTGCACCAATATTGACATTCATTTTCACTGAAAGGAGTACTAAAAGTAAGTCTCCCAAAAAGAAAAAGAAAGCCAGATTTTTTGTTAGATTCAAGGGGATGTCTATTTTTGATGTGTTATGTTAAAAGTACAACATTCTCACTTTAAAAAAAAAAAAAAAAAAAAAAAAATCCATAAAATCTGAACATTTCAAGCAGCGCTGCAAAATGTGCTTCTCTCAGTTTGGTCAACCTCTGTAGTTCATTTTAACAAGCATGCCAGTAGAATAATTAATATGTTTTGACACCCTCCTACGTCTGGTCAAAGGAAAGCCTATGGGCCAAAAGTGTTGTTGGCCTGTTTAGCATGAAATGGGTGCATTACTACCCGGAGACTCAATTATTTTACAAATAGTTGGGTTGACACTGCAGGTTAGAGAAGCTACTGACTTTGAAGACTTTTAGCTAGAGGCAACGCTCGTTTTGGCACTAATTGTGGATAACATTACGGCATAGATTACCTGAAATTATGAGGTTTCTGTTGTTTTTTTTGTTTAAAATGCATTCCAACAACATAAAAGGCTCAAACAAAATATTGTGCTCTACTCCATAAAAGAATGAATGTATGTTGGGTTTAGATTAGATAGATGAAAGTTGTGAATTTAAAAAAAAAAAAAAAAGGCGATCTTAAACAAGTAATACAAGTGTGCCAGATTTGGCTTCCTGGGGACGGAGTCACACAATGTGTGAGAATTACAATCAGGACAGTGGTCAGATGTCTCAAAGCGGCCCCTTCTACCAGGTTTCTGTAATGACTGCTATCATTTTTGTTCAGTCTCACCTCTTTTCACTCTTGGCCTGCAGATCCAGACGATTCTCTTTACCCACAATCCCCCTCCTGACTCCTTCCCCTTTCTCTCACCTGATTAGAATTTCTGCCGTGGCCTCTGGGATTGGATGATTTCAACATATTTTATTTAACTGCTTTTGTAAGCCCTAATATTCAGCAGCTGTGATCTATGGCTGCATTACAATTTTCAGGGTCAAGGAGGGACTTAGCTGTGGAAGAGGGGTGGGTACAACTGTTGGTGGGGGAGTGTGCAACTGTGTGTATTTTGGGGAGAAGAGGTGGGGTGGGTAAAGGGGGGGAAGGCGTTTTGGAAGAAGGAAAAAACAGAAAGGAAATGGAAAAGAAGAATCTCACGAGTTGTCGTTAAAAATTAATGAGAAAATGGGTAATCCCAGAGTCGCAGCATGAAAAGAAGGAAAATCAATAAGCCTTCTCAGTTCACTTGGGCCCTCACAAGTCCTTGAGATGAACAAAAAGTTGTGCATTTTGTTGCCACATCCTTGTGTCTCAATAGATATGTGCGTGTTTGTGTGTGCAGCTAAGTGAGGGTGTGTGTGTACAGCCCAGCCTGCCTGGTTTGAGCCTGAGAGGCTGTTTTTATAGTTACAATGACGTGCAGAATGTATGTCAAGGGAAGCTAGATTTAGAATATGGTGCTTCAGTAGATTATGCATGTAAATACAACTTGTTTCAACAAAACAGTTTTGATCAAGTGTGTTAACGGATCAAAGAGGCTTGAAATTGACCTGAAAGTCTATGAGAAAAAGGAAAAGAAGAAAACAGGATTCTGTAATGTGCTTTAGGTTGAGTGCACCACAACTGTCTGCAAACAAGGAGTATATTGGAAGACATCATACAGATTCTGTAACCTTTAGATTTTTGATTCAATTGACCCATGCCCCAACCCGCAACAGGCTCCCTCATAAGAATCCATTTCTACTTCCTGGCCTACATGGAGAAAACTGACCAGAGCGCTCTGGGATTGGATACCTTCTGATGAATATTTAATTGCCACCAACCATCTGAGGCGGAGGTTGCATAGGTGGGGGAGTCGGTAAAGAACTGATGGAAGTATAATCGAGGTGGGAAGGGGGGATTTTCTTCCATACAATGCAAACACACAACTCTACAGCCCTCACATTCAGACAGCCCCTCCATCCACTTAAATGTGTACGAGCAGAAAGTGCCGTCACAGATAAGTAGTGCATCTTCTCTGTTTGTTAGTCCATCCATCCATCCCAGACTCATCTACCTTGCTCCTCTGTGCTCTCACGCTAAGTGATGCCCACCCCTCCTCCCAAGTTCATTAGCGAGCTCCTCAGTAGCCTGTCATGGCGGATGTGCTCCATCAAAGCTGATCGACTCTCCGTTTTTCCAGAAAGATGTCGCGGGTTATCACCACACACTCAGATCTCCAGCTACGAGAAGAGCATGGCTGGCAGACCGTCTTTTGAAGACAGTGATTCCTCCACTGATGCCTCCCAGTTGGAAATTTAGAATCGTGTCTGCTAAGACGCCATATGCAATGTAAATTACTGTACAGGGGCGAGTTCAACTTAAAAAAATACCCCCTCATCTTGCAGAACGTCCAGGCCACTCGGTGCCTCCAAGGCAACCTGATCTCCTTTGCACTCATCTCCACTTTTCACCTTCTATTTTCTCTCTATCGTTTGTCTTTTAAAACCTGACAGCCAACTGAGGAGAAACTTTGCATGACTAAACGAAGCCCAGCATCTGAAACCTCATAAACGTCCTTTTTCATTTAAAACATCTACGTGGACAAGCTGTAAAGACATAGTAAAAAGTTGAACTTAATGGGGTAAAGGACATAAAAACCTAAAAAAAAAAAAAAAAAAATACAACAAAAAGAGGAGGGGGTGGAGGGGCTTTCCATTAATGGCTCCATTTTCTTTTTCCCCACATTATTATGCAAATGACATTGCTGGTTACAACTGTATGTCTTTGTAGTGGTAAAGTGTTAATTTCAGTTCAAAGGTTCTGGCAGTATTCTATAGGGAGAGATGGAAGGTATGATGGAGATAAGAGTTGAAAAGGAGGAAGGGAAGTGGGGGGTTTGCTGGATGCTGCCAAGTGATTTGGTTTCTACTGGTTCACCAGAGCCCTGACATGGCTTTTTGCATTTTTTATCGTCCCGTTTGCAAAAGGAAATAAATCTGAGAAAGGCTACTTGTGCTTTAAAAACAAAAATACAGGGAAAAAAAAAAGGCTGATAATTTGTTTGATGATGTCATCTTCTTGATCCGCAGTCAGTCCCCAAGCGTTTGCAGTCAGTGGGAATTATGACAAGGCATCTGGAATTCAGAACTGCTTTAATCATAGATGTTAAACAACACAGACAGTGACAGAGACCACAAATGTCAAGTTCTGAACAGTCTGGAGTCAGATAGGTCCATCTGAAAGAGTAGAATCCGGTTCACAGTAAAACGACTCATTCGGATACAAGACTCAAATGGATGTGGACAATCCGTGGACATGTCTTTCTCCGAGCTCCCTGGTTCCATTTCAACCACATCATGCACGCACAAGCACAGAGACTCCCATGTATGAACGGCTGCAGCCCCTGTGGCTTCCTGGAAATAATGGGGGTCATTGTCATTTCACTGTGAGCACAAACACCAATAAAATGGTTGACAGCGCTGATGGGGCGAAAGAAAAGACAGATAAAGGGCTGATGAGAGAAAGGGAGCCATTCTGCTGGAGCTGGTGGCGTGTACAAATGGAGAACATGGCTCCTCTTCTAACAGCCTTACACTAGGAGTGTGTGTGTGTGTGTGTGTGCCTTCTTAATGGGGCACATCCACCATACGTGCAGCATTGCGCGTTCGCCAAATCAAACAGAAGAATACTCATTGTAGTTCTCAAAAACTAGCATTGTGTTTGTGTTTTTCTTTTCTTGTCTAGTTGGTGTTGCAGGGCCTCTTGTTCTATACATGTGTTTGTGTATGTGGTGGATGACAGCATCGTGGACACTCCTGAAGATGAAGCGCACCACCCTCCTGTTGTGATCCCACCACTGGCGCTGTTTATCCAGTTTAAGGCCCGTTCTACACAGGGACAGACAGCTCAAACGACACTTGTCGCAATCTCTTGTCATCTTAAATGGCTGACAAAAATCCGGCTTTTTGTAACAGTGGTGCATCGCAGAGGTTCCTTGTTGAGGCGCTCTCCTTTTATTATGGTCATTTGAACCCAGTAGAAAAGGCCAATGAGAGCAGGGCAGACTGCTGCGCTGGGCACAGGGGATGCAACTGATCCAACATGGTGGGATACAGTTTTAGTCCAACTGACACAATTGTTTAAGTTATCATTCCTGCATAAATGAGGAAGAGTTGTTTGATGACATGAATGGGATTCAAGTGGAAATATTTGAATGAATAGAGACGCCAAAAGATTCAATCCTTTTCCAGAAAAGATGTCTGAAAAAAACCTTCAAATGACTTGCAGACATCACATAATTAATCGCCCCTCCTTCTTCATCCTGGTGTCTGTATGGAAGACACAGCTCCAGTCACTTAAGGAGGGTTAACACCCGTCTAAATTAAATATTAAAAGGTGTCTGTACCTGCTGCTATTGTTGCCCCTTGGAATAAGATATAACCTATTTTTTGACAAGTTTTCATTCTCGGCCTTCTGCGTGAGACGCTTGTCGAAATCCAAATCAGAAAATGGAGGGAGTGGTTGTGGGGCACTGATGAATAATCGAGTTCATATTCCAATGACACCCACTGCTCAGAGGTAGAAAAAGAAAGGGAAGGAGAAAGAAAGAAAGACAGAAAGAAAGGGACAGGTGGGAAAAGAAATGTATGGGAGAAGGTGAGATGAAAGCTTGGGGAAAACTGAGGGGAAAAAAACGAGAAAAGATGGGGAAAAAAAAGGGAGGATAGTAAACAGAGAGTATGGATGATAGCCAATGTCTGCCAAGCTATCACATGACAGTGCTCCTGTTTAAATAATAAAACAGAACGGGGGCTCTAAACAAATCGTTATCTCTCCACCTCCATGCAGTCTTCCCTCTTCCCCACCCCGTCTTTCCACGCTTTTAAAAACTTGTTTTAATGCCATTTCTTAATGAACATAATAGCTCAGCACTAATAATGAAAAGAAAATAAAAACATCTAAAAATGCGAAGGGGCCCCCGAGTTGTCGCCTGCGCTCAATTATTTCCTTGTCAAGTGGGTCTGTTTTTAATGAGGCCCTGTGGGACTGACGTCTGTCAGTCAGCTCTGACTTTTTGACACCATTACAACTTCAAATAGAAGCCGCCGCCACGCTGCCTTCCACCGCTCACTCGCTAGCTACCGCTCCGCTCATCTGACAGGCTGGGAGGAAGGGAGGGGAGGACAGGGAGGAGGTGGCAGGAGAGGTAGAGAGAATGGGGGAAGGCGCGGGGGGGGGGGGGGGGGGGGGGGGGGCAGAGGAAGATGGAGACAAGAGCACATCAGCACATACTGCAGGTAGGCTGCACATGCAGGCAGACACACACAGGGCACTTTGACTGGGTGAAAGCACAATCACTGAGGGTCATTACCAGATGAGCTTTGTCAACCTGCCAGGAAATGTGCCCCCACCCCTCCAGCACCCCCCAACTATATCCTTCCTTGTTCACTTCCTTCCTGTTTCCTTTTTTCTTCCCTCGTTTTTTCATTATTCCTTGACTTTAATGATAAGTCTTGGTGGGTCGACCCCACATGGGACGGTCACAGGAACACTATTTTGTTGGCCATTAATTTGACACTTTGAAGCTGACAGCAGCGCGGCGGCTGGCAAGGGCCTGTGAAAGGGTGGCCGATAGGGGAGGGTGCTTTGGAAGTGTGCATATGTGTGTCTGTGTGTGGTGGGGGGTGGGGGGGTTACTCCCCTGCATCTTCGAAAATGAAGACTATGGACCTGAAACAGAATAACAAATGTCCTCACTGGGAACCGGCACATCAACCACAAGAGACACATTCGCACTCCAGTACTCCCAATGTGTGCATGTGTGAGCCTCTGGTTAGCAGAGCATTACTACCTTTCCACCCCTTTATCTCAACTTCTGAAAATCTCCAAACATGCTCTTAAATTTAGAATTTCCTAGACTCACAGAAGAATTAGACGGCAGCGCATCATCAGCATCCAAACAGATAAACACAGAAACACGAGCTGCATCACAATCTTCAGAACTTCACATGGAAAATATAGAACAAACAATACAAGTTGGAAAAAGCGTTAGATCCATTTATAGAAGAAAAAAAAACAAAACAAAACTTTAAGACAACTACAAATCCACACATTTCAATTGGTCCTGATGTGCAGTCTGCATCAGTCAAACAGCCAAAATGTCATTCATGTGAATGCTGGATAACTTAATATCAGAAAATGTACAGGTCTTACAGACATCTTAATTGAAAACTGTATTTATAAATAAATAGAAACAGAATCACTTGAATTGAAAGCAAAAACTCTAAACAAGAAGTATATATAAATGTTAGAACATACAGTATGATACCTATATTGTCCACGATGACAAGTTAAAAAGTCCAAAGGAATGAGTTATGACGTGTTTGGGGAGTGCAGAGTTTCAAAAATGGCTCTCGGAGACGGTAATAATGTCAGAAGCAACTTTTCTCTGTATTGTTTATGTACTGTACTGGTCAAGGTTTCGGTCAGTTCTCTGTTGGATTAAAAATGTATTGAATGAAAATTTTTTCTTTCTCTCAATCTCCAAACTTTTAAAATATTTATCACATATTTGTTCCTCATTGCAAAAGCAGCAAACAAGCAACTTCCTCTTGATAAAACAAATAGTACTTTCACCTTGATTGAAGGTGTCAAAGTTGAACTAACCTTCACCTTTTTTATGTACATACTCTCTTTTCTAGGCAGTGCCATGTGTCTATATTGGGCTTTGCTGAGCCTTTTAAAGCAGGAGCGTGAACAGCATATCTTTTCTGAAGGCACTGTCCTCTGCTGGGAAGGGCTTACACGAAGAATGGCTGAATCATTTAACTGCAGAAACTCATACATACTACTGTATGCATGTCTGCTGTTGGGTGTCAGTAACCGTGTGAGCGCCCTTACTCATGCGAGCATACATGTGCAGAACAAAGGTTTCTCTTTCTTGCTTGCACGCACATTTAAAATCACTTAGCCACCTCTGTTTCAGGGAAAAAATACACACATCAAAAATCTGCTTCGGGTTTTAAAAAAAAAAAAAAAAAGATCAGGCTGTGTTGACCTGGAGAGAGGATGGGCTGTAAATCCACACTAAGGACAATACCATGAAAAGTTTTTACTGCCATAAAACCGCCATTTTTGCCCCCTGGAGATCTAAGAAAGAGACTGACAGAGAGAGGACTAAACTGAAAGGAGAAGAGAAAGAGGAAGAAAAGTGGTGGGAAAAAAAAGGGTGGAGGAGGAAAGAAAGAGAAAGAAACAGAACAGAAGAGTGAAATGGAAAAAAAAGCTCGCTGTCAGGCTTTGGAAACAGTGATTCATGGGGACCATTTGTCCTAATTACAGTAGAACAACGCTTTTGTCGCTATTAATCACACGTGTGTGTATATGTGTTTGTATTTGTGTCAGAGGGGAGGGGGCTAGTGTGTGTGTATGTGTGTAGAGCAGAGATCAGTGGCCTCGCAGATTGAAATAGATGGCCAGGATGATGGTGAGCAGGATGATGGCTCCAAGGATGAAGACCAGGATACGATTCTGGATGATCCTGCAGAGAGAAAAAGAGAGACGGGGAGAGATCGGGTGAGGTTCACACAAGTTGTATTGTGTCTACAGAGAACAGTAAACACATAAAACAGTCACATGTTTATGTGCCAGCTAAATGACCAGCCATCAGCTGGAGGCTCATTGTGTTTAATAGTTGCCATGAGGTCTGTATACTTGGTATTTATGGGTATATAGTCACTGGCATGGGAGTATTAAACATACAGGCATATTTCTGTAACTACGACACTTCTATGTGAAATACATAACAGAAAAAGTGCTTACATGTGTAGCCTCTGTATGTATAAATGTCATACTAACGTGCATATAAACGTACACACCTTAAAACAGAGTAAACACTTACAAATAACAGGAACACACAAACATATACACACATGCCAGGCAGGCTCTAAAACTTTATTTGCACAATAAAGTGGAAAAAGTGCCTCAGTAGTTTCCTGGAGGTCATAAAAAATCTCTGAATTACAGATGGAATTTGCCATAAAACGACTCACTCTTATGTGCATCTCAATTTTCCCACTTTGACCAAAGTAAACTTGAAAAGTGGGCTTGAATAAAATCAATAAATAAATGAATGAATAAAGAACACAGCAGCTGATGTGGAGACTTATGTCATATGTGTATGTCCCAAATTCTCCAGAATCTGTATCGCCACACATGCTTGCGTCAAGTCACACACACACACACACACACACACACACACACACACACACACACACACACACACACACACACACACACACACACACACACACACACACACACATTCCAAATCCTCCGTCGCTTCTGACAAATGAGAGAATTATCACATTTGCTGACATGTGGAGGAGAGGCCGTGTAGGGGTGCACTGTCCACTTCTCTAAGCAGGAGATGAATAGCCCATGCTGTGGCCATTTATCACTGGGGAGCGGGAGGGGGCTGGCTGGTTGCTCAGTCACCCTGCTACCCTCTAAAGTCCCAGTCTGAGCCGATGCAGCAGTCCAGCTCACAGTCCTCTCCGGTCCACCAGCTCAAACTTGTAATAGCCTCAAGCTGGCCACTTAACTTAAAGCTACGGCTATGGAGCAAAGGATGACAAAAATGTAACATTGCACTGTGTTGTTATATCTCATTGAGCGGTTGTCATGCTTACATCTTTGCATTTTCTTTGTGTAAAGTGTCTGCTTCGCACATCTTTGCACCACTTTCCAGCCATAGAAAACAAAGATATTTTTACTCAGCAGTAGCACGAGTTACATGATACCACGAAATACTGATAACTAAAGCCAATCACTCTGAAATTATTTGCAGCAACAAAACCAGCTCTTACACTTTGACTGGATAACACCAGAGAGCTCATTACCACTACTGTTTGTTTGTAGATGTGTTTTATAAGTAGACAGTTTATCCTTGAATAAATGCATACATTATTATCACAGTGTCACATTGACATATGAACATGTGAAGTCTTGTCTTAAGCCATGATAAAGCTTTACCTGACAATAAATACCACACACACACGTTTAAAAAAAAAAATCCTACAAAGTAAATATTCCCATGTTATGGTAATATCTGAAGAAGTAATAGAGGAGCTATGATAGGCCAACTTCACTCTGGTGTTTGGAAGAGGCTTGTATGATTGGCTGAAGCCAGCTGGGGAGGAGAACCCACTGAAACACTAATCAGAGCATGCTTAGCAAGGCCACGTCTCCCCCTATTAATTGACATTCATTATTTACAATGATTATTTATCCCAGCCAAATACCCAGAGGAGCGTGTGTGTGTTGTATGTGTGTTAGCACATTGGAAGAAGCCAAATCGCTTTGTGTTGTTTGTTAATTTTTCAGCTGGGGGGTGGGAGAAGAGGCTTGCTGTAAATAAAAAAAAAAAAAAGATGTACAGGAAGTAAGTTTCTAAGTCACATGGATAAAGAGCCCAGATGCTTATAAAATAGCATTTATTAAAGGACTGACTTGGTAGCAGATGACACAGGATAACTTCAAATATCTGAATGTTCAAAGCTATAAGGAAAATGATGGTGCTACAATGTGAGATTTTGTTTCTCTGGGGACACCAAAAAATATCCATGACAAGTATTTATTTGACCTAATCTCTTTACTTGGGTCAGAAAAAAAATGCACTGATACTCAATGAAAAGCAGCTCATCTCATTTGCAGTAATTAACTCATGGACCAAGAAAACAAGAGAATTGAAATTTGATATTACTCAACTGAAAGCTTTTAGATGTAAAAAAATAAAGTATGTCTGCAATATCAAAATATTTTAAGTAATATTAACTGCAGTCCAACTGCCCAGGTGATATTTTAATTAGGATATCAGATTAAGTAAACTGAATGAACTGAGCAGAATGTATCAAAGCAGAAGCCATTATAAGAGCTCACTGAGTTCTCTTAATGCCCAGGAAAGGAGTTTCAGTTCTTACACAATTTTCTTTACTCAAGCAAGACTGATAAATCTTTTATAAAAAAGAATATAGATACTTCCCACATTTTTTGCCTGCTGTAAATGTCAGAGTGAAGCTTAATTTCTTTCAAGTCATATCAAGTTTAGTTTAAAAAATAATGCTGAAAGAAATATTTTATAAGCCTACTTCTGCTTTTTTGTTTTTCCTTGTTTTACTTAATAAAAACATCTTGAACTGGACATGATAAACTCCAAATATTTTACTAAATTCATATACATTCAGTGAATTTTTTTTTTAATCATATCATGCATCTACAATTGTACAATCTTACTGTTATCAATAGAATGCTTTTGAGCTAATTTAGCTCACTTCACATATGTAAATAGGTATGTGTATGTAAATATATGGTATGTATATATATATATATATATATATATATATATATATATATATATATATATATATATATATATATATATGTATATGGGCTATTCATATATACATATATATAAAAGTCACCTTTACATTGGCATGATTGTTTGGAAAAACATCTATTAGACAGTGGTGCAGAGTTCACTTTGACGTTCTGACCTCAGTTTCAAATGCAATATAACAAACATGGTGACAGTGGAGGATATGACAATAATGCACATTCTCAGAAAAAAAACAAAGAAGCAGCACAGTAAATTTTGGTGGTAGATGGCCAGTAAATGCACTACTGCTTCTTTGTCTTTGATCGTTTCACTGGTATAGCTATACTGCCCTCATGACTTCTGTTGGTACTGCTCTGTTTACTTAAAGCTCTCTGAAAACATACTAAACAAAGCAAAAGAGTACAAACAGGATGGACCAAAGGTTCCAGTTGTATGCTCATTTACTATTTTTACCAAGAATGAACAAGCTTTCAGTTGAAGCCCTTGTGAAATACAATTTTTGAACAGCACTAGTTCAAGTCCATATTCATTTCAAATATCCTTTTTTAACCCTACATAAAAAAGAAACTACAGTGAAAAAAACTACAGAAGGCAGTCTGGATGGAAACAGGAAGCTAGCAATTGCTATTATTAAGAAAAAATGTGACAACAAAACCATGGTCCAATATTTTCAATTGTGAACTTATTTGATAATTGGCCTGGAATAACAGGTGAAGAACAGTCACCCAGCAGCCAAGACTCAAGTGCGCTGCATTTAACTGAACAGTCTGAGAATTTAACATGTCTGAGAATGTAGTGCCATCACTCAAAAGATTAGATTCTGCATATTCTGTTGTTATAAAGTTGGACGCTGTACAACTTTCCATTACAACAAGCAGCCCTAAAAAAGCAAAGTTCACCTATAATTCAGCTCAACAACATGACCTGAAGCAGTTTTTTTAAAAAATCCTGCCTTAGGAAAAGAGCTGTAGCCAACAGGTATCC
This sequence comes from Telmatherina bonti, assembly GCF_933228915.1. NCBI lineage: Eukaryota > Metazoa > Chordata > Actinopteri > Atheriniformes > Telmatherinidae > Telmatherina > Telmatherina bonti. The sequence continues at coordinate 14,346,413 of NC_136630.1, read as the reverse complement.
AGCCTATTTTCCGTTGCACTAGTGTGTACATGCTTGTGTTGTGCACAGTAATAAAACTAAATACAAATGTTCACAGAATAATGAAAAAAGGCCAATTACTAAGTGACCTGTTTGCTACAATGACAACAGCTTCCTGTGATGATAATTCTGCGCCCTTATCTCACTAATCATTCAGGAAAAACTGGTATGTGTAACTGGATTGCACATCTTAGACTGATATTATCTGTTGGGAGAATGAATCTGCATGCTGCGGCCTGTAGATGTGTTTTCTGTTTCCAGCACAGCTACTGTGTTGGAAGTCATTTAAGTTCTGGTAAAAACTTTTCAGAAAACAAAGGGAGCCAAAATAAAACCCAGCCAACAAATACACAATACTTTTCCCCCTGAAATGCTCCAAAGAAAGAAAATCCCCAAAAAATGGAAAGTGAGAGAAAAGAACACGGTTTTCCTCTGCTGTTAGGTTGATCCTGTCCTGACACGTGGTCAGACAGAACAGAACTTATCAAACCGGATCCATCCCCCAGTTTTGACACTTGACATAGAGATAGAGGGTGAGGAGTGTGTGTGTGGCTGAAAGGGGGGGCAGAGGTAGAGAAGGGGTTGGGTATGTGTGTATGATCCACAAAGCACAAGTACAATGGACGCTGACGCACATATACACCCTCCTACACACACACTCCATACATGACTTATGCTAAAACCCCAATTCCCATTAAGTTGAGATGTTGTATGAAACATAACTAAAACAGAATACCTTGATTTGCAAATCCTTTATAACCTATATTCAGTTGAATACACTACAAAGATGAGATGTTTAATTTTCAAAATGACCAACTTTATTATTTTATTTATTTGCAAATATTGACTCATTTTGAATTGAACTCCTGCAACACCTTTCCAAAAGAAGCTGGAACAGGGGCATGTTTACCACTGTGTTACATCACCTTTCCTTTTAACAACACTCAAAAAGCATTTGGGAACTGAGGACCCTAATTGTTGAAGCTTTGTAGAATTCTTTCTCGCGCTTGCTTTATGTACAACTTCAGTTTGGGGTCTATGTTGTCATATTTTGAGCTTAATAATGTGCCACACATTTTAATAGGAGGTACGTCTGGACTGCAGGCAGGCTAATCTAGTACCCACATTCTTTTACTGAGAAGACACAATGTTGTAACTTGTGCAGAATGTGGCTTGGCTTTGTCTTGCTGAAATCAGGGAAAATCAGGGAAATCTGCGAAAAGATGTTGCTTGTATGGCAGCATGTTGCTCTAAAACCTGTGTGTACCTTCAGCATTAATGGTGCCTTCACAGATATGCAAGTTAGCCATGCCATGGGCACGAATATACCCCCATATGATCACAGGTGCTGGCTTTTGCACTTAATAGTCCTTTTCCTCTTTGGCCTGGAGGACACAACGTCCATGATTTCCAAAATCAGTCTGAAATGTGGACTCATTGGACCACATCACACTTTTTTATTGTGCGTCAGTCCATCTTAGTTGAGTTCAGGACCCAGAGAAACCCGCAGAGTTTCTGTGTGATTGATATATGGCTTTTGCATTGCATAGTAGAGTTTGAAGCTGTACTTGTGTAATAAGTGATAAATTGTGTCACCTGACCAAAATTTTCTTAAGAGTTCCTGAACCCATGTGGTAACATTCTCCATACAGGGATGTTTTTAATGCAGTGCCACCTGAGCGATTGAAAGTCACAGGCATTCAATGTTGCTTTTTGGCTTTGTCACTTATGTGCAGATATTTCTCCAGATTATCTGAATCTTTTGACGATAATATGGACCGTAGATGATTGACTCCCTAAATTCTTTGTAGTTGTACATTGAGAAAACACTGCTTTTAAACTGTTGGACTACTTGCCCATTCAGTTCTTCAGAAAGTGGTGAAACTCACCCCCATCTTTGTTTGTGAACAACTGAGCTTTTCAAGGATGATTGATTTCTACCCAATCATGACATTCGCCAGTTTCAAATGAACCTGTTCACCTGAGGAATGTTCCAAACTGGTTATTATTGAGGATTCCTTAACTTAACCAGTCAGTTGTTGCCCTTGTCCCAGCTCTTTTGGAACCTGTTCCAGGCATCAAATTCAAAATGAATGAAGTCTTGCAAAAAATGTAAAGTTTATCACTCTGAACATTAAATATCTTGTCATTGTAGTGTATTCATTTGTATATCAGTTTAAAAGAATCTGTTTTCATTTATGTTTTTTACAGTACGGCCCAACTTCATTGAACTTTGGGCTGCAATTACTACAATGATGCTGAGTCACTCCTTAGTTGATCAACTAGAAGCTCTCACTTGAAGTGATCATTCTTGAATTTTTAGGGGATTTTGTTCCATAACAAGCGCTCTGCAGCTTGGTTAGGTTAATGTAAAGTGAAATGTGGTAATTTATTTTGGCCAAGAAGATGACTCTGATAAGGAATTTCATTAGTCTAATAAGCAAATGGGGAAAAAAAAATCATGATCTTAAGAATGTAAATATTTATATTTATTTTAACAGTAATTAAATTAATAAATTATTTATTTGTTGAACACTTCTTAACTGTACTTTGCCAATATTTGTATTTAATTTTAAACAATGCATTTTGAACCATTTTACTTGTACATAAAAACTGCAGATGATTCTGCAAACCTGACTAGAACCTCGCACCCTTAAAGAAAGTTTTTTTCTAAATTAGCTATCATTCATATGATCAGAATTAAAACGGCTGTGTTCTATTTCAGCTTATCTTTTGTAATGGTTTTCATTCACTTGTAGGGAGACAGCTGGGTGAAACTAACATAAATGTAATAGTTACTAAGGGTTCTCCACCATTTTCTAAAGTTAGATAACTAACAGGTCTTACATGTCATTTGTCCTTTCTTTTCTTTTTTTCTTTTTTCTTTTACCGTGGACATAAAATAGGTTTCTGTGCAACGCTTCAGCTTCAGCACAGCAAAAAACCAAAAAAACAACAACAACAAAAAAATAAACAAAAAAAAAAAACTACTACCATATAATGAATATTGTCAAAAAATGAAAACACAAACTAATGCCAAAAAACCAGGTCTTGTCATTTGAAGATACGGTTAAACAATTTCTAACAAATCTAAATTAAACCTCTGAACTACAAAATTGTGTAGCTACATGGCAACACACAGGGATTTACAGCTAAATTGTGTAAGGCTGACAAGTTTGTCCCTTGTCAGCTACCCTCTTCAAAGATGGCAATGTAACCTGGTAGCCTGCTGTTGTGTACTCTGCCACCTATGTATTTATAAATAAGTTATTCTAAGCAAAGACAACACTCTAATTTGGATGCAGTTGCAATTAGACTTTGGTAAAATACGTATTTATGAAAGGAATACCTGATTTTAGCTAATAAGAAGCCAAATTAGTTACACACTGCATCCTTAAGGTAGTTTACTACAATTTCAGCTAGTGTTGAATGTATGATTCCAATATTACCCATGTTTAATGTTTTAGAAAGCTTAAAATCTCAAACATTATTTATGCTACTGTATGTATGCAAAATAGTTTTCAGTTATTCTTTATAAAGGCTATGGAACATATAAAATAATTAATTATTAATTATTATACTATTTTAGTAGTAAAAGAAGGATTGAGAAAAATACTTAAACATAATAAATTAAACTTAATGATCAATGAACATATAATGATGACAAACGAAAGGAGGTATGCAATATTTAATGAAACATTTTTCTTGATTGAACAGAAAAAATCCTCAAAGTCTTATTAAGAATTCACTAACTTACTTTCCAGAGACAAAGACGTATAAACATTGAGTTTTTTTTTCTTTTACGTTATGGAACAGCCATTCAACCATCTAAAAAAATGTACTTTATGAAACCACCGATCATTAATTTGGGATTACTGCAAATCTTTGTATTCTATCTAATAGATATTAGTGGAATGATAACTATGATAAGCATAAATGAAGTATCAGCCAATGAGACCACAGGCTCCTGTCTTTTACCTTTCACTCCTGATGTTCCTTCATCACAGGCAGCCAGTCAGCCAAACATCTTACTGGACGTCATACAAAGATATACAGAGCTAATGTAAGAGAGACGGAGACAGCTGAAATGATGTGTTCAAAGAACAGCAAACAGTAAGACAAGCAGAAAGGTCGGAAATGGACAATAAAAGAAGTTGGAAACAAGAAAGAATAAAAGGAAGAAGTAGCAAGGAGGGGAGGAAGACAGACCAGGAGATGGAGGACGAGAGAGAAAGGTCCGTTTACCCAAGGAGGCAAAGCTGGAGGAGAGGCTCCTCAGAGACAGATGAAAATAATGAGGACTTTTCTGTCAGGAAAGATTTACAAAATCGTACCAGTGTTATTAAAATTTAAAATCTCCCTTCTTCCCCCCCTTTTCCTCCCTTCCCACCCTCTTCCTCCCTCTCTCTCTTCCTTCGCCTGTTTTTTCCCTCCTCTTTCAGCAGCACAGCCTTATTACCAGCTCTAATGAGCACAGAGGTATACCTCAGCTGTGTGTGAGTGTGTGCGTGTGTGTGTGTGTGTTGGGGTCCAAGTCCCTGGTGCCAGCTCCATCAGCACCCCAGATTCCCCAGCTCTAAAAATGACACGTGTGTGCGTTTACACAAAACACACAAAGGTGGGCACACAGATACACTTGTACACGTTGCTTTTGATGGCTCTCAGAGGTGGCTGGACATACACACCTTTCAGACAGACTGATAACACTCCTTACCCAAAACAAAAACAATCATAGCGAGACAGAAGCAGACAGGCCCAACCCACCTTCTAACATACACACAAACACAGACACACACACACACGCACAAACTCCCCTACGAAGAAACTTAGCTTCAGAGTTACATCTCTCAGGCCCTCCCTTATCCCTCCTCTTTCCACAAGTAGACCAATAAAATAAAAATCAATGGCTGTCTGAGCCATTCTGGCTCTACTCCTTCCAAACCCTGGGAATATACAGCATGGGAGAGATGGAGGGGAGTGGATTTAGGGGGAGGGAGGGAAGGATCAATGTGTTCACAAATGGTTTGAGTGATGGACATGGAGGTGGAGCACTGGTGGGGGTAAGTCTGAGTAATTCCTCTGACTTGTTATTACAAACTAATTCAAATAAATGTTTCATTGTAAAAGCATGTGCGCTAGCTCATATGCACACTTTGCTTTTGCTCTGGGGCTAACACACATGAAACAAAACATAAAACAACATACACACATGACAAAACAAAAGGTTGAAACAGGCCTACAATCACTACAGTTTGAGCAAAGGGAGGTGAAAAATGTGCAAAGGTTCAAACAAGTGAATAAAATGAAGAAGCGCAAGGCAGAAGAACTCATAAAAACTGGATCAGGTTCATTCTGCTGTGTAGAGATAATGACTTGACCTGTTTGCTGGGGAGACCTGATCCAACCATGTATCTTCAGCCTACTGCCCCCAAGAAAGCGTTGAAGATAAATGCTTATTTTTTAAACATGTACATTTGCACACACCCACATACTCACACAGCTGGAGTAGGTCTTTAATTGGAAACTGTTTACTGTAATTATTTAAAGAAGACCCCAACACCATGTAATTCCCCAAAGAAAAACAGCATTTAAGAGCTTGCTCACACCAACGCTCACACATTTATTGCACACTGAAATGGAGGTGAACTTTACATTATTATACATATATCAAATATTATCATGCAGCGGTGAAATACGCATTTAGAGTCCAAATAAATAAATACATGAATAAATATGTATGCATGCATGTTAAAAAGTACAGCATTAAAAAAAAATGGACAACTCAAAAATCCACCTAATAGATCTGCATAAGCACCAAAATGGAGTTTTATTCAAATTAAAAATAGGCCTTTTTCCTGGTATATAACTATACTATACACACCAATGTTTAGTTTAGTTTAGTTTGAAGATATTTAACCCACTACAGGGCAGACAGTCTTCACCATTATTAACAGCAACCTAGCTGCTGGTCTTGTTTCTGCCACTTTTAAACATGTAGTTGTTCAACCCCTGCCAACAAAATCCAGTCTAGACAACGTTCTTGATAACTTTAGACCAATCTCTAAGATGTTGCTTATATATATATATAAAATCTTTGAGAAAGTGGTCTATTTGCAATTAAAGTTGTTCTTGGACCACCATCACATTTCTGAAGTCCACCAGTTGGGGTTTAGGTCACTACACAGCACAGAATCCGCATTACTAAGTAATGACGTCTTCTTGGCTACTACTGATGCTGGAGAATATGTGGTCCCTGTCCGGAATTTAACCACAGCATTCACTACGGTGGACCACAGGATGCTATTATCTAGGCACAAGAACTTGGTAGGGATCCAAAGAGGTCAAACCGGTTTAGGTCGTGGTTGGAAGAACCCAGCATAAATGAATCTACAATGGTGCAAGTGTATTATGGGGTTCTGCAGGGTTCAGTTTTAGGGCTCATCTTGTTTTCTTTCCTCTTTCTTTGGGTCCATCTTACGAAGGCATGGCATCTTCTTTCATCCGTACAGAAATGACAGCCAGATACACCTTCTGCTAAAAAAGATGACTGCTTTCTCTACTGAGCAACTTGTGTCTTGCCTCTGTGATATAAAGGATTGGATGGCCCTAGTTTCTTAAACTTTAATAAACAGAAAACAGATTACTGTGTTTGCCCCGAATGCATACAGTAACACCTCTGTGTTTGGCTAGATTTTTTTTTTTTTTTTTTTTTAAACCAAATTTTTCTAACTTGGGTTTTAAATTGGGCAATGATTTTAAACTAGATCATCAGACTAGCCCAGTGGTAAAGTTAAAGTTTTTAAATCTCTGTCAGCTTGCAAAAGCAAACCTGTTTTTAATATTCCACATTTTGAGACAGTAATCAATGCATTTATTACTTCCAACCTGAGTTACAGTAACTCACTTTTACTTAGAGTCAGTAGTTATCTTTCTCATGTAGACAACTTGTCCAAAACAGGGAGGCTTGTCTCCTGGTTGGAGCTTGTAAAAGATACCACATTGCTAAATAGCTATATAAAAAATTATTGAGTAGTTATAGAGTAATTTTTAGTTATATTATTAGTAGAGTAATGTCACATTACAAACAGGACATTACAATATATAGTAATCCACAGTGCTACACTGCATAAAGAGAGTTGCAATAATGATGCTACAGTGTTATTTTAGATGGTCAAGAAGCAGCAAACGTGTAACATCAACTCAAACTATATAAGTTTTAAATGTTATCAGGTAGACTTTTTTTTAAATATCAAAGCCTAACTATATATTTTTAATTTTCTATGCCTAACCATATATTTTACGGACTTAAAATTACCTACTCATGACCTTGAGCCACTGGCCATTTCCTCTCACTACATTTGAAACTTATTAGTTTTCTAAAAGATTTAGGTAGTTTGTGTTTGTGTGTGTGGGTGGGGGGTACTCTGTATGTGTAACTGCATGTGAGAGACACATGATTAAGAGTGAAAATTTGAGTTTTCTTTTTCTTATTGTTTACTTTGAGTTTTAAAAAAAAAATATAAATTGTTAAATTGTTTGACAATTTAACAATTTAAATAGTCAAAAGTTGGCTTTTGACAATTTAAGTTAACACAAAGGTACCTTTGTGTTACCTTTGGCAGGAAAATAATAATAATAATAATTTATGAAAAAGTGAAAAAGTGTTTCATGAATTAACTTTGATTGATTGATTGATAGTGCTTTGCAGGTGTTAAAAGTTTTTTAAGTTTTTGGACTATTTCTTGGTGATGTAAGTGATGTATTGGATGGTTTGAGAGTCCCCTAACTAAAACCAATTTAACAGCATTGACATGGATTTGTTAACAGCTGATGGCCATCTGAAATGTCATCCAAGCTTCACATCAAGGGTCAAAAAGGCTTAAAGCCACCAGTTTAATTTTTAAATCTTGTCAAACTATGTATTGCATAAAATTGTAACTTGGATTAATAAAAGAATATAATTTTTTCACAATGGTTATCGATTGTATAAATTTCTTTGACTTAAATCCATTTGATAGTTGGATTACAAGTCTAAGTTAATTTCCTTATTGATCGATAACCATTTTAAACCAACAAACAAGAGCCTAGTAGCCTTTAAAATTATTGATCACAAAAAGATCCAGGACCTTTTCTTGACCTTTACAGACAAAAACAGATATGTATTTTTTAACAACTGAGAAAAGTTGGACAGGTTTTTATTAGGAAGAGATGGCCTGATTCTTTCTCTGCCTTCTCCCACTTTACTTCCTTCGTCTTCCAACTAGATGCAAGAGGCGAACACCAAGGCCCTACCAGTTCATCCATTTTTTATTTAGCGGCTAACAACCCCAGCCAGCGGCAGCCGAGACTGGGACCTAGTACTCTGCTGGAAAAGTGGTGCAAGGAGGAAGAGAATGAGGGCAGAGTAAAGGGTGAAGGAAAGAGAAGGAGAGGGGAGGAAGGGTATGAAAGAGTGTGAGAGATTAAAAGAAGGACAAAAGGAAAAAAGGTGGTATAGGAAACAGAGAATAGGTGAAAGAGGAAGGAAAGATGTTGCAAGGGTTTCTGGATTTTTTTAGAACTTTATTTGCTGGCAGTAATTCTGGATATCTGCTGGATATCTTCTCACACCAGTTTTTTAATTTTCCAGGTGGTTTTCTAAACTCCAAACATAAACCTTGTAAACTAAATTCAATTCAAAGGCTATCTTTGTGTTGCGTCCCCACTCATACTTTCTGTTCTCCTTATTTGCTCCCTTTATTTTTGTGTTATCCGTTGACTTTCCATATTCCACTTAATTCATGTTACTCTGATAAGGCCCATTGATGAAAAAGACGGATGTGTCGACAGGTAGTTTCACCTGTAGCCTGCGTCAGTTACGCATAGTAATTTGGTCTGCTTTGAAGGGGCTTAGGTATCCATTACCTGAAGGAGAAAACTAAGCAATACCACAGGAAAAATGTGCGGACAGTGTTCAGTTTTATAACTAACACAACCAGTAAAGAAAGGAAAAAACTAGAGAAGAAGAGAAGGAACAGGAAGAAGATGACACAAAAGCCGCCAAATAAAAAGGACCCAAAGAAGAGGCAGAAAAAATTGGTAAAAAAATATTGTGGTTTTATTTTATAATGTCTTCTGGTGTTTTTGGACAGCTGTAAACAACTTTATAGTTGTGCATTACTGCTAACAACTGGTGTGAAAACACAAAATTGAACTCTGAACTCACCACTGCCCATTACTGGATGAACAACTATGGCAACGTAAAAGATGTGTGAAAGTATGAGGATGACAATTTATGACAATGTTTGAAACGGATGTCGCCATTTGCATAAGGGAGAAAAAAGCGGCCTTCAGTCTTGATGGAGACATGTGACAACAGGAAGTTTTTTGGGTTTTTTTCTAAATTTGCCTTCTGTTTATGAAGTTATGGTTTACGGTGTCAGCAGGCCATTATTTCTCTGTCAAAGCAAAGGTCATGTATTAGGGAGTATGGGTTTGTGTGTGTGTGTTTGTCTGTCTGTCTGTCAGCAATTCAATTCAGCTTTATCTATTTTTATTGTACAGCACCACTTCATAACAATGTCTTCACAAGGCACTTCATAGACACATTAATTCAAGCTAATTCATGATAAATAGCTTTGTTAAAGAAAAGCAACAGATTGCATTCAAACTTGAATTCAGTCCATTTTGCCATTACAACTTCTAACCCAAAATAATGCCCACAATCACTGACAAAGAAAAAGATAATGGCGTGTCGGAGGTCTGTGCTCTGAGTGTTTCTAGTTATCAACTATCAATGTTTGTTGTGCAACAATGATGTTAGCCGTTTGTTTGATATGAAGGTGCTCACAGTGGAAATCAATAAAGTTAGATAATTTTGTCTTTTGACTTGTATTGAAAAACCATTAGCACCATTACATGATAAGTTATCTACCATCAAAGCAATATGATAAAAAAAAGATTTAGTTTCATCATTGACAAAAAAAAAAAAAAAAAAAAAAAGAGTGGAGTTTCATTGTAGTTTTGTAGTATCTGTTATAACAAGTACTGTGGTACCAGACGTTGTGTCAGACCTGTGTTAAGTATTATCACCACAGAGGTCACATATTCTAATACTGATGAACCACCTTTAGCTTTAATTATGGCATGCATTCAGAATGGAATTGTTTCAATAAGCTTCTACTGTCACAAGATTTTTTTTTATTGGAAATGGACAATATTAATGGCATGATAACGATATTTGCCGATATTGCTTTCAAAATGATTGGATATTAGCCATTTTTCCTTGGCAGGGGCTGGGAGAACATAATGCAAGTCTGTTTTAATACTACAGTTCATGGAACTACAAACATTTTCATCAGACTTAGGTCTGGCTCCGGCTGGCACTTCTGAATAGTTGTTTTAGCCTCATGTTATATTGTGTAGAATGTCATGACAGTATAAATATTTTTGCTTTGTCTCAGCAGGGTGCATGTGGTTGACATGACAGTGTGGAGAGAAGGCAATAATGTTTCCCTTTATAAACGCTGCTACACGATTCTCTGCAGAAACCCGTTTAGACTGTTTGGGTTTTAGTGCACCTCCTGATGATATGGACATCCTACAAGGTCCAGCATTGATCAATCATTCCAACCATGAAATGTGTTGGTTTAAGAAATTGGTTGTTTACGAAGGCTACTCATAGTATCAGTGGGGTAAATAACTTATTGCAAGCTGAATAATAATTACCCATGCATAAATGATCAAATATGAGGCTGGTACTGATTCATTCATTATCATAACCGCTTAGTCCAATGAAGGGTCGGGGGGAAGCTGGAGCCTATCCCAGCTGTCTATGTGCGAAAGGCAGGGTACACCCTGGACAGCTCGCCAGTCTATCTTAGGGCCACACAGAGACAAACAACCACTCTCACTCACACTCATTACTATGGGCAATTTTAGAGTAACCAATTAACCTAACATGCATGTCTTTGGATGATTGGAGGAAGCCGGAGTACCTGGAGAGAACCCACGCATACACGGGGAGAACATGCAAACTCCACACAGAACGGCCCCCATTCAAGCCACGCCCCCAGCCGAGGATCGAACCAGCGACCTTCTTGCTGTGAGCCACAGTTCTAACCACTATCCCACCATGTAGCCCACTGGTACTTATTTGCTAAGTTAAATCCAGGTGGGGAATTTTTTGTGTATTACACACATAAAAATGCACGTGCAATCCAGAAAATTGTGCAGAAAAGAATGGTTTCGTTAGATGAGCTTGAATGATGGTCTGAAGTTTCACAGTCACTGCAAAGTTTACCCTGAAATAGAAAGGGGCTAAGTCCATTCCTTGTACCAGCTTGTTTCTATTCTGAGTACAGTTTGATAGGTGCAACTAATTAAATACTAATTAATTAGATTAATTAAATTACAGCATTTTCTACCAAATAAAAATGGCATATTCTTTGAAAGCATCATCACTTTACTTAAAGGAACCTAAAGCTGACTGCATTTTTACAATTTTAATTATGAAGCCATTAATACAATAGCATAAATCTTCTTTAACTACTTTCAAGGATTATAGAACATTTGACTGTGATATATCCCTTCGTCCTGAAGTGGACACTCAGCACCATTTCACCTCTCCACTAAGATTTCCCAAAACACAAACTCCCCTTTGTATACATTCTTTGAGGGCCAGAGGCCAGCTGCATATCCAATTACTGGCCACAGTGAAAAAAGTGAAAAAACATTAGCCATCACAGCTGCAGGCCTCCAAAACTATGATGTCCATAAATTTTTATTGTTTGCTCAGGATTGAAATCTCATTAAAGGACATAAATCATGTGTGTACAACACCCAACTTTTTTTTTTTTAAGAGAACCTGTAACATTTACATTTTTTCTGCTTTTACTAAAACAAATGGACAAAATAATAAACATATCCTAAAAATTAATACCAGCTTCATTTCAGTTAGTTTCTTCAAAATCTACAGATGAAAAAGTTAATATTACAACATGAACGTAGAACCTATTACTTAAGTAAAAAGTTTTGAAGCTATATTAACTGGGAACATATAGTGCATCTATGCCTTTATTTGATTTAATTTAAAAGAAAAAAAAAAAGTTCAAATCAAAGCTCTTGTTATGACAGGAACTCGTACCGACAGATTCATCTCAGGCGGTGCCTTAAACTATTTTTCAGTCAAAACAAAACCCGTCATCAGATAAACGCTTTAAACTCTTTGGGCTGAAAAAAACTGGTCTGTTTAAGATTCCATGACAAAGATGAGGATATTAGTGTTTATGTCTGAGTGTTTTTATTTTTTCTTAACTGGAGAGGAAGATCCTCTGCATGCTGTTTGTTTACCATTTTAAATCAACTCTCCAAATATTTGCTTCAAGTCCTGTGTGGTTTTGCATCCTGTGTGTCTGCACATACAGATGAGGTTGTGGTACTGCCCATCAGCACACACAAAAACACCCATACAAGATAACCCTCTCGTATACAAATGTACAAAACCTTGTACTGGCAGGCAATGACCATGTAAACATTTCAATACTGTATATATGACTTACTAAATACCACATTCTCCAGGGTTATTCATGCATTTCTTTTCTTTTGTTTTTTTCATTTGGATCTTTTTTTTTTTTTTTTTTTTTAAATACTTCTGCCAATGGTCTAAGTAGCTAAATGTCTTCGTAATAACCAGAGTATTTGAAAATACTAAAAGTACTACAGTTCTTTGGCAATCAGGCATTGTCATCATGAATATGAAAGAAACACAGCTTTCAAACTGATGTATAACTCTTCTGCTCATCTGGAATTTATGACATTTGGCCAGATCCAATTTTTAAGGCGAGCAGTAAAGCAAACTGTAAAGTAAAAAAGCTGAAAGGATTGACTGCTGTTGGTAATTCAAAAGGTCACATTTACATGTCAGTACAGACTGCATGCAGACTAGCCAAGCCAGTATTGGATGTCAGTGCTACAGGTGAGCAAGATAAGAAGTTATTTCTTCAACTTGGGACAAAGTAAGGTCACTCTTTCCCTTTGCTTTGTCCTGCAGGTGTGAGAAGATGGAGCCAACAAAGGATTGTGGTGTCAGTACATGCAAGCATGATAAAGACTGGTCAAGAGTAATTTTGCTTGTGTGCACTGAGGCAATTCTGTTGAGGTTGTTCGCAGTATAGTGTGAAAGAAGATACCAGTTAAGGATTACATGACCGTCAGGTCCATTTTGAAGGGACAAGCAGGCACAGATCACCTCATCCAGTAAAGAGAGAGAAGGAGAGAGTTGTAGAGGGAGAGGATCTAGGGGTATAATGTCATTCCACAACCCCCCATTTGACACTACAAGGGAAACTTTAGTCAGTCTAAATAATCCATGCTGTTCCATTAAATTTGCAGACTACCTTCCCAAGTCTCTGTCTCCAAGCTGAGAAAGACAGAACGATGATACTGAGCTGGAAGATACGAGAGAGGGATGTTAGGTAACAAATTAGACTAAACTTGTCTTTTACGTGGGAGAAATCACAGATTTCTCGTCAGTTAAACTGTTGGAAAATGCAACAATAAATAAAAAAAAAAAAATCTGACATCCTTTACGAGGAGAAAAGGATGGACATAGAAGCAGGAAAGAAAAAAGAAGAAGACATTTGCAAACAATTTCTCCGATACTTATTAGTTAATAATTCCTGCCTCACCACCGTATTTCTCCTCTTTCTTCAGACTATGGAAAGTAATCATTAGGAGTGTGTGATTGAAGCCACTGCTGTGACAGGACTGTTGCAGGAACAGCAATATTGACTTATTTCTGCAGCAATATTTGCTTAGTTGTCTTGAGGCCTGATTGCTAGACTCTGAAAATCAGGGCTTACATCTATGTGGAATAGATCTTTGGCAAAAGCTCAGAAATAAAAGTAAAAAAAAAAAGAAAAAAAAGAAAGAGAAAACCAAATAAAGAACAAGAACAGAAGCAAGTAAACGGGAAATGATGAGGGCAACAGAAAGTGGAAAACTTTGAGGGGCTGATTACGACAGTCAGAGTTTATGGACTATGAATTCCTTCCTCCTGTTGGAAGTAAACTCATGTAGCATCCTATCTCTCCATCTCAGCTACTGTGTGGGCGTGAAGCGCCATGAGAGATGCAGATTGCTTCTTCACCTCTGCTTTTCTGTGAACCATGGTTCAAAAGTCAAGGGGCATCTGGGTTGCTTTGGGACTTCTGGAAATAAAAGAAGCAATTCATATTTGCAGAATCCAGTTGTGAGATCCCATGAGGATCCACAGAGATTGACTTAGATATAGAAGCAGGGAATTCATGAGTAATTGTTATTCAGACAAGAATTTAAAGGTAAGTCTTTTTAGAAAGCAGCTTCAAGTGTTAATGGCAAATAAACATGATGAATCTTAGGAACATCAAATGGTTCTGTTCGCAGGCATGATTCTAACAAATTTTCATGGCGTACTTGTGGTCCAGCTGATCCACCTGGCCACAGTGGTGTCAAAGCTGACTGGGCTGTGCTTCAAGTCGAATAGACTCACTCTCCAGTCTTACATTCTGCACATCACAAGCTCACAATGGTATGTTATGGGAAATTCATGAGGGATCTATCCATCAAATATTAATGATCTAGTGGGTTTTCTTACAGTTTTTTTGCCCTGGTATCCATGGTCACTGCCACTCTAAGACTCCTCACAAAAAGAACAAACCAAAGAGAAAAGAAGAGAATGCAAAAAAAAAAAAAAAAAGAAAGTGTGTGTGTGTGAGTGTGTGTGGGTTGTGGGGGGGACAAAGGACAAAGATGGGTAAGAAAAAGGTAAGAAAGGTTTGAGGGGTGTTCGATATTTCCTTTTGAGGGCCACAGTTTGACTGGCTTCAGTGCAAACAGAGTCTTGATACACAGGTCTCAAGGTGTAAACACAAGCTTGTACACAGTTTGTGCCATTGTTTTGTGTTTTCGTGTTTTTTTCCCCCTTTCTTGTTTCTATTGTGTTGTCAGCTGGTGAAAAGTGATCCTGGTGTCCAGAGATAAAAATGTAAAGTTTTCACTGACACTGAGGTTCTCAGTTTCAGAGCCAGAAATAAGTGTAAATAACCTCAGTTATTAATGAATCTACATGGCAGAGATCACATTAGCAACAATAAAATGTATTAATGGGCAGAACCCTAATGTCTTTTTAGGAAACTGTGCCTAGTAGTTGCAAGATTATAAGTAATAATTATTGGCAAAGCCAGAAGAAAACACTAATACAAACTACTGTCATGCAAATATACAAAGCTTTATTAAACACACACACTATGATGGAAATTTTGAATCTGTTCATCAACGGAGCTCTGTTCTTTGGCTTTGACACAAGAAACACTAATGCCCACCATCACCTGCATAAGTGGAAATGCAGGGTCAGCAGCGTCCCCTTTGGCCTTGCTGACCAACAGATATTCTAATAATCACCTTCTTTCTATACTGCTGGGGCTGCAGCCAATGGATACCTCGCCCTGCTTTCGCCCTCTGTCTCTACCTATACCAAGGGCTTTACGGGGCGGCACTGCTTCGATACATTAAAACTGCTGCCCCATGATCAAACGAGCAAATACCTCCCGGGTCAGCAAAGGGCTACCCCACGTCAGTTAACAATGCAGCATTTAAACATCAGACGTATGCAAAGCGGCTGATACACAGGGGAGAAGATGGGCGGCAGGAGAAAGCGGGGAAGCAAGGCCTGGACTGGAGAGATAATGAGCACAGGAGCCCACAGGAGAACATCAACCACTATTTAACACAACCATGTCAGCACCTACACAGCTTTATGATAAAAATATATATTTATATATCTATATATAAGCTGTAAGGCTGCATCAACATCATTACAAGTATGTCTAATTATTGAGTATTTATCTTGACCCACCAAAATAAAAAGAAAGAAGTAGAAGCCACCTTAATGAATTAAATTTAGGGTTTGAGCAAATATTCAAACTTTGCTCTGTCAGCTTCTATATTTCTGACAGAAATTCAGATGCTATTACTCCAAATTCATGAAAAAAATTCTGTCGCAGAAAACAACCATTTTACCTCAATCACAGATGCCGGAATAGCAACCTCTATTTGCTATACGAGGCAAGGGAGGAAAAATGACAGCTTATTGTCAGTTCAAGCAGACGTTTATTTTACATGCTTATAGTATGGCATCCTTTTGCCAGCCCTAAAGTGTACACAAGGCCACTGGGATGTAAGCCCACACACAAAGTGTACAAGCACAGGTCAGGTCACGAATACTTAGCACACACTGATCCATGTCTGCGGATATGTGGCCAACACTGAGAAAATGATGTCTTTAGTGCCATTAATGAATTTAAACATATATTTTTTTCCGCACATTTTTGAGAAGACGCAGCTTTTTTAGTCTATAAAACCCTTTAATCGTGAAGCTTAAGGCTGAAGAAGAGGTTTTTTTGTTTTGGTTTGTTTTTCTTCCCAGCTTATCCTTGTCTCCCTCTGCCTACTGCTTGGTTAACCGACTGACCTGCTGTCAAAGGAGCCTTTGTGAGTGCGCTTTGGCTGAGGGCCAATCAGATCCTCTGGCTTGTCTGTCTCAAGAAGGAAAATGGCGCCCTTGGTATGCCATCAGCAGCAGAAATGTGCAGACAGTCTGACTGCTGAGGAAGGCTCGGCTGGCTGTGGCCCTTCCAGAACTATGCCTGAGGTATTACCTGCCTGGCTTTCAGCCAGAGGGACTCGTTCTGCAAAGGCCTGTGGTTGTTTATCTATTTATTCACTTACACCTT
>NC_136630.1:14257144-14322144 GCF_933228915.1 Telmatherina bonti | reverse complement strand
TCCCTCACTATTATATGGTTTACTAACATGGTGCTTGGCTTCAATTTTGTACCTCGGTTGCTACGGTGTAATTAAAGATTGGTGCAATGAAACCAGTGTTTAGAAATGGTTTATGTAAAGTCTGTTCTAAAATGCTGTACCACAGGGAACTTTTAGATGGGAGTGTGCATCAACATCTTGTTAAATAAAGTAGAGACTTGACCCAAAGACTTAGGGAAAACATCCATCCAAAAGAGGCTAAATATGAGCCAGGACAGAGGACAAAAGCAGCATGGAATAATAATGAAACAGCAACGGTAGGAAAACATTTGTTGCTGGCTGGAATTTTGGGCTCCTCACATATGTGTGATACTCCGTGATGCATTCAGGTCAGCTAAGGAGAATGAGGGGATTGGCGGGCTCCACAAACAGGCTGGGAAAATGACACCAGGATGCAAGGCCAAGACATCAATGTCCTCACAACTTCCCTTTAACAGTGAAGCAATGTTAGCCCTGGCGCCATCAGAATATGGGGTGGGGGTTAAAGTTTACACGATGGCTGACAGGATGTACGCATGCAACCCTGCAAAGCCTTAGAAAACAAACAAAGTAGTTCTAAATTTTGAAATGCCTTTTTTTGTGATATTTTAGGAATAACTACATTTTTCTGTTAGAGTTGGCTTACATCTCTCAAACAAGACTCTGCAGTGGTTCGGATGCTTTATGCTTATTTCGGATGCTGAAAATTTATTCAGTATAATGCTTTTTCTCTTGGGTGCTTGACCTTCGCTATGTATGTGCAGAGTTTCACATTTAAGAAGAAAAAAAAAAAAAAGCTCCAAGTGCATTTCCAGAAAGCAGATTGATTCTCTGTGCTTTTAGTTTTAAGATGGATTTCCTGTGATCATTTAGGATGTCAAAAATAGTTAATAATCATGACCTTAAAAGGTATTTTTTATATGAGTAATGAGGGATGTTGGATATACACAAGAAACAGTCTCTTAGTGGTGTAGGTAATATTTTTTAAGAAGTACGTAAACATTTAAAAAGTAACATGAATAGTTAATTACTTTTTTTTTTTTTTTTAAAGAATTTCTAACCTTAACTGTGCACCACAGCAGACAGAAATTATTATGAAAATTAGAGGATTGTATTTGCTTTTGAATACACAATATGTGGATGCTTTTCAGAAGTTTGTTGAATTTTTACATCCAACAAACTTGCAGAGAACTGCAGGTTCTCTTGTGTCTTTCAAATCAAATCTTTAAACTTTGCAATGATTAAATTCATTTGAAGTACTTGAACTTTCACTGCACCATTTTGCTGGCTTAACTCATTTCTGTTTTTGCATTTCTGTTTTCATAGTATGTAATGTTAATAAAACTGGTTTAAAGTATTAAATGTTTTAAACAAAGCACTTTAAAACACTTTAAATTACTTTGTTATTGATACTTATTTATTAAACCTAATCAGATGTGTGCCTTTTAGATATTGCATGACTTTCTTTTAAAATGACTGATCAGCTTAGTTTTATATAGTTAGAAAACTCTGACAAAATTACGAAATTATTTAAAATACCATTTTAAAAAAAGAACAGCTGGTATTTTTCATTTTCACAGGCCAAATATTTTTTCTTGTGTTACAATGTACTACATTAACAATTAGTGCTGAGCAGTTGGTTAACTTTTTTTTTTTTTTTTTTACTATAGATATAAGATATTTGCAAAATGTTAAGTGCTATACTGTGATTGATGCTGTTCATGCTGAGACAGGTCACAATTGGATGTTGTTGACCCTTGAGGTGCAAACTACGATCACTGTCGCCACAGAGACGTGAAGATTGTGGTGAAAGCAGGGAAGTCTTCTCTGGAGCTGGCAGCAGGCCTGGCCTAGCACTGAGGTGCTCAGCCAAAAGCTCTTCTCCGCTGTCACACCCTCCCTTCTCCACCTCCTTCCTCTACAGGCTCCAGGATGCCAGTCTGCCTGGCTGGTGTAGTCCAAACAAGAGCCAGCCATTGGGGCAAAGGGGCAACAGAATTACTGCCAGCTGGGCCAACACTTCACGGCCGAGCACCACTCTCCAAACAAACAGCGCTATGGGCCACAAGCCATGGGCATCATGGAACCTGTCATTACCAGCAGTGCATGGCTGGTTCACTCCCCAAACCCAAACTAGGCCAATGGTTTGAACATACTGCACTTGACTTTAGCTAATTTCTCCGCCAGGATCTGCCAAAACAGAATACCTCCACAGAATTATGCTGGATTGTCAACAAGTCAAGGTGTAAGTGTCTATTAGACTTTATATATGACAACAATTTCTATTGTCAATAGTTTTTGGAACAATAAGCCAAATTATTTTAAGAATGATTTATGATGCACTACCAATCAAAATGTTGCACACACTTAAAAGTAATGGATAAGTGTGTCCAAACTTTTGACTTACAGTGTACTTTCAGACAAGTTAAAAACTTGAGAATGGAAAGAAACAGTATCTTGGCCCAATTGTACATCATCTAATTATACAGCACGGACAATTTTCCATGGTGCCAAAGCCTTGACTGAATGACTGGTCCTTGCTGGACATTGAATTCTATGTGCTCACTTCTACACAAAGCTACAATGAAGGAGAAATAAAAAAAACAACAACTTGTACTAAAAATGCTTCAGAAATAGTTTTCTACGCTGAAAAATAGTGTTCAAATAATCGGAAGCCAGAAAATCTGTCAGTTACAACAACTATGTATTTTTCATTTTTTGTTTTCACACAATTCTGCACACTTTTTTACTTTTTCTTTTATTAACTTTTAAAAGAGAAGCAATACCAATGCAGGTGTTGGCTAAAAAAATTACTAAGAATTCACTGTATTGTCCTAAACATACCGAATCAAATGATCTTTGTCTTTAGTCTGTACAATATTTGATGAAAACCCAAAATAATTACACCATACAGCTCGAGCAAAAAAACATTATTTCAAATGTCATCACTTACTGAGTTATTCTACATTACATACACTGTATAAACACCTTTAAAAAGACTGATTAAAAATAAATAGAAACATGCTGTTGCATGATTTAAGAAATGTACATCGTAATTTTACAACTAACTCAGGACATCTGTGGCTCTGCTGAATCTTGAATGAGGGTAGCGAGCCCGTGCATAACAGATAACCGTGGCTGCATACCTCTTTTTCAACATGATCTGAATTACTTTACAGTGCTCTACTGCAATAAAATTATTGGAAAACCTGAATGAGATTCAGTCTATACAGTGTATAGCTTCACGAACAAATTCAAATCATGGCACGTTTTATTGATCAATTTTGAATGGGCAAGCTACCAACAAATACGACAGCACAGACTGGAATTAAACACAGCGTTTTACCCTTGGGTTGTTATTTGAGCACAAGATAATGCTTCAAAAGGTGAGGAAGTAAATCACGATTCCCTACCACTGCCTAATGAAGCCATTAAACATGAAGTCAATGGTGAGGTCAATCAGTAACGAGACAAATTTCACTTTTAGCGGTGGATCATGCCAATTTTCACATGACAATAAAAAGAATACAAAACATAGTCACTGAATCTTTGTCCATCAGTGGACAAAACTGAAAGATCGAATTTGGCAAGTAAAATATTTTTGCCTTCGACAACAATCATCAAAACTCCTTTGTTTTACTAATTGTGGAACGCCCTTCAGAGCAAGCATTGCCAAATTGAAGTAAGATATGGGTGGATCTGGCCTTTTGCCTTCTAGCCTTTGGTAGTGAAACAATGAAATACAAAATAAATTCTCTTTTAGTAAAAACACACTCAAGGTTAGAAGTTTTTTGCTTAGAAAAGGGACCAGTACACTGTTGACATATTTTGATGGGAGCTCTAGATGCCCACAATTGCTTTCCCTTTCAACCTTTTAACTTCTTTGAGAATATAGTGGATCTGTTTTTATTGTTCTGCCTGTTGTGATAAAAAGGGATCTTTAATGCCATCAACGACATGGCAAGAGTGTTCTGCCTCCGTTTCATTGTGCTGTCCTGGGGGGCTGTTAGAATGAGATACACACATACAGAGCCACAGTAAATGATTGATGGGCAGGAGGAAAATATCAAGATGACTGAAAATTGAGCCTATGTTAATATTTCAAGCTTTTGCACTATACCAAAGAAAGATCTGACTGGCAATAACGATATCAGCAAAAGCTATATCTAACCATCTCTTCTCATGCAAACACAACCAATTCCTAATTAATAGTGGATATGTTCAGGTTATTTCTGTTGTCAAGAGCTGTTTAGATATATTCATTAAGGTTAAAACCATTGCTCTGACCATCCAGAAGCTAAAGATGCATTGGGCATGTACTTATTACAAGTTGCAAGTTTTTAAAACAACCCTTAAAGTAACACAGAAAAAAAAAAACATTAGGCAAACAATACCTTTTTTTCTTAATTGCATAGAGCCACATTTTGGTCACCAAAATTATCTTAAAGAACTATAGTGAGAGCAAATCAAATAAGAGGTGATAGAAAGCGCAGCAGGGATATATGCAGTTCAAGTGTTTGAGGAGGAGCCACTTTACACTGGCAGCCTAAATGGAGCTTATCACAGCAAAGGGATTGCATGTCCTGGCATGGCATAAGATGGAATAGTCAATGACATGAGTGATTCTATTGCAAAGCTATACAGAAGAGCCCTTTTTCCTCCTTACACAAATCTAGTGATGCAGCTGCATTTCTCAAAATTCCAGGTAGGTGCTGCAAAGCATGCCCACAAGTATCCATGATGACTTACTGGGAGGGGAAAACAAGTCAAAGAAAAGACAATGTGATCGGTTCTAATTGCTTCAAAATGTCCCGAAGAAGACCCCCTATTATCTATTTAAATCGGCTGATAATGGGAGGCTAGAAGGAGAAGAAGGGGGAGGCAGGTGGGGGCCTAGGCAGAGGGTGAAAGTTATCCTCTGCGCTGCTGTCGCCTCATTATTTTCCGGCTTGACGGACGCCCGCGCTCAACCCCTGGATGAATGGCCCTGTGCTGAATAAGTTATTGCCAGACACACAAAGAGAAGAGTGCGTTCCACAAACAACACAGCACTACTGCAAAGCATGAATCCCTTTTTCCTTTCCTTCTCTCTATACCCCCCCCACCCCACCCCACCCCAACCCCCCAGCTCCACGCACACACACACACACACACCACCCTCCTTCCTGCTCCCTCTAGACGAAAGGCAAGGCCTGCCACAGACTGAGATCTCACCTGTAATTTCGACAGAAGCTCACAGTAGGTGGGGGCAAAACATAAGGGATATAATAAAATGAAAGGCAGGAAGGATACCAGCATCTATCTTTGCTGAAAAGAAACATACTTTCATTCCTTTATTTTGTTTCATCTGTTCTTTTTGTTTATGCAGCTCCTCAGTAAAGACAGGGACCTCCTTTGGACAGCATCTGAAGACATGCGAGATGTCTTTTGTTCTTAAGACGAGGCCCACAGCATGATCATTGAGGATGTTTCAATTTAATCTGATGTTTATTTTGTTTGGACTGCTGGGGCTTGGTACATCAAATCAAGATTACCTTTATACAACAC
This sequence comes from Telmatherina bonti, assembly GCF_933228915.1. Taxonomy (NCBI): domain Eukaryota; kingdom Metazoa; phylum Chordata; class Actinopteri; order Atheriniformes; family Telmatherinidae; genus Telmatherina; species Telmatherina bonti. The sequence goes on along the minus strand of NC_136630.1, from coordinate 14,316,579 downwards.
TCTCTCGGGATGCAGGTGTCAGGATACCTTATAGTTGCTAAATGGGTGAGAAAAAAATACCCACAACCAGAAAAGGCCCATTCCAAATAATGATGGCGACGATATGTTTTATATCTGCCAATTTCTCAACCTTCCTATCAGTCAAAAGTATAAGTGGAACTTTTGGACAGGAGAGCCTCTTTCCCTTCTGACGGGGATATCAGAGGATGCCGTGGCCCGACAGGCGCTCGACGGCAGATCAAACAGGGCGGGTACCCTTGGAGTGACACCTGGAGCCACTTCAAGGGATGAGAGCGCCACTGATCTCCAGTCATCTCGTCAGAACGACAGTCTGTCAGGGTTAAAGGAGGGGAAAAAAGAAGCTCTATCAGCTAAGATGGCATGAGCAAGGTTGAACGAAGTGTCACCTCAATGTCGTAGTTGGATGACCTTTGAGCATTAGGAGAAGTGATGGTGCAAAGACTGTTTATTTGTTGTTGGAATGGTGAGGATGAACTTTGAGGAAACAATCTAACTAAATGTACCAATGAGAAAGTCTAACACAAGAAATACAAATAGTTTAACTTCTTTTCCTTTAACTTAGAAATAAGAAAAATCCTCTACTTTTAGTCATACTTAGAGATAGTTAGATGTCTCCAGCTATTATTGAGTTGGTTTTAAAAAGCAGTTCTATTCTATGGAAAAACTACATTTCAACTGTGCTGTGACCTATAAAAAAAACAACTAAAAAAAAAACAAAACAAAAACAAAAGCGCACTATGGGCTGGATAATAGAAAAGGGGAGATATGTGGGGAGAAAAAGGAGGCTTTGGCAGCCAGTTAAGCGAGTCAATCCTCAACAGACAAATGCATCCCTTATATAAAACAACAACACATCTTTGCCCTTGTCAACAACCCCTTCCTCTACAGCCCTGGCTTCTGTGTCTTCTTTCTGCAAAAAAAAAAAAAAAAAAAGAAAAAAAAAGAGACATACCATCAGCACTCTCTAATGGGCGAGGTGTAGGAAAAGAGAAAAAGACAGAGATAAAGCAGGAGGGAGAGTGAGAAAGAGAGCATGGTGGCAGTGGTGCTTGTTTGGCTCAGGAGCACTGAGTAATGAGGCTGAGGCGCACCCTGTTATTGTCCCAGCAGCCTGTAGCCACACACACACACACACACACACACACACACACACACACACACACACACACACACACACACACACACACACAAACACACAAACACACACAGAGGAATAATGAAAAGTATCAACTATCTCAAAACAACACACTTATGTGACATGCAACGCCAAAACAGTAAAATAATGTGTTAAAAATATATATATATATATTTATAAAAAAAAAAAAAAAAAGCAGATTAACATTAAAAATCTTTCCTATGAAAAAGTTCTGCTCTGGTTTAATGTAAAACATGTCATCTTGGAGTGTTAAACACCCAGTTATCAGCACAGATAACACATATTGTGTCTCTTCTCAAAAGACTGAATAAGTCTCTGTAAAGTCCATCAACTAAAAACTATACAAAGCTATTGCTTTCTTACTAAAGTAAAAGTCAGCACTGCCAGACCTGGAATGACCCACAAAGGCCAGAAACAACTTTGTACCAATAACAATATGGCCCTTTCAGTACTTCTATTAGCAGTTACTGACAACATAAACAACTCACTGCTGTATGCTTGCATGCTAGCCCTATTTCTCTGAACATATCAAACAACAGCTGCGTACACCTTGATATGTACTATAAAGTTTATCTGGGGTTTGCTAAAGGGGCACACATGATTCATGCTTTGGCACTTTGCTCCTTTGCCAAAACACACAAAAAAAGAAAAGGCAGCAAACTGGACATAAAAACACAGAGAACTTCTCCCTGGAGGGAGCAAAAAAGGCCAGAGGTGGGATTGACCCAGAGGGATGCAGCAATGTGAAGGGGAGGGAAGGTTTGAAGGGTGGTAATGATGCCAGAATGAACAAATTGCAAAGCAAAAGGGAATTTGCTTAAATGCAGTACATGGAATTATTGTGGCAGCAACACAGAGAGGAGATCAGAGAGTAGGATCTGCTGGGAGCGATCAGCCACTCTCGGGACAACAAAAAAAAGGGAGTGATGGCTACTGTGATGAGTTCAGCTGCAATACAAAGTAAACCATAATGTAAAAATAGGGCAAATATGTCTTACACGATAACCACTGAACATATTCCAATAAAATGTGAGTATATTGGACTTTATGAAGCATGGATGCCACAGCTAAACATTAGCAGCATTTAGTCAGAAAATCTGTCTGACCTTTTTTTCATCTGATAAAAAACTTCATAAAAAGACTTCAAAGACTCAGTCCAACCATAACTCACTAACACAGCTGATTTCAATTAATTGTGTCACCAACAACTTTTGCTTGAAACCCGAAACTATTGCAAAATGAAGTTTCCCTCTCGAATTGCAGTTCTGGGGCCATGCACTAAATATTAATGTTCAAACATTGGCAAACAAGGAATAACATATTCCAGTAAATTACACATGCAGAGTGCTTTGGACCTTCCCAAAAGCAAAGATTAGTTGTAAATATTCCATCTCTCTTCGTCTTATAAACCTTGATTACAACACTTAGTCGCACCGCATTTGGACTTAATTTGTCACTTTTAAAAACTATTTAAAATACAAGATGAGGTCCTGGCTGCACATCAAGGAGGGCTGTCATACACAGCTTAAGAAAGGAAGTTAGTGTCTTTGAAACAGAGCAGCGGCATTAGCCTGTAAACTCCTGCATCATCTCCACCCCAGTTTATAGGCTGATCTCTTAATCAGTGTCCAGAGTGTGCGAGTCTTCCTCTGAAGACGGAAGCTCTGTCCGTCCTGCTGCCCATCAGTACTGCCAGTCTCAGCCATGAATATGGAGCTGTTCTGTGGCTGGGAGCTTGCTTATGTTTTCTGTCTGATATCTAGACCCCATTCCCATTTCAAAGGGAGGTCCACCCGGGGCCTTGACTTTTTGATCTGCTTGGCGACTGAGTCGACCACCTGCATGTGGGATCAGCTGCCAGCGAGAGCAGACAACCCCTCTGCTTCAAAATATACATCCTCCCCCCTTCATCCTCCCTTCGCCGCTTCATTGCCCTTCACTGTACCCCCTCCTTCCGTGAAGCTGCCAGGAGCCCCAGTGGTCCTTACTGGGTCTGGAGCTGCATCCCATTCCCAACCGTTCTAACCATGGGTGGGTGAGATGCTTGAGATGTTTAGTACAGCAGCGGGCAGGATCTTGCTGCAGTCAGAGGACGATTTTGTATGTATAAAAAATCACAGTGTCAATGCGCCACAGACACTACTGAGGCCGTATCAAAAGGTCTGTGACTTTTCTAATCAGTGACAGTAATCCACAGTATGAGCTGTGACCCCTACGAACACTATCTGTAGCCATGAAAACACAAAATCAAACAGACTAGTAGCTTGATGAAAACTTTATATGAGACATCTACATTTGTAAAACCAGTTACAGCCCCACAGCACAACCAATTAACACCCATAACGGTGTTTCATACTAATCAGTCCTGCTTGCATAGAGGAGTTGTACAGTCCATAGGTTGTAACAATTTATTTTCAAACAAAACAACAGCTATTACAGATGTGCATGTGTCTGAATGTTTCTGACAAAAAGTGATACTCACATAGTCTTAAAGTTAATTAGCTTTCTTGAACCATGGCAGATAGCTTAATGAGTGTCTAATTGTTTCCCAGCAGGGGTGACAGCTGTAAGGACATTTTTAAGAGGAGGTGCCCTTACAGTGTACTACGCTTGGAAAAAAATTGTTGATTTATTATCTTGTGAATAATAATAACGAATCCCTCCACTTCGAGGCAAAGAGCTTATACATCATAACATACTGGTAGTTTAAACTAGTGCTTTATTAGTGTATCTAACTAAATATCAATTTCAAAACCAGAATGAAGTAAATAAACTGTCCAACCTTTTGACTTAAAGTAGAATAAAATGTTGACTTTCAAATATTGTTAACTTTTCAAACCAAAGAAAGAGAAAAAAACAAGCCAAGTGACTAACTATGGCTTTTAACATAAGGATAAGCCACTTGGCTCAACTACAAGTCTTTCAGGCAATCCTTTTGTAGCTTTTATAAACAAGTAAAGGGTGACAAAGCAAACACCATCCAACTCTCAGAACAAGTCCTATTTCTCTGACAATGACAACAGATAAAAAGTTAATCATAAAGGAGAAAGAAAGGAGAGACCCATCGTTGGGAGGAGGAGGGGAGATGAGAATAATGACATGAATGGGGAATTAGGGAGCATTTACTAAAAGGAGGTAATGGAAGAGGCCATTATTCAAGCATCCTGCATATAATTTTTGTTTACAGTTCTGCATCTCTGGTTATAAATGACTTCAGATTTGATGTTTCTAGTGTGCAACCTTAAGACAACAACAGAAAGTACGTCCTTTTATTTAACAGTGCAAAAAAAAAGGACATGTTATAGAAAGAGGGAGGGGGGGTGATCCCATCAAGCAGAAAGGAAGGCAGTAGTGAAGGAGGCTCGCAGACAGGCCACACTTTGGAAAGCCCTCATAAATCCTGATTTGTGCGGGACGCTAACCAGAAGAGCTACGACACATCAACAGGGGTGGGGGACTGAGAAGTAGGGGGGGGTGGCAGCACGCCTCTTAAAATGCTACGTCTGATTAAGTCTTCCCATTAGGTGACAGCTGAACTTTAACATTAATATGATAATATTGAAATAAGTGCGTGTTATTTACTTCAGCACCAGAGGGGGCAGAGGGAGGAAAAGAAGAAGGAGGAGGGAATGATGAATGATTTCTGGACAGCTCTGGGTGACATGCCAGGCGAGTTGACCCCCCCCCTGCTCCCATAATCAGACTTGACAAAATGGAGACATATGCAGAAATATTGGTTACAGTCGGCATCACAGCCCTTCTCAGGCCTTCCCTCTCTACTATCTACCGGCCGCCCTGCAAATTGTCTATGGGCACTGAAGCATCTATTTCAATTGGCACTTCCTTCCTGCCCCAGGATTTTACATTTAGTTGGTGTCATTTACATATTACTCTTAATCAAAATCCACAGCAGGCGACACAGGGTGGAAATAAAAAAAAAAAAAAAAAAAAAAAAAGAGAACAAGAAACAAAACCATGGCGTCACGGTTCATGGGTAAGCACACAGGCACTTTATGAAATGGAGATGTGACAAGGCATTATAGTGAGCGTGTGTGTATGCGAGTGCGACCGTGTGCATATGTGTGTAATAGAAGGCGTGCACATAAGATAATGCAAGACCTATTGAAGTATTCACGTTTGAATGCTTGTGTTTGTGTCATTGTTGGGGGGGTGTCTTGTGCATGAAGTAGTAAGGGAGGGAAACAAAGACAGGGAGTTGGATATAGGCAGTAAATGCATTTTGTGAAAAACAAAGAAAAAGAGAAGAAGAGAATGGAGACTTGTACAGGCCGTACTTGCCTTTTGCAGGCTTTTTATTGCAGGATACTTTACTAGCTGTTCTTTCTTTATTTACCCAGCACTAACACAATGCCATCAGACTCAACAATTATTCACATTTCTTAGTTTAGCTATTAAGTGTTGTTAACGTAATCATTTAGGCCATTTAGAAAGGTAACAAAAGAGTTTTAAACAGTTTCTCCATACCTACCTTTTTAGCTTAGCTTTTAACTGAATTCTATTTCATTTTATTCTTTTCATTTATCTGTATTTTTATTCTTTTCCCTCTTATCTGTTCTCTTTATCTTTTTTTCTTAGTTCTTTTTTAATCTTCTTTTTACTTTTTAACTCCAAGCTTGGTCTGCAAAGTTTTTGCCACAATGGCTACATGGTGTTTTTTACTACAGAATTAATCATTTGGAATTAAATAATTCAGAATTAACATATTCTCCTACAAGTTTGCAGGAAAATAATAATTCTGAAAGAAGGTTTACATGAAACATGTCCTAACATAATTCCTCTTTATAGCGGCGGTTTGGGAAGGGTTCTGATTGGACAGAGGGTGCACGTGACGTTTGATGTATCCCGGAATAAACATAGTTAGCTCCCTGCTTCTAGTCTTTTCCGTCATAACTTGTAAAAATATATAGTTTTTAAAAAGTACAAGTTTTGCCCTTATTTTTATTATAATTTTAAAGTAGCAGCTCAACACGAGCATACTACTTCCCTTTTTGCAGCAACTGAGAAGGAGAAGAAAGACAGACCACCGAACACGGGAGGCAAAAACACTGCGCGTCATCAGGACAGGACAAGGTAACGAGCATGTGCAGAACGACTGGAATTAATTTAGAGCGGAATCAAGATTTACATGACAGAGGAATTAAATAGTTCGGAATTAAAATGTGAATAAACCAGCCACTTACATCAGAATTCAGTTTAATTCCAAACAGAAATATGCAGAAATTAATTACATGTTAATTTTTCATCAGTTTAAAGGGGAGTTAACTTTTATTCAGAATTAAACAGAAATAAAAACCCCCATGTAAACGTAGCAATTGACCCTTGTATGGATAGCTGCTGATCCTGCAATGCTATGGCTATGGTGTGGACTCCGGACCTCCCTGATCTTTGGGGCTCCTGAAGTGCAGTGTTTCTCAGTGCCGGTCCTCAGGCCCTCCTGCTCTGCATGTTTTATAGGCAACCCTACTTTAGCAGACCTGAACGAAATAAAGGGCTCATTAACAGGCTGCAAAGAACTTGATGAGGAAGTTCAATAATCTGACTCAGGTGCTTTGGAGGAGGATCATGTCTAAAACAGGCAGGACAGGGGGGCCTGAGGACTGGAATTGAGAAACACTGCTGTAGTGGCACCTTCTGTATTCATAGGTGGGCTGGATTCTGGTGTGAATTGATCCCCAAAATATTGTTTCCGTAAAGCAGCGTCAAGCCAGATGTTTGTCTATTGATATTTTTATACCGATATTCAGTTAAGTGACTGTAATATGTATGTAAATATGTGTTTGTGCGCATATATATGATTGTGTATACATATACATGTGTATAAGTGAGACTATAATGAGATGTGTGTTTTCAGTTGCTGCTATATATTATGGAGTGCGAAGACTTTTCAAATACGCATAAATTGTTGTTAGTGTTGCTTTGTGCATGAAAAATGTTTCAAAATTTGAAGTAAAATACAGTAAAATATTTTTACATAGATCTTTTTTTTCTCACCACTCATCCACAAACTCACATCTGTGTAAAAACACAACACATATAGAAAGGTGCAGAAACAGTGTCCATACCTGCCTCTTACCTTCTCAGCATGCCGGTAAGGATGCGCGAGCTCTTGCCCAGATTGGCATCCGTTTCTCTCAGCTGGGAGGACAGAAACAGAGAAAGGTAGTTTTTAACTTCCTTTTGAAGGAGAGGTGAACAAAGCTGTTAAAAATAGGAAATGAGCAAAGAAAAAGGCACTAAAACAAAAACAGGAACATGACTACTAAGAACGCTGTCACCTATTTGATTGCAGAAAACTTGTTCTTGTCAGGATTAAAACAAGTCTCACAGCTGTACAATGTTAAGGTTTCATGTAAATATTATGTGTGTCCAATAATAAAGAGCAAGTCTCACATCCATGTGCTGCAGACTGTCCATATGCAGTGCTCTATGTATAAATGTTGCCATTTAGTGACTTCACTGCTAAGTTTCTGGCATGCCATTACGCACTTAGATGTGTCCATTTAGCATTTTTTTAGATGCAAGTGGCATGCATGGGATGGACCTGAATGAGAACCAGTGGACAATAAGTCTGTCTTGTAACTTACCTGTCCCTCAACCACAATAATGCATTAGTGAGTTATGAACATTCCAACATATGTGTCAGAAAAAACAGACAAATGCACTGTAGAGATTTTTGTAGCAGGTTTGAAATATTTATTGCTGGTATTTTAACACTGAGTTCTCTGCACACTGACTTGGGTATTAAGTTATTGCATTTAATGAACTTATTTTACTAATAATTTTGGAAACAGGTTTAAGAATGAATTTTCCTGAAAATGTCTAAAAGGTTCATTTTTGAGGATGACAGCCCATACCAGTGCCAGTATTCTTATTTTTTCTATCAAAGCAACCTTAAAAAAAAAAAAAAAAAAAAAACAGTCTTCAGATGTTTCATGGTCCAACACTTCAGTTTCTGAATCTTGTTAACATAAATGTTCTGCACTCAGTTTTTAAAAGAGTTCATTTCTACTACTGATTCTTCGAAAGAAAACATCTGACTTACTAGTTTAACAGTTTAAAATATATATCAATCTTCTAAAAAGTAAACACCGGTCTTTGGCTTGTTTTTGTTAAAGCAATCTGTCTGACCCAGTTAAAGCTAATAATAGTGAACATCTTCATATACGGTGTTCTCACTTTGGCTTCATTGTTTGTCACTGCTCCTAAACACCTAAAGATCACCTAAGAATGATTAATGCAATAAGCATTTAAATTAGGATGTTTTGTACAAATGTGCATAAGATTTATGATAAGGTTAGAGCTTTTACCAGATATATTTGCACAAGCAGTGAACACAGCAACAACTCATCCACTATTTATGAAATTAAGAGTTACAGAAAAAAAGGCAAATATTTCATTTTTCTGTTGAACTTTTGAGCAACCGAGGAAACCGTTTCACCCACAACAAAAGGCTGAAATGGCTGAAAATAAATCTTTCAACATTAGTCATCACAGTCATTACACTATTACTGCATGCTTTCACAAGGCTAAATTTTGCATTGATTTGTAAAACAAGGCTTAAGGCTAAATGCCCCTTTTCACCCAAAATAGTTGTTTGCCAGCTTGAGAGATGAATCAGGAGCTTGCCATTTTTACATTCGAGTTAGTTGTTTATCTATCAAGAGATAGCACCCCTTTAAACACACTTTTAGATCGGATTTAAAAGCTGCAGATTTCTCCAAAAACAAAAACTAACATCTATGCTAACGTCTAGTTTTCTTTTTTTTAACCCAAATTGTAAACGAGTTATGAATATGACCTGTTTAAAATACAGCTAATTACTCTATTTTTAATTGAGTCGTCAACTGATTCACACTTTGTAAAACAAGTCACTCAGATGGCCTTCTGTTCGTCTTGCTTGGGAGTAACAAAAGGCCGGGCTTATTAAATGAAAAAAGGAGGGAGATTTAGTTAGGACTTACATAGCAGGCATACAGTGTCCTTGACAGCATCATTGAAATAATGATCATGGCTTTTCAGGACTAATTGCTTTGGATATTTTCCTTTTCTTGCTCCATTTTTTTCTCTTGCTTTTTCCCCTTCTAGGGTCAGAGGAATGTTTTCATTCCATTTTATTATCAGATGCACAAACCTTAACAGTAAAATGATTTGGCAGAGATGTCGCCAACAAGGCATTAAAGAAAAGAAGAAAAATAAAAAACTGACACAGCACTGAACGAGCTGCCACTAAAATCTACCTGTCGTTGCATTACTTGAGGATGATGGGGGAGTGTGGGGAATAGACGTTGTAAAGAGATTCTCTCTGTTGTCAGCAGGGAGTTATTCAACTTTTCTTTCTGCAAGATAATGACTGCTTTCCCAATAAATTCATGGTATGTTTTGATTAGATTATTATTCTGTTTTCTATTTTGGTTTTAATTCCACACTTTCACATATCCTGTCTCTAAACCCCCAGCAGCACTTTTTTTTTCCCTCTTTCCTGGCTGATCTTGCAGTCATCTCTCTTCTCTTCCCACCCCTCCTTCACTGCTACTTTCTTCCTCTTCTTCCATCTTTCCTTCCTACCCTCTGGCAGCCAGAGCTGGTGCGATGCAAGTTGTAAGAGCCAGGGATACATGTGGTACAGGGTAGGAGGTGGGGGACCCAGGGTTTTGGCCCTCTGGCAAAGACAACAAGTCCATCAGTTGCCTGATGTCTGCCTCTGCCCATGGATCTGTCCCCTAGACACTTCACACTTTCTCCCAAAATACATCTCTCTCTCTTTGAATCACCCCATGTTTTCAACCCCCCCCCCCCCCCCCTCAGCCTTTAACCAAATCTGCCTTCTTCCTTAACCTGAAATGGAAACCAAGTGAAATTTGTGTGCATTCAAATGCCTAAAATTAACAGTGATTGCCTATATGATGGGAATGGTAAAAGGAGAAGGGGGGGGGTTTCACCTGACTTTTGTTTTTCCGCACAACTCAAAAATAGAACAATCTGCAAAGACAGCCTTGATCATTTCCCAGTAATAAAATGCACATGAATACTGTTCTCACTAGCAGAACTTCATGTGAGGATAAAAATAGAAGTATCTGTGATTGATCTATGACACAAAAAAAGACTTCTAATAAAGGCAAGTAAAAGCTGATGTCTGAGAATGAAATTTTGAAAATGAAACATGAAAATACTTTTTTAAACTTATAAAAGTACTTTAGCTAAAGAGACTGCTAAATAAAAGGAAGTTCATCCTTGGCAGTCATTATCGGTATACTTTTGAAACTGACAGCATTAACAAACTCCATATAAATTGAATTAAATTTGATCTATTCAGTAAAGAAAGTTGAAAACTAAAAACTGACCCTCCATTCTGTGCTTTACTTACTAGTTTTTCTCTCACATTTGCCCCAGAAACTGCTTTTGAAGCACTCAGTATGTGTGTGTTTGCGCGCATCTGATGGAGAGGTTAAGCACAGGAGACTCGTGGGAAGAAGGGAGAAAGAGATGGTAAGAAAAAAAAAAGGAGAGGGAGATAGCTGAGGTATTCTCAGTGGACACTGTGGAACGTTTTGAAAGGAGATGTTTGACTTCCTTTGAAATTGACTGCACGAGGCCCAGCGCCATGTTGTGATCTTTAAGCACTCTGCGCTGAGTGGGCCAACAGGGCTGGACCCCCTTCCTATGTTTTGGTCTTCTCTGTCTCTACCTACCTGTCTGTTTGAAAGGATGAATGTTAGGAGAGGTGGCATTAAGGATGAAACAGAATCGGAGGTAAAGTCAAATGGAGAGACCGAAACTGGTAGCTGAAGTGCAGGAAGAGCTGATAGTACCTTACTGGATGGGCTCTGTGGTTTCTATTTAAGCAAAAACAAAGTGTTGAAATTCAATCTGTGACAAGTGGCTAAAAATATCTGCGAAACGGCAAAGCAGTAAGACCCATAAATAGGTGCACAAGTTTCCTTGTCAATACAGTTCTGCTGAGTCATTGTTAGCACAAGTATCCAAAATTGTATGTCAAACATCCAAAATGTGGTAAATAACGACAGCGTTGCGAAACAGCTGTCAGTCCTTATGGTTTTGCAAACACTTGTTGGAACAGATGCGGGAGTTTGTGCAGGTGGCAGGTGTGTACTCACCCGTTCTCTGGCCCGCTGTATCTTCTCACGGTCAGTGTGCAGATTGGCAAGAATCTCTTGTCCCACTTGTTCTGCAAAAGAACAAGCAGTGTGAGAAAGCTGCAAGTGTAAACTTCAGCTGCAAAGCAATACTTTTCTAAACCATAAAAAGAGCAATAGACCAACATTTGCATCTTTTTTTTTGTAGTTTTGTGAGTAAAAAGAACATGCACGTGTAAATATCTGAATGTTTGCCTTTCCCAGTGGCAAAGCTTTTATTTGCCATCACAGCATCCAATTGGTTATTCAAATTCTCCACTGGGAATTCAGACAGTTTCTTTTCAGTGATCATCTCCAGGTTTTTTAATTTTGGAAGGCCACTTTTCTGTCACATTCAAGTTCGTTCTCTTCACAGATTTCCAGGGGGATTCAGGTCTGGACTCTATTGGGATGACTCCAAATTGTTCAGTTCAACACTTTAGCTGTTTGCATCACATCATCATCTTGTTAAAAGGTAGGCCACTGCCCAAGGCCCTGATTTTTACAGGTCGCCTGTTTTTGTCTAGGTTTCATTCAAGATTCAAGAATCATTACAAAGACTATCTCAAGGCATATAAGCAATTTAGATGCCAAGAGTTTGTTGCAGAGACTCTGACTCTGCTAGTCTCAGTGGATGTTGCCCAAGGAAGATTTACTTCTCCAGGACAAGGATACACATAAAAAACCTTACTTGACTTGGAACAATCTTATCTTACAGAGGAGAAAACTGCTGATCACTCACTCTGTGGTCAGGTGAGATGATATGGAAAAAGCCATTTGACTTTCATTTCAAGAAAAAACATAGTAAAAGCATTAGACCCTAATCAAACCATCCTAACAATCTAAGCACAGTGGTGGGAATATAATACTTTAGGTATTCTTTCCAGCCAGTGGAGTCAAAGTAAACAGCATGATGAGAGAAATGTTGTCCTGCCAAAATCAGGATATAGATTTCACTGAAAATCTGTGGAGGGAATTCAAGGTCAAAATTGGGAAGTAAACCTATCAATCTCCAGATCTGGAGCCCATTGCAGAGTGGGAAGGCAATAAAACCATTGTGAAGACATCATGAGTAAAAACTGTTATTATTGTTGAAAATATGTTTATCTTCACTTTAGAACTGTTTCAGAAACTTTTAAATACTCAAGTTTTTTCTAAACAAAGATCTTAATTATGTGAGTGGGGGCTACTCAGCCAATGTAATATTCATTCATCTTTTTTTAAAATCTCTTCTGCCAGTTGTGGATATAAACACAATAATACAGTTATAAAACATCTCCAATGAGGGGCACAGCAAGCTTGGCAGTGGTCACTGTTTTTTCTGCACCTTGGAGTTGGGAAAGAAAAGAGAAAACAAAATACATTGTAAAACAACAAAAAAAAGTTGCCACCTCCCACTAAAACCAAAATCCAAATGCTACCATCAATCAAGGGAGCCATACTACTGAATTAGTGTTAAAATAAAAAAGATGGAGGCAGAGGATGAATCAGGGAAAAAAAAAAACTAGAAAAAAAAAGTGGAAAAATCTTTACATGGATCAAAGACAGGCTTTCAAGCGCACCAAACAAATCCAGAATAAACAACCTAGTTGCTGACTGTATTACACTACACAGGTGCCGCACACCAAAGGGCCCACGTGCTGAGCGCCTGTTTGGGGGGGGGGGGGGGGACGCAAAAAAAAAAAGGGCTACATCTGGCAGCTAAACAAGAGAAAAGAGAGAAAGAGAAGGATACAGAACCACAGATGGAAAAAGGAAAAAAAAAAAAAGGGGGGGGGGGGGGGGGGGGGGGGGGGGAGTACTGACAATAAGCGACATTCGTCACCCATTCATCCCATCCTTTTACTCCCCGACACTGTAAGTGACTCAAATGTGTCTCTTCCTGCCTTCATTAATTTCTAATCTGGGATGAGACAGATTGAAGGATACCCAGATTAAACAGTGCAGTCAGACAGTCACATGTGACAAATAGGGCAGATTAAAAGACTGAGTGCAGGTATTAATAACCATAAAAACACAAGCCCTCCCCCGTCCCAAATGGAAAAGAACAAGTGATAAACAGGAAGGGAGTTGAAGCGGAAATCTTCTGTTAAAAAGACAAATAAGCACATCCATCCATCTCTGTCAGGGTGGTAGCTTTATTTCTTAAATAAATGAGTGTGACAAGCACTGCAGAAGCAGTTTTTTTTAATGGAAAGTGCATTATTGGAAAGGTTTGCCATGTGTAAAAAGATGGATGATATAGTGGGGAGAGGGCCATCTAATGGTATTTACTGATTATATTGAACTAATATACAACAAATTCTGGAAGGAGATGTCATTTGTAATTATGGATTCACTAATGTTTAGTAAACAACAAATGAAAATATGAGTAGTGTGAGAAATGGCTTCATCTTCACAACAAAACTAGGGTTATTGTAAGTTCCAAGATCTATGTCTACTGCTGCATTTTTATACACTAAAAAAAAAATCTAACATTTTCTTCAGAAAAATAGAAAAAGGTAGGTTTCCTTATTAAATCAGTTCTTTTGTTTAAAGCTGCATTGATTTTTATAGTAACTAGAAGTCGATGCAGATCTTTGCAATAAAGGAAGACTGCTACAATCCAGAAAACAGTACGTTCACTTGAGCAGAGACAGCTGTATTGTGCTATTATATGAGATGTCAAACCAATTCTAGCTCTTAAAACAAATTAAAAGAGACTGATGTTGTAACATTTGCACAAAAGTGCCATTTTTAAGAGAAAAGCATGATGACAGAGGAATGAAATCCTTTACAGTCACCAGAATATTCGTTTGAGCTGACTGTCAAAAAAGGTTTTTACTATCACTTGTTAAGATAAACATCTTTCTTGCATGTGCGGTCGTCTCCGCAGCCCTCCGAAATGAAAATTTTCATCATTTCTTTATGGGTTTCTCCCACCATACCAGGGTTTCCCAGGGGAATGTTTGGTGTTTATTGACTATGATGTATCCTCCCTTGTATCACTCAGTCCTCAATATTTATCTACATGTTCATTCATCTTCTGTTAAGTCCCACTGGCCAGTGTTCTGCCAGAGATTTCATCCCTGACATCACTAAAACAAAAAATAAGAATCCTTATGAGCAAAAGTAATGAATGATTCCCAAAGTAACAAACAACTCCCATTCTGTGATGTTCATCTCCATATCATCATGTATTTGATTCACTTAAAAATAACTGACACATGCAAGAATAATACAACAAACTGGCCCCTAATATTATTACGAGTTGAAAACTTTAGTTAAACTACTTTAAATCATAAGTTACTATTTAACATTAGCATCTTAAACAGAAATCAGCACAGTATATTTAATGTCTAAATGAAAATAAGACAAGGACAAATACCCGGGCTGCAGACAAAAAAAATGAAACAGCTTAAAATTAAAAGAAGGCTGTTGAAAAAAAATGTATTCATGCCACAGCCACTGACTTGTTGCTCGTTAGTCTATAAAATATTCCCTGCTTGTTTAAATGGCTATTAACAATTTAAATAACCCTCGCCCAGAGGCCTTGCTCTGACTCTCTTGTTAAAGATTCCCATCCCCCAAAGGTCCATTTAACAAGCCCATTATTCCATTACATTACATTTACATCAGCACCAGAGAGCCTTAATTTAACTTGTTCCTCTAATGTAAATGCATAAAAAAAGATTGTATTGAAAAACTGAACAGTGAGTCAGACGGAGGGGAAAATAATGCCAACATGAAGAATACCTTTTATGAATACATGGAATAAGTTCTGACATTAGAAAGCCCAGCACTGTTTTTTTTCTTCTTTTGTTTCATAAATGCGACATATTTAAACCTTTGGTTAAAAGTAAAAAGGTGGATGAAACATACTGATTTTTATCTAAATTAATGTAATTAGCAAGAAAACCAAAAACACAAAACAAGCCAGAGTTGGAACAAAAATGTATCTCTTCCTATCCTTTTACAGAGTTTTAACAATCACTCAAGAAAAATAATCAGCAACTATTTCCACAAAAAAAAAATTTTTAAAAAAGCGCAGAGTCAAGTCTTGCCATATCCAGCTTATTTTATTGCAATGAGCTTCGCTTATTGTGTAGCTTGGGACAAAACTGAGGACAAGTAAACATCTTGGACTGGACAAACCACAAAGCCACTTTCACTTGCCTGCACAGATTTAACCTATAGTCTTGTAAACCCACAACAATAGACTGGAGTTCTGGCAGCAGAGGGCCTGCTCATCCTTTGAGTTCCCCTGACACATAAACCAAAACAAACACACATAAAACAACTTGTGTCTATAAGATAGATACGTCACATTATGTCATCTAAAGACTTTCATTTGGGTTCAGCTTTTTCAATATGACAAAACTCATCCAATTCTTTCTGAGTTATATAAGAAAAGCATGTTTGTCAGAGATATGTCAGCAGAGGGAAATCATTTTGTAGCTTTAAGAAAGACTGATAACTCTTAATATCATTCCTGGTTTTAATGATTTGGAACTAACATTATATCTATTTATTAGTCATTACAAGACTGTACGTTGTACGAAGCTTGCAAGATTGCATCAAATGATATCACTCTATTCATTTCTCTATGCACACATTCCATCAAGTGACTAAAATACAACTGGAATCTAAAGCAACTTAAATCCTTTGTAACTGAATTTTAGAGCCAAGACTACAGAGAATGATCTGAAACATTTGCAGTAAACTCTGACTTTTTTAGTTTGCTTGCTCATTAAAGTATGAAGTGATGAAAAAAAGAAACTTGAACTATTGAGAAGTACTTAGAGAATGCACCAGGATAACTATCTTTGATAAAATGCAGAATTGCAAACTGTCAAATCTACTCTTGCTTTTAATAGGAATAAAGGGATTTAAACAGCTTATTAATTCATTCATTCACATTCTTGGCAGCTGACTTTGTGAAACAAGGAATGCAAACTGTCATCTTTCCTTCCTGCTTTTGCTGCAACAGCTGTGCTACTTTTCAGCCAATTATTGGTCATTTGACCCCCAACTCCACCTGCTGCACATGGACATGGAAGTACCCAGACCAAAAAATCTGCGGCTCTAGGTCTTCGGGTTAATTAAACCAAATGTTTATCAACAGTCATCGACTTTTACCCACCTTGAATCTTATGAGAGTAAAATAATAACTTCTGCTTTTTTAAGGTTTGCCAGAGAACATTAACCAATTTATGATGCAACACAAGCTTCATGCCTTGTGTTTTTGCTACTTTTTACATTTTACAACAAGAAATTGAGCAAATAACTCTTCAGATTGGCACCACAGGATGGCTGAGGACGGTGTAGCTTTGAAAGAAACAATTCCAGCAGCATCCACACCTCTACAGCCTGGAACATTCTGCAGTGTATGGACACATTTAATTGGAGGTATGATCTATTTTAAACAAGCTTTTTCCAGAGCAGTTACACACTCATGGAAAGCCTGTCTTAGTCTTTCTGTAGCAGTTTTTAAACTTGCTCCCTCTGTCCCCAGAGCCAAAGGGGTACAAGACCTGACAGGGGTGGGCTCTGAGGCTCAGCACAGTTCCTTTTCATTAAGAAGCTGAGACCACTTTTTGAAGGTTACCACACACACTTGCATCCAAACACAAGCTACACATAACAACAAATGGGGTATGGAAAACCCAGGGGAGGGTTAAGGGGAAGTAAGGAGGATCTCGATAAATGTTAGACCATACATTTTCTTTCGAAAACTTCCCATTAGTTAGACACACACATACAACCAGAGTGAGTACAGCAGCCAGCTTATATGCCTGTGGCTCCCATGTGAATAAAGTTACCTGACTTTGTACACTTTCCAAGACATTTTTTTGTCCGTTTTTTTTTTTTATTAAAAGTCTACAACTGCTTGGTGACCCGCTTTCATCACTCCCCATCAAAGTTGTCCCCACATTGGGATGTATTAATAACGCCAAGTCCACAGACCATCAGGTTAGTGCATCCTTACTGAGTGCTAGCTTACGATGGAGCAGCACTTACTGTGAGGTCATGATGGAAATGTTGCATCTGGGGGTCAGTATTCTTATGACTGACAAATTACTGGATGATAATGAGGAATTCATATGGCAAGAAAGGGATAAAGGAAAAGTCAAGGAGATCCTTCAAAGAATGTAAAGCCCTTAAACGTGATTCTTCTTTCACTTTGAATGCTTAACCACAATTTTCTAAATCACACAATACTCAATGCTAAGATAACGTTAGGGTGGTGACCTTAAAGAGAGAAGGCAAAGCAAGAAATTAAGGACTTAAAAAGCCCAAATCAAAGAATATTCTGTGTGAGATGAAGTTGGCCTATTCCAGTCTACCCTGACTTAGCCAATGTGTTGGCCTCTACTTTTGCATGCACTTGAGCGGTGGTGGGCAGTCAGGGTGGATTTCAGGGCCCTTTCTTCACTCAGCCAGGCTCTGTTTTATTCATCGCCTGCGCCCTGACCCCACAGAGCTCCTGTTCTGACAAATCACTTCTGATTAAGACAGATCTCAGTTAGTCAGCCACTCAACTTGGCTTATTCATCATTCCACAGAAAATATCCTTCTCTACTCCCCGGTCCCTCCTCCTTCCAGCTCGTTTGCCTGTCCGTCAGACCGAAGCAAAGCACAAAAGAAATTTCCGTTGCTGTTTTAAATGGCTGATTATAGACAATTGGTAGATGGAGAGAAGCAAGACAATCTTATGGGTGATAAGATGCGAATTTAATGGGTATAAATGACCGAGCCTGTAGGAGAGCAGCTGGTAATAGAACCATTTGTTTAAGGCTATACTGGGGTGGAGAGACCTGAAAGCTATGTTTTCTATTTAAGCTCCCCCTCCTCTTTTCCCTTCACCTCAACCTCAAAGTCAAATTCTTAGACTGCCAGATTTACATTTTTTTTTTATAGAGCAGAAGTCCCCTCCACCTTTTTTCAATGAGAATTGATGAGGCTTGGAAAGGGAATAGCTTGTTTTACACATTATGAAATAACCAATACCTCCAAGTCCCTGTGGACAAGCTGAATGCTGACACAGTTGCATACAGCATTGCGGTAGTAATAACAGCACTGTATATGTAATTAACAATGCAGTTACGGTATTCATATGCAAAGTTCTACAATAACAATATGCAGCAAACTGCTGTGCCAAACCATCTAGGGAGTTACAAAGCTTTTGTGTTAAAATGTCTAATAAACCAGATTACATTAACCTGAATGACAACCCTACTGGTGGCAAAGGGCTGAGAGGAGGCAGGAGAGAGGGGGGTTCTACAAGCAAATTGCTTGGACTTAATCAACCAGTCTCACTGAACCATCCAAATGAAAACTAATGGACTTGGATGTTTGCAGTGATTGCCCCACATGCAACAATGTGTGGGCAAGAGCCCCACTTTCTGAGGTCTTCAATTAAAAAAACAGGGAATTTCTACAGACGGCTGGTCAGCGTATACACCTATTCCACCAGCACTCATATCGCGATTGGTCAATTGTGAAGCTCAAACGGAGCTGACTTATTAATACAATTTCCAGCATTGGAAAATGGGTTTTTTGTGTTGATTAAACCTGGTAAAAAATGGTAAAAAATGTATGAAGTGTAGAATTAAAAACTCATATCCGAACGATCTAATTTGTGTATGCATTATTCATAGTGTTGACATTTGTGTCATGCAATTGTGTTGGCCACTGTTGCTAAAAGATAAAAAATAAATAGTTCATGAATAATAAAAAAAATACTACAACGTTAAACTTTATTCAGCTGCAATCAACCTAAGTAACAAATACATAGTTTAAGTGCTACAATTTAAATAATTTCATTTTATTATCAGATAAGCAGCTATATGAATGATGATGCTTGAGGATATATACACTGTAACAACATTATGACATAAGTATAAGTTACTGGTAGAGATATGCCAAAATAAAGACAGCAAAGAAAGAAAAAGTTAGATTTTACAAGAGAAACCTCATATGTGAAGCTGGTAATGTAAAGAGTCGAGAGAATTATCAATCAATCTTTAGTTATAAAGCACTTTTCATTCAACAAATGTAATGCAAGGTGCTTTACATTAAAAACATTACAGCAAAAATAAAAAACAAACATTTTTAACCACCAAATCCCCCAGTTCATGAACACACAAATCACACACATTAACACACAGCACATGTTTACAAATGAAAACACACTGACATGTATACAATAAACTATATTTCTATAAGTGCTGTCTTAAAGCTGGGGTAGGTAATCTTGCTCAGAGACATTTGTTTTTACCCTCGGTGAAGTGGTTCCTCAACCTGATAGTAGTCTGTACAATTTTAAATTATGAACAATAAGAAAATATAGTTAGACAAACAGGTAACCGCCGGTAAAAACATAACCTCCTTGGCAGAAGTAAGAAAAAAGCTTTGGATAACGCAAGGAGCAAAACCAGAGGGGGAGGAGCTAAGACAGGGTGCTACTTTCACATCTTGCTCGATCCCTAACATTACCTACCTGAGCTATAAGCCTCTCTAACTGTATCAGGGAAGCTAAGACGCCTCAAAATAAAACAAATTTATGCTGACAAAAAATAAAAGCGACACATGAGAGTTAAAACAAACTAAACTTAACATAAAATAGGATTAAAAACAATTATAGTCCAAGAATAATTATTCAAAAAAATTTTTTTTAAAAAGGTAAGTCTTCAGGTGCCTCTTCTAAGTACTGTTGGGGAAAAACAGCTTTTCAGTTTGGTCTAATCAAACAACATGCGATTTAACAACCGCAAGTGGATGCTAAGGGAAAAAAGTTTGCCAGTTTGTTGAAAATGGACTCAGGGAAGAATATATGGAGGCAGGCGGAGAAGAAAGAAAAAAAACTTGAAGCTCCTCTGGTTCGTTTTTAACAGTTTAGCAGCGATAATCATCACATTACTGTTGATTAAAGGCTTTTACGTCTCTAATCAGAAAGTTGACAGGCAGATCAAAGAGTGAAACACAAATTTCTTGCCTTTTAATTATCTGTACAACACCACACCTCGGGCAGCACTTCCCTGCCTATCTCCTCAAACTCAGTGAAAGATTGTGAAAGGAGATCTAACATCCTGCAACAGTTCATTATCCAATAAAACAGAAAATGAGGGGGGGCACTCACGCCAGCACACAAAATCACACATACAAAAAAGCTTTAAAGCTTTATGATTAGTGAAGACCTGGGGGAGGCCTGCTAACTTCCTTATTAACATGTCCTGAAATGGAACACCTTAATTATGTTTGTCAAAATCCGACTTGGCGTCAAACTCATTTGCATATTTTGACAAGGCCTGTTGGGAGCCTCCTTCTATGCAGAGAGGGTGGAATAGTTTGTTCAATACGTACTGATAATGAATAGCCTTTGGTTGATAAATTAATTGTTTAATTTGCCCGCCAGCTCTACAGAAGAACTGATGCAAACGTAGATAAAAGTTAAAAACAAAAAAAGAGGAAGAAAAGCACTTAACATTTCTGATCTATTCCTACTAACCCCTAATGTGTAAACTGTTGGATGTGATTTCTTGCAACTGTTCAGAGGTTCCCAATCAAGTAATATCATCTTTAAAAAAAATAAATAAATAAAAAAAAAGTAAAGATGTGGCATAAAAACAGATTCCTACTCGTTCATGATCAAATTCTATTGGAATATATAAAAAGCAATGAACTAAGTCCTTCTTCCCCTTTCCAATACAGCACACTGAATGAATCCAAATTATGTTAATTACAAGTAAAATAGGCATGGTTAAAAAATAAACAAACGTTTAGTTTTGGAGAAAAGGAAGGCTTAAAGGTAAACCTCTCAAACATTAGCCTACTGGAAGACATATGCTATAAGAATCAGTCTGACAGGATCTGACAGCTGGAAACACTTAAGACTATTTTGTTCAAATCGTCACTACATTAATAGTCATGATCTATAGAGAACAAAAAACAGAATTATTTTAAAAAAATAAAAAAAAATAAATAAAAAAAAAAGTGCAATGCCTGGGTCATGTTAACTTACAAGGGTAGCACTAAAGAATTCAGTCCAATCTATGAAGGAAGCTTATCTTCTTGTTCCCTTTTAATAATATTGCAATGTTTGTTCTTCTGTATGGAAGAGTAACTGCACTGTAGCTACAGTGTCTGGCTAGCAAACTTTTTGTTTGAGGCTGATTTACGGTGAAACCAGAGCTTGAAGAGCCTCTTCTGTACTAAAATTTGTTTTGTTTGGGAGCACTTTGGCTTCCCGGTGAAATGTAATTGACAAAGGCAAGTAGATGAGACCAAATCAGTATGACAGTCTTGTGCAAAGCCACATTTGGGGATCTGTTTCTCCCTCATTGTTCTGACCCCTTCACATGTAAAGGGAAGCTGAAAACTTGTTATGGATAAACTGTGCTTGAACCCATATTTATATATTCTGACAACTCTAGTCTTTAATGACAACAAACACTGTAAACAGGAATGTAAAATGGTTTAAGGGTTTTACTTCTAATACAGATTTGATCTGAAAATGTGCTTTCATTCAAAACAGTTTCATTTACCACATGTCAACTAGTCATATGTCACTTATTCTTTTCAAGCATAACTTAAAAGAAAACATTGAGCTGTGGATTAAATTATCATTTGTGCAAGTTACAGTGATTTATCTTAATTTTCAAGTGAAAGTAGAAAGAGCTCATCAAAACCTGATTAGGTGAGTCATCAAAATGTTGCCAACCAAAGTACTAATTAGATAAAAAGGGGATATGCTGGCTCAACTTTCCATGTTCTAGAAACATAGAAATGTAATACTTTGAATAAACTATGTGCTTCTTACCTGCATTACTCAGAATATAGAGTACTAGTCAAAAGTTTGGACACACACACAGTTTTCAATCTATCCCTGCTCCAACACACCTGACTCAAATGATAGGCTATTAGATCTATTTAATTTGAGTCAGGTGTGTTGGAGCAGGGATACATTGAAAACCTGCTGGATTGCAGCTCTTGTAGGACCGAACTGAGTAAATCTGCTCTACTGGCACACCACAGCCACGGAGTAAAAGCAGTACAGCTGGTAAATGATGGGAGCTTCCCTTCAGCAGACTTCCTGAAGGTTACATTTCAGGGGGGGGAAAAAAAAGGGTGGGGGGAGCCTCAAGGGAGGGGCCTAAAACAAACTGTTTCACATAGAGTATGATAAGGGGGCTAAATGAATCAATAGTTTAATTATTGATTAGTTAATTGAATAAACATCTAAACTAATACAGAAATAAATATTTAGAAAATACATGTTTACTTACAAGAATATACTGATAGAAATTTTTTTATTATTGGTATTATTATTATGGAAAATTACTCTAAATTCTTGAAGCAAACCTAAGGATGCTCTGAAAATGGAGTCTGACCAAGCAGTGGAGGAGCCTGTTGTGATGGCACTGGGCCACTGTGGCTTGTTCTGACAGACAACACAAACACAAGTTTGTGCTTTTTTGGGGCCATACCATCACACTTCACTGCCCTGGTAAAAGGCAAATAATAGTGCTATTATGGAGGCCAAGAAACACAGCAAGAACTAACAAAAGAGACACACATCATGTGCTTCATTTCACAATGGCAGAGGCCAAACAGTTGAAGGCAGATCATTGTCAGATGACACTGTGAATTCATATAAAATAGCACTACATGCGATGGCATGTTGCTGCTGTGGTGCACGGTGAACATTGTTAATTTATGCTTACTTTGCATGGTGCTAATTCAATTGTTTTGGCATTTTCATTGAAGACATTGTACAGGAAATTTTGTAATATGTTTTACTTAAAGTAAGAGTATACTACAAAATAAGGGACATAAATGCACCGTTAATTCAAGTAGGGTAAGAGATGGTGGAGCTAAGCTGTGCACAAACTTTTTCAGTTAAACAGGATATATGTGTCTTTGTCATTTTTCTTAATCACATTGTATCCCTGCATCCCCCTTCCCTTATTATGGTTGCAAAAGGCTAAGCGATACCTACAACTTCTCTTCATAGCAAACTTTGTTTTTCAAAATAAAACCAGCCTTGGATGTACCAACAGCTTTGACAGTGAGACCTGTTAATTTTCTAATATTTTTTTATTTTTACAGATGGAACAGAACATTATCCAATTGACTTTGTTGTAAAACATTTATTTAATAAATTTTTATTTTTAAAGTGACATAATCTGTTACATTCATTAATATAAACTATGAGGGTGTTAATTTGTTTCATGGTTGTTTTTTATCATAATCTTTATCATCATCTTTGTTGTTGTTTATCAACCTATTTTGGATTCATATTACCCTGAGTGGTATATCTTTCAACAGTTTATGATTATGATAGCACTTGTTGCTTCAACAATCAACAGTCACAATTATTATTACTTTAAATCAAGAACATTAGATAGAAATAAGAAAAAGTACTACTACATATGTAAGTAGGTACATGTGTGTCAAACATTGTCAAACATCATGGCAATCAAATTCCCATCCATGCTTTACATCAACAAGGTTGTTGGGAAACAAATCTAATAACTCTTTTAAACAATAGCAAACTTGGCAAGAATGAAGATCACAATAATGTACATTCTCAGAAAAAGACATAAACAACATCATTGTTGCTATCACTATTCATAAATAAGCCATTTCATGAAAAAATAAACCAGCTACCAGGGGTATTACTCTACTTGCTCCACAGGGGTATGTATCTGTGAGCGCTCTGAAAATAGACTAAAATAGCCAATCCAAGAAATGAGCACAGAGGACAGATAGACAGCTCCACCTGTATGCTTATGTAAAATAACGCTGATGAGCCCTAAGTGAGGCAGTATGCCTAACTTGGATTCTGAAAAACTGAAAAGGCAAATCTGCTGGTCACGTTGTATTTAGTGGAAATTTCCATAAACAACAGTTTAGCAGTCTGTTGCTTACTGTTAAGACAGGAGCGTTACTGTGCGATGGTGAGGAAAAACAGTGAAGATGCTGGTAGTTGCGAATGAGGTCAGAGAAGCGCTCTTCAAAAATATCCGCCATCATGTTTACCTCTGATCTCGTGTTCATGCTTTTGGTCTCAATGAGAACATAGTATACTCATTTAAGTTTATAAAATAAAACACAATTCTATTTAAAAACCAGCTGAAGTGAAGGGATTTCACTCCAAAGGTTAGTATTTAATCATGACACAATATGTTTAACTCTTAGAAACTAACATAAATGTTTCTAGCCAGTTTTCTTATCTCTTCTGCAGTTTTTTTTTGCCCATGTCTCATAAACAGAAGTATCTGGTAAAAAAAAAAAAAAATTAAATAAATAAATAAATTTTTTAAAAAAAGTTGATTTCATGGTAATTCTGCTTACTTAAAAGTCAGCAGTTTTTCTGTATGATTTTAATTTTGGGACTTACAAGGGTATTTCAGCAACAACAAAGCTTCGGTAGAATTGGGTGTATGATTGGTATCAGTACTTCTCTGGAAAAGATTTTCTCATTTCAATTTACACACAGATGACATTCTTCTTCTGAAGGAGCAGATAGTTCAAGGAATCTATGATACAATTATAGAAAGAAGTTTGCTTCTTTGCAGGTGAGGGAAACCACTTTCAGGTTCTACTTTAGGGTTGGTTTTCACCTAGTCGTAAAGACCATGTCCTCATACATTTGGACTATTTATAAGTCTGAATCCTTGCATTTTACTATTATCACTCCATACACATATTCCAGGAATCTGTAGACTCATACTTTGCTGTGTACTAAATTGAAGGTTAGTGTTCTTCTTGCTATCTGTACTGATAATTAATTTCCTGCCTTCATTTGCTTCTCCTTAAAGTCTAAAAGTTTTGCATGGCTTTGTGTCTGTCAAGAAAAAATTTGATCCATCCTTCAGATAGTTTAAACTTTACATTCTGGCTATATTCCTTTTAGTTAAATAATTTTTTACATAACTAATTTAAACCCTCAGCTTCCAATAAGCTCTTTTACATTTACTGCATTTGCTGGTAAGTCTAATAGAATCTTGAAAACTGTGGCAAAAAAAAAAAAAGAAAATGGCAGCCACGATCACCTATCTGGAACACGGTGGAAATAACGTGTAGAATTTCTGAATTTGTCAGTTAACTCACTAATTGTAATATAACCAAAACTAAATTGAATCTAACACTGTGCATTACTGCCAGGCTGACAAGTGTCTCCTGCTCCCCATCATTAACTAAAACAGCCTAAGTGAAAACCCAACATGCCTGCCACCATTTTCCACACTAATGAAGCATATCTAAGTTTTAAGACAAGGCAGAACAAATTTAATCTACCTTCTAAGGGCCCTTGGCACCATCAAATTAATTATTCATAAAGGACATGATATTATAACTCAATTGTCAACTCTAGCTGTCCCATTTTTTAAACCTCCCCCGCCTGGCGCTCTCTTTTGTCTCAGGTTTTCTTTTTTATAAAGCAAGTCCTTCACTTTTAATCTATAACAGAGCAATACACATTGGCATTGCAGGTGCAGAACAAAATCATTTGCCTTCTTATTTCTTTTTGAAGTCTGCTGTTACAACACAACTCAGTAAAGGAAGATTTCTACAACTGGTGTGGCTCCCTGGAGGCTTTGTGGTATGCCGTATAGGAAAAAAATATAGTGTCCCACAGTCAGAGTCATCAAGCTGGTATAACACAACCTTAGATATCTGTCATTTTTCTTGCATGAATTATGTAAACCATCTGGCAAAGCTAATCTCTCCGTAATGTTGCTTAGACTGGTTAGTCACCGGGAGGTGGGACAAAATTTCTTCTGCACACAGTGCAGAAGAAATTAGCCAGGTGTCATTTTCTCTTTAGGGTTAGAATGGAGGTTTGCAACCCCTATGATGATTGACAGGAACAGCAGCTGCCTGGCATGGTAACAGCACCCTATAGAGAGAATCTAATACTAATATCCTGATTCCATTTATGTATATGCAGAATCCCTCGTGCATTTGTGCATGGTCAAAACAACCCAAAAACCTAAAGGAAAAATAACAACCAACAATGCTAGTACTTTTAATATCAATGCATAAACACTAATGCTGCACAAATGCTACAGAGGTCATCTGTGGCACAGAATACTAGTATGTAGCACATACTGTATATGCACCACTACCGCGTAAACACATTCATACAAGTTGCATGTATAATGACTCTTCATCTCCCCTGGCTATGGAGCAATATTAAGAAGAAAACTCTTCAACCAAGCAGTGTCAACTTCTGGCTGTTTACCCTGCTTAAAATAGATTTTTGCATTACAAGGACCTAAAATACCAACCACCCAAACTATTGTTGTTTTAAGCAAGGGACTCGAGTGCTCAACAACAATATTATTCAGCTACAAGCGCAGACTCAAATTTCTATGTAGGAATTCAGTGAGTGAGTCAGAGGCAGCCAAGCTTAAACAATTACAAAAACACACAAAGCCATGTGAGAAAATGATAACTCTCAACCTATGGTTAAAGTGGTCAACCACGCCTTAAAATACTGTTTCTATTTACTAAAAGAAACAACTTCACCATATTATTTAAACTAGGTTATTTCTTAAGCAAATCTAAAAAACGCAGTTATTGATCCAGCTTTTTCCTTTTTTTTCCGTGTGCACTCATGCCATGCACAGGAAACAACCACATGGTAACTATGAATACATAATGTTTTTTTCCCTCTCAAATTTTTATGTGGAACACACAAATGTAATGTGCACTGATAAAATACAATAATAAAACCACTGATAGATATTGTGACAATGTCTTTTTGCATCTTATCGACAAAAAACACCCCCAAGGTACAAGTTATGTTAGGTAATAAGAGACCATCCCATCAGGATGATGAGTTGGAACAAAGTAATCTGAGTAACATGTTGAACTGAAGGACACTGAAAAAAACTAAATAGCAAGCTGACTGTACACTCCAAAAGTTAGCTCTTGTTGAATGCTTCTAGAATGCAGGGATCAAAAAGCTAGTTATAAAATATGATCAAACTTTTTACGTTTAGTTTACTGAAGAGTGTTGGGTCACTAAAATGTTTAGAAAGGTTTATATGGACAAAAGCTAAAGTTGTTAACTAAAATAGCAAATTCACCAGAATAACCAGGGGCTACTTGTGGAAAAGCCAAAGTATGTCCTCAAGTGTTGCAGTCTGCAGGTTTCCGTTGTACCCATGTACCAACACACTTGTCTGACAATATAAGGATCTGACAGCTTATGAAGTTCTGCATCAAGATTCATTAGTTTGAGTCAGGTGTGTTGGAACAGGGACATATGAAAAACATGCAAAATTATGGCACTCGAGGTCCAGAGCTGGCCAACTCTGACTTAAGAATTTGTACTTCATGTTTTGTTGCCTGAAATCATGAGACAACCTCATTAGTATAAAAGAATGTATTGCTCAGTGGGTTTGAGTAATGTTAGTGGCAAAACAAATGCCCTATTCAATATTTGACAAGCGATTCAAATGTTGACAGATTTTTCAACTAAATGAAAAACAGACCGATGCAGATGATGCATAACAAGACTTCAGTATGGTTATCAAGAGTAGAATTTTTCATTTGTGCACAAGTTTAATTATAAATTTTCCAAAGAAAGTTAGTAAGCAGTAAGTACAGAATGGCAGAAACTTAAAAGGCAGCATGCGTCCTGCAAACACCATTTACATCAGATAAAAGATAGGACATGGTGAAGCTATTCTAAATGCCGTTTAAGCCATGACGGTAGGCAATCTATGCATGCTCCATCCCCTGATTGTAATTGAGGCCGACGCGTGACAGCCCCCCCTCCACCCACTTGGCAGTGGTCTGGGCCATAGGACATGCTGACAGGGGAGACACTGGAGACAGTAGCACAAGGTCCTGGCCTGGCACGGCCATGGCATGGTACCCTTTGGGGCACTGACCTCCTTCGCTTTCAACCCGCCGCAACTTTCGTTGTTTCACCTCTGTCACCAGGCATCTCAGAGGCTAACGAGAGGGCAGCCAAGCCTGCTTAACAATTCTACCACATCCAGTGGTTGCGTGTGCAAGCTGCTCTTTTTTTTTCTCCATTCTTACTGTCAGTGTTCCTCTCCCCTTGCTCCAAGACCTTTGGTAAAATATGTGTCAGCCTGAGGAGACAGGCACTCATCAACACATTAAACCTGGGCGGTATATTAATGCTGTGATGGCTTCCTGGAGGATGGAACAAAAAAGGACTTAGTCCTTGTAGAGAAAAATAAAAGACAAAGCTTGGACAACTTTTGAGGATGTTAACTTTGGCTGTGTTTATGTGTTAATAATCTGGAAGTTACAAAGAGAAAAGCCATCTTCATCATCTCATGTACAATTCTGTCCCCTCCCTCAAAAATTGCACTTTAGTAGACATGTGATTTCTTTGCCGTGTGTTTCTAAGAGATGCAATACTTCTATAGAGTTCTTCCTGATCAATACACAACTAAGATGAACAGAAATGACATGAAGTTGGAATGAAAATGAAGGGATTTCAAGGAAAGAACAAGCATGAGCGAGAGAACATAAAAATGTGCGTTTCTCTGCACAGATTTCTCCCATCAGCAGGAGAGTTACAAACGAAACTTTACTCCCACAACAAGTGGGAATGGAAACCAACAGGGGCTTTCTGGTATCCAGTTGGAAATACATAATTAAAGGAACACAGTCAGGAAGCATGTTATTACCAATGTTTTCATTAGGCAAAGTTAAAACATTGGTCTCCCTCAAGACCGATAGATAAGGGGCAAGGAAGAGGATGGTACAATATAAGATACTGTCTATTGGGGTCTAAAACTATGTTGAAGAAATAGTCATTTAGCACTTCTTCTGTATCTTTTCAGTCTAGCCCTACTGCTACTCCATAAAAACACTTAATTTTGACATGAGAAATATGAAAAGCCTGCACAGGCCTGCTTTTTTCATGATATTTTCATTCCTTTTCTCTAACATCCAGGCTTAAATTAGCCAGGATTTTTAAGATCAGGGACTGTTTTTTAGGCTATGAAAAATGGATTAAATGAAGAGGAAGTCTGGCCTAATGAGCTCCCTGGGCTATGGAGCAGCAGGGACCGTGAAGGGAAAGAAGGGAGACGAGGCAAGCCTTTGAGGAAGAAGGGGCCGCAGCCATGCCCACAGCGTGCCAGCTTCCCCTCGCTTTAGCGCCAATGGCACAGACGGCACCTGGGCAAAGCTTGGCCACCCTTGTCCTGTGCCAAAGGAGAAGAGAGGCAGAGCAGCAAGTGTATGTTAAACTTAAAAAGTACGACTGGCCATCCATTTTTTTTTCCTTTTTCTTCTTCTCTCTGAGCCACTAATAAATTAAAATTTTTGACTTGGGATGTTCGGTCTTTGATTGGAAGAAACTGAAATTATATCATTTTGTAAAATGTCATTTAATGTATTCTAATTGAATTTATGGCATTTCATGTCAAAAAAGTTGAAATTTTAGGAGATAAAAACGTAGTATTTGCCACTGCATTGTTGTTCAAAACGCTGAATAAAAAGGGTTCATATGTGTAATCGAAATTCAGCCAAGAACAAAAATAAAAATGACTAAAATTTCTTAACTAGTTGTCATCATGTGAATGATGTGTGTACTACAAGAAAATATGAGGAGGAATAGAAAAGGCCTTCAAGAAAACAGAAATTTTCAATATCCGTGTCAACACTCAGTGTCAGTATCACTTGCTTTGGTAAACTTGCTCTGGCAAAACCAAGTCTTTAAGGTGTGAACACTGTCAGTGGGACATACACTTTACAAAGATGGTCTATGGAGTCTTTATGCCAAAGAAATTACAATAACCGTATCCAGCAATGGAAAAGAGGAAGTGAGCCTTATGTAGAGGGAACATGGAGAATAAAGAGAAGGAAGGAGAAAAGGATTAGTTTGGCAGGTAGTTGTCCTGGATGCAAGCCAAAACAAAAAAAGAGAGGAAAAGAAAACAAAAAATGTCGAGACAAAGACCTTTTACTCACCTTTAAGTAACACAGTACAACATATATAGGAGAGGACTAAATGGGGAGAAAAGTACAGCTAGTACATTCTTCAGCTACTTTTCCTGACAGCGATTAGAAACTGTCAGAGCCTCTCAACCCGCCACTCTTTTACCCTCATAGGAGGCCTGTCATTACAAATAGCCCAGATTAAAATACCACACTCCTGGGGCACGGGCCTTGACCCTCATCTACTCCACATTGCCAGATGTCTACCCACATAGCTACCTACCTTGTCAAATGGGAAAGAGGGACAGGAAAAGTGAGGACAGAGTGATAGGCAAGTGTAAGAGGGGATGAGGGAAAATAGATCGGGCAATAGGGACTGTAGGTTAGGAATAGACTATAGTAGGTGTCCTAAAATGGAATAAAGGAGGAAAGAGAATTAATGAGGGATAAAAGAAACCCATGAAAGAACAAACTTATGATCATAAGTAGGAAAATGAAATCAATGCATTCATTTCTGCTATTAAAAAGCAGGCCTCATAGACTTAAGTTGTGTTAAAGAGGGAAGGTTCTTCCTAATTGTCCTTTCACCTGAAATCCACATCAATACACCTATTTTAAAATAATGGAAACAAAGGTTTTCAGCTCAAGTCTACTGTACAAATCAGCTCGTATTTCTGCATGCAGGAGACATAAGCAAACAGAGAGTAATGAGTCCAATGCATCTCGGATCTATCCAGTGCCAATGTGAATCGTCTGTCCTGACACTGAAAAATGACCTATCTCAGCAAGATTTGGAAAAGGGGGGGGTTAGTGTGTGTGACAGTCACCAGCACTGTGCTGACAGCCAAATAGAATGGAGGAGGAAGGCATCATTAGGATCACACACACAATATACAAATACACACATCAACGCACAAATATTCACGTACAGAAAGCTCAAATACACTCCATCAGACATGAGAAAATCTGTGCATGCCTGCTTTCACAGGAGAAAAAAAAAGAAAGAAAGAGACTCTTGACTGATATCTTGTACCTCAAACAGAGCATGTCGTTGTGGCCGCTGTCATGTCGCAGTGGCAAGTGCAGTGTGGCAGAGCAAGCGAAGGTTAAACACAACTAACAGACAGGAAAAACCGATTCTACGACAAAGAAAATCTTAGTTGTACAAAACCTAAATATAAGTATTGGCATATGACTAAATATTATCCCACATGGCATTACTGTATAAAATGCACATGCCATTGCCAAGATTCATTTGAAATTACCGAGCAGTCTTGCTAGCTACAAATACATGTCCATATGGTGTGATAAAAAGAAGCACCTGCAGTGGGTTGGAAACCAATTCAAATCAGTGTGGATAGCTTTGGTGGCTCTAACAAAAGACAGAAACTAAAAGTTAACCCAAAGGGACCGCGTCCAAATGCGTCTAAATAAGTCTTGACCTAACATTCTTTTATTTATTTCTTTATATACATTTATTTATTTATATTTATTTATAAATGACAAAATAGCAAGAAATATATCTTTGATGCATGGACAGGTGGTGAAAAGAGAGTATTCACTCACCAAGCTGACAACTGTATGATGTGTAATTACACCCTTCACTTGCTCAATTGTACAAACAAAAGCTAAAGGACATAAACAGTAGAATAATTGAGGGAAACTTTTTAAAATTTATTTATAAATGCACCTACTTACTCAGTGATAATAGAAATATGATCAAACAAGTGAAACCAAATGCTTAACTGCCACTCAACCTGGCCTTCTATGAAACCTAACACACCTTTAGTCTCAGGGAGAAACATTAGACAAGAGGAAAAATATTCCACTGTGTATAATGAATATTGTCTGGCAACAGTGTGTGTTTACTTTTCGTCAGAAAAAGTTTGAAACTTAAATTTGTATGTGCGCCTTTTTGAGAAATAACATGTTGGTTTGTTCTGCATCCCTCATTACAGAAGAGAATGAGGTCCAAACAGAAAGAAGGAGAGATACAAGGAGGTGACGGAAAAAGACCATCTCAGGTGACATTTTGAGACATAAACAGCTGATAGTTATCCGTTCAACAACCCAGTTTATGTTACTGTGAGTGCAGCTCACACACTGTGTGGGATAAAAAAAAAAATCCAGAGACATTTTATGACAGACAACCATCAGTATTGATGCAGGATTGTCAAGTTGCAGCAGTCACAGAATGGGTCATTTTGACTACAGACCTCCAGCGACAGTATTAAAAAACTTACAGTATAGTTTATATATAAGACTATGTTTCATATTTATGTTTGTGAATGATCAACACAGCAATTATATCAGGTTATATAAAGTTTTTTTTCTTTACTTCTATAAAGCACAATAGTTTAGACAGACCCTGATGGTCGAGTTACAGATTCAAAAATTGCATAACCTGGACATGGGAATGCTTTTGTTTGCAAGTCAGATTGCAGCAGGGAGTAGGAACACTAACATATCCTGCACCCTCTTTTCTCCTCTTAGGTCATGCTCTTCCAAATAAAAAGTAAGGGGAAAAGAAGACGCTCAACTAATTAAAATAACAAACAAAATACCCTGGTTGCAAGCTGAGGAGTATTCATACAGTATATCACACCTAGACTGTACAAGCATATAATGTATAATGTATAACCCACTCTCCCACCACATGAGAAAAATATGTACATATTCCCAAACAATGAGGTGGTACAGCAGCACAAGTGGCAAGACAGAGAGGGAAGGAGAGTGAGTGTGTTTTTCTGTGTGTGCAGACAAACTCCTTATAGTGACCCTATACCTCATCTCCAGGGCATAAATAAACATGTGTGTGTGAGTGCGCCTGTGGATTATAATCAGAGAGAAAAAGGAATCAAATTTATTCAGCTGTCATTAATATTTCAGGTCTGTTACTGTAGCCCATGTGAAAGAGCATGAATGATTAATTTAGACATCACCTCTGTCACAATCCTTTACCAGACCTGGTCCGTGATCCACCTTTGAGAGTAGTAAACAAAAGGTGGGTTCTGCCTCGTTTTTGTTGTGGTCTAGTTTAGGCTGTTCATGTCTGGCAGGTAGGTGGGCTATGCTGCATTGTGGGAAGAGCTGGCCGCCTTTGTGATTTGCCCGTAAGGTGTTGAATGAACAGTAGGTACAAGGCCTGGGGAACAGATCCGCAATGGCCACACTGAGACAATGACTATGTTCAACCACTTAACCTTACAAATCTACACTGAGGTTCAGCTACAGCCGAATAACTGTCTCCATTCTGCAGCATCTGTTCGTTCTCAGCACTGCACTTTTGGCCCACTTAGTTCAAATAAGCAGCCATTGCAAAAACAAATATCAATGCCCAGGATAATTCCTTAGCGACAACAAAACAGCATGAACCAAATAAAACTATTTCAAGCCATTAGTCTGCAAACCAGGCACATCAATAGCTCAAATAATCTGACAGGCACACATAAAGACCCTCGTTCCAAGATGAGCATCTTAGCTGCTGATGGATGAGGAGGCAACCGCAAGGTCCTATCAAACTGACAAGTGCTCCATACCTGTGTTTTTGATTTGTGTTTAGGCTTTGTGTGACGCTTGTCTGACAAGTGGAGATCACACAGAGACAGGATCCATCTATCAGACCGCTGATGCCACTGCTGCCTTCTTCAGAGCCTGAGGGCGTGGTGCCTACATATGTGTGTGTAACACTGTGCATGAGTGGGACGTAAACTTATAGATTTAACAGTCTATATTTGTTTTTCAGGAACCTACTGATTTTTTATTTTTATGCTGTTTGTGCAAAAAAAAAAAAAAAAAAAAAATCTATATCCTTATGTATGTTTTCAAATATAATATAGAAAGGCTTTTCTGTGCTTGTGTGTATTTGCTTGTGTGCTTGTGTGTGTGTTTGTGGGGCTACCTGCAGAGTAGCGAGCCCACAGGGGCAAAGCTAGAAAAGATGACACTGATGGGATGTGTTGGCATGTGCCCTCGGGTGGTTTTGGTGTGGCTGTCATCTTGTTGTTTTCATACGGCTCCCCCCTCCGTCATACCCCGCATTATTCAAATAACACACCCCAAAGTTCCTTAAATAAATAATGAATTCACAACTAGATGGATTGATGAACAGTGATGGAAAAGTGTGTGTTTTTGTTTATCTGTTTCCCCCCCCCCTTTGCACAGATTTCTTGTTGTTTGGACAAAGTCTTTGACAGGCATTTCTCTCCTGGGAGATTGAGCTTATCAGAAAAATAAGTGCTGGGTTGGAAGAATGCTGTCTTGCTGGGATGCATGTGTGAAAGTGTGTGTGTGCGTGTTGGTCTATTCTAATTCAAATCACTGCTTGGCTTTTTATAAATAAAGAAGTTTCACTCTCTAAGATAGTTATTTAGATAAACTGGCTACGTTGGTCAATAGCATGAAAGATACAAGTGTGTCAAGAGGTCTAACTCAATAAGTAAAGTAGAAATATGCGCTACTCATAATACAGAATACTATAAAGTACAAAAAAAAAAAAAAAAAACAACTTTCTTTCTATAAGCCAACACAGACACGTATAAAAAGTAAACACACAATGGAAATTATCATGTTAGAAGATTACATACTGGGTCATACGCTCCTGAACTTATTCTTCACATGTTTACATGTTACAGCACTCCACCCCATTTCTAAAAACAAATCTCCATAGCTTATGAGACCCAAAAAGGTCAACGTGCATCTGAAACTTCCTTGTCTTTATCCAGAAAAAAAAATGTGTGGGACTTGAAAGCACCGGCAGCTCGCTGACTCTTTCCTCTAGTTCCTAAAGCCAATGCAGATCAATACGCAGCCATACATACCACAACTGGAACAACTCTTGTCAAAGGTTACTCCTTTTTCTCTGTGCTTCTCTCTTCGTTTTAGCAGGGCGGAGGAGGATGAGGAGACACAGAAAGAACAAATGAGAGGGAGAGAGAGAGACGACGGCTGTGGAGAAGTGAGAGGAAAGCAAGAAAGATAAACCTAAACCGATCCCTTCTCTATAGTTGCGGAACTCTGTGCTAATGGGTTTTGACACATCGCCGGCAGGCCAAAGAAAGAGGGGGCTAGGGGTGAGTCGATAGTGGTGCACGGCTCTGGCCAGGGGCTAGCAGCAGTGGCTAGGCCAAACCCCTGATACTAGCATGGGCTGGGGGCCTGACCACTAATCATTATAAAGTCAATGAGTCCTCTAGCGCTTGCAGCTACACTAGCCTTCCCAGGGTTCAACACTACCTAGTGAGGGCCCTATTGTGAACATTCATGTGCAAACAGATACACACTAAATATATACAGTGTATCCTGTATTCATGCCAAGTACTAACACAAAGGTGCTATGTACACATAGCAACAAATTACTGGACACAGGTATGTAAAACATCAGCAGAAAACACCTGGATGCGACTTGCTTAGAAACACAAAGCGCTGCCAAAAGACCTGACCCACACCACTGCACACCCTCTATTTCATGATGTATGCTATGTCTGTCAGGTAGAGTCTACAGCCTTTGATGCCGTGACTCTATTATTAAGTACTGTCGCATCTCCTGCCCTACACTGGACACAGCCTCTCCTGAGACGCCTCACAAACTGCTCCCATGTCACACTGGGGCTAAGGCACCTCACCCAGATCCCATGCATTTTTTAATGCTTCAAACTGATCCTGACACACAGCTTCACACTAGACTGCTAAATGAGGCAGAGTTTCTCTAATTGGCAAAGATTTCTTGAAGCCAGTTAACGTGAATGCAGAAAGGACAATCAGTCAACGGTTTTCAACACATTCATATGATTATGTGGGAGCTGATAATGTGTGTATTGGTTCAATTGGGCAATTCATTTTTCTCTTGCATTATAAATGTTAAAAACAAACACCTACTCAAAACTAATGAGGTTCCTGCATAACAATAATCAACATTAGTTTTAGTGTTGTTTATCCCACAGGCATAGGATGCAGACCTGTTACCTTATTAATACTGTACTACATAGATGTGCCAACCATGTGGAGGTCTCAAAAGAACTTTCAGCTAAAGCTAGATAACAGCTACCTTAGGTAGGTATTTAACTTAAACGATAAACATTACTGCTAAGGAGCTCTTAACAACGCAAACTGAAGGTTGTAATTTTGCTAAGGTGAAAATGTTTTGAGCAAAGAGCAAACCGCTTCAATCATTACTTTCTGATATGTAAAAGCCTAAATGGGTTAAAACAATAATAATGATGAATAATACCAAGAAATGGCTTCCAACAATACTGTGAAAAGTGACTTTTTTTTTTTGTAATTGCAAAACATATAAAAAAGAAGAGAAAGTATTACTGGCATATACATATATATATATATATATATATATATATATATATATATATATATATATAAATAAATGAAAATGCAGATGTCATACATGTTCACAACACAGAATATGTCGAATGTTTATAAGTTTCATTTCTTTACCATTATGTTTACTGTTACTGTCCTGTGCATTTTCAGTCCAAATGAAACATTACCAAGAAACAGTACTCCTCATCAATGTTCAAATTAATTCTTTGAACTTATTTTATTTTT
This sequence comes from Telmatherina bonti, assembly GCF_933228915.1. Lineage (NCBI taxonomy): Eukaryota > Metazoa > Chordata > Actinopteri > Atheriniformes > Telmatherinidae > Telmatherina > Telmatherina bonti. Next base: position 14,279,766 of record NC_136630.1, on the reverse strand, counting down.
TTAATATCAACTAGTAACTACCTACTCACTTGTTTTGTGTGTGTGTATATATAAAATGAGCTAAAACAGTGAGAAAAAAATCAATAGCCTTACAGCTTCTTAGCCTCACTCTGATCAATATGCATGCAATCAAACTTTTTGCCAGCATTACTTCCACTACTATGCCCATCGATTGGGTCCATTGATCCTGATGCTCAACCCTCTTTTTAGGAGCAGAAAGTATGGATATTTAGCACTAGAGACCCCATCTGGCCAGCTCTGTGAACTTTGACCTTTGAGTTAATCCTCAAACAAAAGGTAGAACTTATTGGAACCTATACAGTCTGATTTGGAATCATACCAAAGGGGGCAGATTCAAGCAGCAGGGTCCCAAAACAGACCCCAAAACTCTGCCTAATGCCCCCTTCTGGGCCAAGAATTGACTGCAACAAGTACAACCTTCATGGTTTAGGTAATTGGTGTGATTTGGAAATAAAGAAATTTTTTTTCAACTTGGAACTTGGTAGCAAGTTTGTCAAGACAGAGTGAACAAAAATACTGGTTCAACATGACAGATAAGATCAAGAGTAAAAGATGATGAATTTTAGAGCAGGGCTGGACAAAAAGAGCGATGAAGGGGCAATGCGGGAGGGGCAGCAAGAACCAAGGTCTGGTGGGAGATCGGCGTTCAATGAGGCTCTTCACTGATGTGCCGACAGGCTCTTTGAAGGGATTATTAACACATTTTGATTACTCTGGTCCAGTTGTCACAGAAAATATAACCTCCATCAGGACTATGAAATGGGCGGCTCTTTTCTTCTTTAGCCTCCCTCACGTTGTTGCTCCTTTCACTCCCCACAGACCCTCTCATTGCCCTGGGCTTGACTGACTCAAAGCAATCCACTAATTACAGTCTCAGACATCTTGAAGAGTAATCTCGCACACTATTAGTCTGATAGAGAAAAGGCAGTCTCTTCAACACAAACATATCAGTGCATACACACACACATTGTAAATGGTGCTGTGCCTTATGCCTGATAGCATACAGTGTTGATTTGGCACAACTTTTGGCATTGTCTGAGCCAAATCATTATTAAGTAAAATGACATTAAAGAAGGTGAACTGTGAGTGATTTGTTGCCACAAAATGTTTTGAGAATGGACCGAATCAGGGGAGAAAAATCCAAAGAGAAAAATGTGAGAAAATGATAAAAGTAGGGGGAAAATGATGTGCATATATAAACGTTGTGGAAGCAAGACCTGATCCAACACTTTCAGAAAAAGAATCAAGGAAATGAAATGAAAAAAAAAATCATCCAATGGTAGTTTGGAGTCAAAACATAAGATGACAAGTGCTAAAAGCATCCATAAGTCATATCAAAGCCAGTGTGGACATTGAGTGCTTGTTTGTAGCTGGAGGCATCAATATAAATTGCGTTTCTAAGATGACGTATAATCTGCCACAAAGAATTTATTCTGTGCAGTCAGATTCTGTAATTTAAATCCAAGCTGACCAGAGTACAAGTAATCCTGCAGTGTGAGCTGTGTTTTTTTTTTTAAACAAAAGCAAAAAGACAGCCATCTTGATGTCTTGTTAGTGTTTGAGCTTTTGACTTCTGAGATGCACACGCCTACTCCGCTTCACACCCTGTCACTTCAAGACTAAATGAAAAACATGCTAACAGACAAGCAAGCATACATTTGCTCACTAAATAAAGCTTCCTTTCTAGGGACTGAGTTGAGAGATTTGTTGGGGGGAAAAAAAAAAAAAAAAAAAAAAAAAACAGTAAACAGAAAAAGGGACAAACTTTCAGCGTGTGAAAAAGGAAAAAAAATATCAAGTCAACAGAAGAGTGGTTTTAACTGCAAACCTTAGCATCGTTTACTGTGATAAGCACAGCTAATACATGGGAGAGAAGGCTTCTCTTTGTAGACCAATAACTTCATATCCTGTTTGTGAAATGTATATTCATAAACAGACTGAGGATTGTACAAATGGGATATTTTCAAACATACACATGATCTGTGGAAAGGCCTAATGTAGTTGACATCAAAGGGTCCTGAGTGGGAGAGGTAAAAGTAGGCCAGGCCATGGCCTGGGAGATAAGTGGAGAGGATACAGAGGATGGCAAAAGAAAGCGAGAAAAAAAAAAAAAAAGGCTGTATGGATAGAAGGAGAGATAGAAAGAGAGGTTGGTCCCAGGTTGGGAGGAGCTCAGGTGTTAGTTGTGAGGAGGCACCTTCTGTTCATGGCTCTAAAGCCCCAATGCAGACAGAAAAGGGGGCCCAGACAAACACGGGCCCCTCTTGTTTGGCCCAAATAAATCCAGGTGGCTCAAGACGCGTGCCCATGTCATTCAACACTACTTTCACCCCCACAAACACACACATGCAAACATCCTGTATGATGAAACAGACACATGCAGAAATACTTGTGAACTTGTAGTTGACTGAACTTGGAAGACTTCGGAAAAGGTTTCATGAGCACACCTGAGCAGGAAACAGCCCGTTTTGCTGACAATCTAAAGATTATCAAAAGAATTCAAGACAAACAACATAAAATGTCATTTTTTCTGGTAATCTTTGGGTTATGTCACAGACTCATAAATTCTGATTGATGTTGATTTTTTACAAGACCCAGTTTAAAGCACTTCCGCTGTTTTTGTATATTGCATTTATGGGCTTGTTTTACCACACTTTTTCCACACCTGCTTGCAAAACAGATGCAACATCCAAGCTTAACATGTGGGAAAAGCAGTAAAATATCAAAGAAAGAGTAAACAATACAGTATTTTACTTGCATCTACTGAGGTGTCCCCACTCATACTGAATTACAGCTGACATAAGGTAGAACATACAGACATTGAAGTGAAAAGAAACAATTTGCGAAATGACCACCTTTTGAACAGGTTTATCTCAGAGGGTTCTTTGATTTCTCTTCTGCTGTTGACATTTAAGATCACTGTACAGAGAGCATGAACGGGCACATAGATTACAGCACTGTGTTGCTGTTCCTGTCTTAGACCTGAGTAAAGTGTGGCTGCCCATCCGGCCATGCCTGAGTTTTCAGAGAGAACACACTGTATCTGACATGGAGCAACAAAGGTTAGCTTTTAAAATAAAAAAAAATAAATAAAAAAAGAAAGAGAGAAAATGCATTCAAGAAACCAAGCTTCTGTTGCTTCTGGAGCTACAGAACATAAAGTCAAATGTAAAGATAGAAACTAGTTGTGTTGTAAACGCGTCTAAATTGACCAACATCCAGATTTCAACCTCTTTGCCTGAAAGATGCTCAAACTCTTTAAATCAGCTCCATCAAAGATGGCGCTCATACATCGAGTTAAGGTAACTGTAGTCATTTTCAGAAGGTGAGGTGCCGGAGCCATTGCTGTCACTTGAACCGGTTTCAAGTAAATTGAGGGTGAAGGCCTCCCCAGGAGAGCTGGGTGAACCTGTCACAGAAAACTGGGGAGACAGAAATGTTTTATTTATATGTATATATATATATATAGATATATATATATCTATATATATATAGTACCAGTTTCACATACACATGCAAAAAAACAACACACCATCTCACCACACTTTGGATCTTCATCATCATTATCATCATCTACTGCGTCCTTTTCAAGTGTGTATGCAGTTCACATGAAAGGAGGACATCTGGAAGACAATTCTTCTAAGACACCCTCACAGATTTCCTCTTAACTCTAAATTTGCATGAATTCCATATATCTGGCCTTTAAGAAGCAATAACAATTATTCACTGAGCTGATTGTTTAAACTTGAATTATACTGGACACCAGTCTAAACAGCTCATTAAAATAGCACAATACCATCACTTCAAGCACACAGGAAAACTGGCAAGTAAATATTGCGATGTAGTGTGCTTGTTAATGTCCATTCTAAAAATTATAATGGATTCAGAGGATTCTCACCTCTCTTTATGCTCATGTTCTCTAAAATTCATTATCAATATTTTCAGTTAAGCCTCCACATTGAAAAAGTAAATCTTAGATTAAAAATGCATTGTCTGCTGAAGATTTTGCATGTTTGTTCAATGTAAAAGAAAGCTACTTTAGTGATGAAGGAAAGCTGCTAGCACTGCTCAAATATGAAATATCAAAAAGGTGACTGAAAATATAATTTAACAGTCCTAAAGCTAAAATATATTTCAAACATTGCATCTATTTCTAAATTCTCTTTCTCCTGTTTATTTTCTTTACTTTGAAATAGTTCAAGAGAATTTTAGCAGCAAAATGTTAAAGTAATTACTAAAACAAGTCTGCCAAAAAACAAGCATTATTATTAAAAAAAAAAAAAACAACTAATAAGCGCATTAATAAGATCACATGGCCTTTACCAAACATTAAAAAGTCTACATCAATGCATCAACTTTGCTCTGTGTGTAGCTGTAACTAGGCACCTACTCACATCAAACTTCAGACAGGCCAGACCAAGGAAGGTGTCCCTTAGGCCAATTCAGCCAGTCCTTCACAACTACGCTTTAAAAGATGGGCGACAGTACAGTACTCTGCAGTTGGCCTTGATTGATGATTGAGTAACACAAGATCATAGATGTTCTCGGGGAGGACTTGCCAGTGCAGAGCTGTGCATACATCTGCCCTTCAGGACTAACACTACACACATCGTGCGGTGAGACTGACTGATGTGAACACGGGGACTGCGTAGACCACTTAAGCAAAGCTTGCTACATGGAAGTCAGCAGTCAAAGTTGACAAAAAAAATTACAACGGCGCAGGAAATGAACAATTTTGTTGTCGGGAATCTGATTTTACCTGAGCATGAAACAAGTGAGGTGCAAAGCACATATCGCTACCAGATTCACACGTACAGGCTCACACTGAGGCAACACATATTAACTTGTGTTGATATCCTACACAGGCACAACTACAAAAGCATAACTCAGTGGTAAATAAATAGGTTCATGCTGTCTGCATACATTTTCTTTTTTAGGAACTCTTGGGCTCACACATAACCGTCCAACGGATTATGTGTGTGCATTCGTGCATGTACAGAAGTCCCCTTTCAGCACCTTCTTACAGAGTGAGAACAGGCTTCCTTCCTAAAGAAGCTCAAGGGCGCAGCCTATCTACCAAAAGACAGAATGCATGAATGAAACAGCTTCTGTTCAGCCAGACAGCATCCAGTTACTGCTTTGTTTCATTTATAAGTGAGTCCAACAGTTTATCCTCTTAAGGTTATGATATTTAGCAGGGGAAAAAGGAGCGCAAAAACATGTTCCTGGGTATTTAAAATGTGGTCAATGTCCTTCATCAACTGTCTTCTATAAGAAGTTAACAAATCTTAAATGTGATCAATTACCTTCAATCCATCTAACAATTCTATGAGATCTCCACATTTTATTCCCCTGAAATGCCTTTCAAACCCAGCAGTTAATTTATCTTAATTTGAAAATGAAGAATCAAGTTTTAAACTAGTCAATTTGGTCAAAATGTCAAGTCATGCTTTGATTAAAAGAACACAATTAGCATTTTCTTTGTGGTTAGCTTTGCTCAGAAACTGTGCGGCAGAATCTTCTGTCCAAACGCAACACACACACGCTCACAAACACGCTTGAACAGCACACAGAGCACTCCTAAGGTTACCCCCCAGGACAAAAGCTTTACCATCCCACTGACTGGCAGATGGGGCAACCAGCTGACATCTCGGCCCGGCTCCGTTTCATGTTCCCTGGGTGTCTTAAACGGGCGGGCACCCTGTCTGATGGGCACAGAACAGCCAAGGAGGAGGTTCCTTTGACAGAGGAGGGGAGGTGTGCTCCTTGGGGTTACCATTGAGCAAAAGACAGGCAAGGACAGACGGCGAGGACTAATATACTTCACTATGTCTGTGCAGTATAATTGTGTTTCTTGCAGGGTAGTAGTCAGATTTAAAATGAGCTAATGACTGCATTTAGCTCTATGGATTTCTAACGTAGGATCAAATAGTTTCCTCAGGGCAAAAGCCAACTTTCATTTATGCAGGGATCATGGTCAGTTATAGTTTTTCAGATTTACTCTGTAAGTTATTCAAATATATAAAAGTCAACACTGCATGTTGCAGTTTAAAATGAGCCACTGTTTTGTAGATGTGTGGCAAAAGGTTTTTATCTGAGAGGCTGAAAAACTATGTGAGACTGAAAAGGCAAAATTCTTCACTAAATAGCTGACATCATTAGCTACACAAACCTAAATGAACAAGATTCTTCTGAAAAGACTATTTTATAACCTTGTTACAGCCATAGAAAGAATTTAAATGGTCACAATAAACATATTAAAAAGAAAGAAGAAAAAAAAACAAATTTTTTTTAACCTTTCAGTTTGCATTTTAAGTACTGGCATTAGAGTGATAGGAAATTTTATGTGGTATTCACATTTCCTTAAGAAGAGATTTGTTAAAAATAAAAATTTGAAATTTGAAAATGATTTTTTAGCTCTATATTTTTGGAATTAATAATGGGGAAAATATTCCAATACAATTTATTTATACACACTATGAGGGAAAATATAAGGGAAAGAGATTAATTAAAAAGATTAATTAAAAAATAGATAACATTTTTAGGGCAGTTCAAAAAACAATTTAGCAAAGTCAATTTTTTTATATCACTCAACAGTAAATCAATGACTGCAGACTATTTTTATTAAAAATGGCATCGGCAGTCAGCTGCGAGCTAGTGTTTTTAAGTTTCCCTTGTGGCTCTCAGCTTACTTCTGCTTAATCTGACAAACACTTTTAATAGCACTGGGAATGAAACTGAGTTTATTTTCTTTTTCTTCAAATGGAGTTCAATCTCGTGTCATTAAGGTCAGCAGAGTGTAAGTGTACCTGCTGCGAAAAAGTTTGTGCAGATTGACAGTGTAGGATTAAAAATTTATTCCTACTTGCCAGGTTTTACATTTGTCAAAGGACTGCTGAATAATTTTGCTCTTTCATAAAGGAAGCATCTGTAAAAGAACTATACACCTGCACTGAAATTTAAAATAAAATGAATTATTTAATCTAAATAAATTAATAAAGTCAAACTGTATTCAAGAACTACTTAGTCATTAGTTTTAAATTAAATTTTTTTATATATATATATATATATAGTGTCTCTTCCTTATAATTTTCACACTTTGAACACTGCTGAATCTGCACCAAAGAAATAAAAACGTGTCCATTTATGTCTGTCAGCTTGACAGAAGACTCACTGTGGAGATGCAGTGCTTTGTAGTAGCATCCCTCTTGCCTCTTTTTTAAAAACGAAAGGTTGTCTCTTTACAATGCTGTAAATGAGAACATGTGTATGGGAGTTATTCTGGTCAAAGAAAAGCCAAAGATTTTTTTTCCTTTATCTCCTCTTTTTCTGGAATTGAATTTAGTTAAAATAAGATCTCTGTCTTCTGTTCATGCAGCAACATACCATCTCACTCTGATAAATCCCTTTTTAAAAAAATCTTTTTAGGCTTTCAATGTCACAAATCCTTTTGTCACTTACAGCATCAGTCTCATTACTGAATTCATTTTTCTGATATACATCCTCGGGCGACAATGTGGCACAGTTTTCTTTCACTGCCTCTCCTTTACTTTATTTCACTACTTCTATGTTTTGTGGGTTTTTTTTTTTTTTTTTTTTTTTGTTCTCCTTTTCCATTTTTAATATTTCAGCGCCTCAGATGTAGCGGCTCTTTAAAGCACCCATGGGGGCATCAAGTCCTTGCTTTTGTCTCCCATTTCCTTCTGAAACTGTTTTTCTTTAACCCTATGTGGCTCTTCACAGTTGTTGTCTTAGCTCTCTCCTCTCCATCACTCTTTCTGCTGCTTTCTTTTTCTCCATCTCCCCCTCTCTCCCTCAGTTTTCTCTGTCAGCCAGAGGTCAATGCCACACTTTTTTTTCTCCTGCATGCACCAAGGCAGGGGGTATCTTTTCAGTTACTGTGACCTAAAAATAGAAGAAGAAAAAAAAAAGATTTAAGGTTGGAACTAAGGTGTCTTTTTAAGATATAGTGGCGTAGCACTATCTAGCAATTGAAGGCATTTTATATCTTGAGATAAGGATTAGATCATGTCATTAAATGATTTGGATGAAGTTTGATCGAGATTATAGATCGATTTAGTAAAATACTTTATTATCAGGTTCTCAAGGACAATCTATATGTTTGAAATTGTTTACTTTTTTTAATAGAAGGCTTAAATAATGAATAAGAGTGTCACATTTATCGTGGCTACAAGTATTGTTCATCATCTGGTACTGATAAATGTTCAGTAAGTTGGTGTTAGAAATGTCAAAACTAGTTTAGTTTTTCAGTTGATAAAACATTTTAGTTTTTTAATCTCACTTTAACACTTCACACTCTGAAAAATCTAGTTTTTTTTTTCTTTTTATTTAAATGTGTTGAAGATTGCTGATTAAAGCTCTCAAATCTTCTAAAATCAGTTGCAATGTTTATAATGTCAACATTGAAGGCAAACATTTGTAGAGAAAACGCTGCATCATTTATTACTAAACATTAAAGCTTCAATTAGCTCTTTACTCAGATCATTACCTCCAAAAGTCTCATTATGTTGAGAGGCTTGGTGAAGCTAATGACCAACTAAAGGTCTAATTATTAGATTTTCTCATAATTTTATTAAAGTTACCTATAACACTTAATAGAGGAACACAAGGAGATTAAGAGCAGGTGGAAAGAAGCTCAACTGAAGCATAAATATGAAGACAGGAAGTCTTGATTTATATTTAATGAAAGGTTAACTTGAATTTACACAAATATGTCACTTAATTTCATCTTGCTGGCCCCACTCAGCTTGAGCTAATATTTGGATGTTTGCGACAACACCTGTCGCTACATGCACAAACACAGACTAGCTCATGCACATACAGGGAACAGGCGCGCACTCACAAACACATACTTGAGTCTGTTGGTTCAGCTCTTCCATTGAGGGTCCGTATGCTAGCTGGCCATTGTGCTGGTAAGGCCTTTTGTCTGGGCAGCCTGAAACTGGTGATTGCACCTTAGCTACCGCAGTTCAAGCGTAAACAGTGTTTTCATGCCTTACGATATACACTGTTGCCAGTGGACCCCTAAATCCCTGGAACAGCTGAGTCCTAGGGTGTCAAAGATAATGGCGATTTATTGCAGTGCGAGGCTTTCTCATTGCCCCTCCCGCCCCCCTTTCCAATCGTCCCTCCACCCCTCCTCCTCCCTCAAACAGATTAAAATTAAGCCGTAAACATGTGAGGATGGAATTAACACATTTAGTGAGTCTCCTCTTCCCACATCCCATTTTCGCTGCAGAGCGGCTGATCCCCGCTGCCGAACGTGGGTGCAATTTTAATGACTCGCGACGTTTTTGAAGTCCACATGAAAAAAGCGTCGCTCGCCGTTTGTGGCGGCGCTAGATATGGCTGGGCCATGGCCGGCCATGATTGGGGGGGGGGGACACACGCCGCCGACTCGGACTCCAGGCTCTTCGATAGGATCGGTGTCATTTTCCTCTCCACGATAAGACGCCTTGCTGACAAGGTCCGATTAGGAGAAAAAAAATATCATTATTGCTACGCCTTTCATCCACCGGGGGTTTACCGATAAACAGCTCACCCACGGCAAGATTTTCTGAGAGCAAGATGTTATGCGTTGAAGCATATATATTTAGGAAATGTGGTTTAAAGCAAAATTTCAACACTGTTTTCAATAATTATTTTCTTTTTTTTTTTTTTTAAACCTATGGGAATCTTTTTTTCTTTTCCTATTACAAACATATTATTAAAAGGCTTCCTTCTCGTTAGCAAAAAACTCAAGCTGTGAAATATTTAAATCTTGGCTCTCGCCTCCATTAATCAAACAATTATCAAATACGTTCATATTCTTTTTGAACACAATACAACACACCGATTGTATCGGCCTACAAAAAAGTGATTTATTATGCTGTACCTCAAGGAAATCCACTTTAGCAATCATCTTTTTAAAAAGAGATATGAAGAAGAGAGACTTAAAATATTCAAACTACATTGTAGAACAGAGAGAATAAACTAAAAAAAAAAAGAAAATTTCATAAAGATTTACATAATATATATACTGTGTATATAGTTACATATCCTTCATGTAGTGACTGAAGTAGAAAAGCTTTCAAATTAAAGTATCAAATTATGCTGCATTAAGAATCAAACAAAATCTTCAAATAAATGTTAGTTTTTTAAATTGATCTTTTAAATAAAAACAAGAATTTTTAAACAAACCTTAATTTCTGAAAATGATCTCATCCAATAAAAACATGTATTTTGACATTTCAATTTGTATAAATTTGTCAATTATCTTAAATAAAAAAAAAAAAAAAAAACTAATTTATAATTTGGACTAATGACAAGTTTCAAATATAAAAGAATGAACTATAATCTGCTGGGAGCTTATAATAGCCTCTGGTTGCAGTGCAGTTAAGTGACTTAAATGTTACTGATTATGTCATTTGTTAAGTGTTTGCTTTTGGATTTGAGGAGGCACCACTTTGGTGGCCCAGCACCAAAAGAATCATCGAGTCTGATCTTTAGAGGAAAAAGGGAGAAAGAAAGCGAGTGGGAGAGAAACAGTAAAGGAAAACGAAGATGGCGGGGGAGAGATAGAGTCGGGACAAACGTGTGCTGTGTTACTGGGCCACTCCAGCACCCATGGACTCTCGGCAAGACTCAAAGCCACGCTTTGCTTCAAAAGGGCACTATGAAGATTTTTTTTTTTTAATGTTTACAAAACATATTTATTTATTTCGCATCACTCTGTCATTTATTTATTTCTCGCTGTCCCAGCACCCCTTGCTCTGCCACTGAAATCCTGTTCGATGATGCCTACATGCTTGTCGTCGTCGTCCCCCCCTCCCATCCCCCTAGTCTTTTAATACCACTGCAGTTGAAAATCAAACCGCTCTAAAACAAATTGATGTACTCTTTAATATAGTCGTCACATCATCACAGGGTCCTCATGCGTCTGCCTTGGTGACAACTGCAGGGCTGCTTAGCTTAGCCCAGCGATGGCTGCCACTTTGTTGGTCGCTTCAATGATTTATCACAAAAAAGAGAGAGAGATTGTGAGAGCGGGAACAGAGAAAAGGGGAGAGACAGAAAGAAAAATCCCCAGGATCACGATTGAGTCACTGGCACCTTTGATTGACAACGTCTAATCAGATTATCTCCATCCTAATAAAGTTGATAGCCTGCGGTGTTGCTCTCTACCTGGCATGGTGTGAACTTTGGGCTTGGCTGGGGTCCCTGGGGGCCGCAATCCGGCCCTCTCTGCTTATCTAAACGGGGCTGAAATCAATCCCTAATGAGCTGTTTTCATTTTGCAGGATTGATTACAAGCCCCTAAACACCAACAACACTCACCTAAGGAGTCTTCTCAGCCTTTAGCAAGTCACCTTTTAAAATGCAGAGTGGCGCTGCTTTTGTCTGCCTTCTTCTTTGTTTCTGCAGCTCGATTTGCTGCCATTGCTGATTTATATGTGTCAACTGAACATGTATAAATTTGCCCACATTTGGCAGATGATTTACTCAGCTTTACAATTTTTAAATATTCTGTCAGATATACTTTTGTAGTAACTGGTGTGAATAGCATGACCCCTTTACTTCAGGATAAAATTCTACCGTAGAGAAATTGTTGTTTTTTTGTATATTTAACTTTATTACTAGTCTTTAAAAATATTCCATTTAATTTTGTCATTTAGGAAATATATGTTTATGACCATGACTAAGATTTGTTTTGTTTGCCTGTTTGTTTGTTGGCCAAATCACATCTTATATGAGCTGTCAATCAATACTTAACTCCCTCTACTTGAATGAATAACTAGCAGAAAGGTAGAATAGCTAATCATCGCAACTTCGATGTCTTGTCTGACAAGCTACTTCGATTTCTAAACAACCAACTATAAATCATTCAAAATCCCTTTTAAGTGTAGCAGGAGAAGCTAAAATTTGGCACGGCTTTGATTTAAAATCCATCTTCACATTTGACAAGCCTCCACATTTGGGCATCTCAAATGCTCTTGACTCAAATGTCTTTAAATTGGCAAACCGTATGCCCTCCCCCTTTATTTACTGCCCTCTTTAACTGGGCTATCCCTCATGTCTGCTTGTTGGTGTGGCTGAGCTTTTAAGTCAGTGCTCTTCACTAATGAAGTTTTATACTTTATTTATGAGACAAACAGAGAACCCTGGTTCTTGAGGGTGTGTGTGGTAAATAGCTCTGCATGTCCAAAGAGTCTCCTCTGTATCCCTCTGAGGGCTCTCACTGCTTTTGGCAAGCCTTTGTTTTCACCAAATACGCTGGAGACATTGAGAATGGAGGGGAAAAAAGGGGGTAAAAAAAAAAAGCAAGTTAAAATATCTATAATAAGTGGTACTGTGTCAAGATTCATCTTTTCTTAGAACTAAGATTCCTCGTTTTCGCCTTAAATGTGACCTAGAAGCATCCTTGGTTTTTTGTTCTTGATCATTAAGAGATATATTGTAAGCAGTGAAGAGAAAAGGGAGAAAGAAGCTGAGTTTCTACAACATTTCTTTGTTCAGAATCCAGCACTTTGAAATAAAATGCCTTTCAGTTCTATTCTCATTGGTCAATTGCAGCTCTTAAGGGTGACTGCGCCATAGAGAATAAACTTTGAATTACTGCAAACTAATGATGCTAAACTGCTCCCTGTTAAAAACTACAGCTTAGATGTTAGCAGAGCGCTGAGGTTTATGGCAAGATAATGTATTTACAGTATAACCAGACAGTGTCTGATTGGAAAAACACGTAATGCTCTAATTATGCTTGTTCAACGCCATACCTTAGTATCTGAAAACACAAACCTTACTCCTAAACATTTGCTGGTGACATTTTCATGCTGGGCATGAATAAAGGTTGGTGAAGAAGTTGTATTTGTATTTATTCTTTTTGTGTTTGTTGGGTTAAAAAGAATGAGCAACAATAAAGGAACCTCTAATGGAATATAAAAGCAAACAATTTAGTATTTGTAAAATCTATAATAGTATGAAGTTCAACATGTCCTTCCGTTATTATGATTTAAATGGTGCAAGTTTTAATGGAGATGTCTGGGTAGAGCTGTGCAGAGCCTATTTGAGTCCTCTAAAGCAATGATTCCTAAACTTGAAAACCTGAAAAACATTAGAAACTTCATAAATAAGGAAGATAAGGTGGGTTTTCAGTGGATTCCGTTCAATGATGGATACAAAGCACCTACAAGTCCTAAAAATAGTTCCTTCAGAAAGACAACACCAAATTTGGACTTTTACTCCTGTATGAGTAAAAACATCTGTTTATTCATGAATTCTAGAGGGTGTCATGGCACAAGTGTCCATATTTAGATTTTTCAGAACAGAATATTAGGTACGTAACAGAAGCATACTGAGTTCCCACACGGAAAAGCAACTATACTTCACTGTAACTACAAGCTTTGGCTGGCAAACGTTATGGTGAGCAACAGGTTAAAGGTGAAACCAGAGCCTGAAGAACCTCTTTGATAGTTAAAATCTCCTATGTGGGAGCACATTTTCTTCAAAGTTAAGTATGTAAACTGACAAAGACGAGCAAATAAGAAGAAAGCAGTCTGAAGGTCTTGTGCCAAGTTGTGATGGGGATACAGTACCCATAGCCAAGCACCCTTCACTTGTGCATAGAATGGCACTCTTACTGAAAACTTGTTCTATATTAAAGAGCCGTAAAAAGGAATTTCTTTATTTTAATTTTCTGACTATTTATGTTTTTAAAGATTAAAACAGTAAAGCACGTAAAATGTAAAATGGTTTAAGACTTTTCACTTTGAATACGAACTTTATCTGAAAATGTGCGCTCATTCAAAACAGTTGTGTTATGACATAACATAGTACAGTCTTGCAACTAATCATATTACTTTTTCAACAGCTTACATGCAATTCAAGTTTTACTTTTAAAAGAAAATGTGGATTCAATTAATATTTGTAGAGGTTTGAGCAAATTATCTTAAAAAAAAATAAAATAAAAAAAAAAGTCCTCCCCATCCAATCCCTTATAATCAGTTCATGACAATAGAGGAGGAATATCCCTAATAATACTATATTTTTACATTTTCAAGAATCTTTCATTGAATAATGTACAGTTTTGGGGGGGTTTTTTTCTATTGCTATTGGTTTAATTTTAAATCAGTTTACGGCAAAGTCAAGCTGCATCTGTTCCTTTACGGTACTGAAAAAGAACCAAAACGGTAGCACCAAGGTAGATACCGAACAGTGACTTTAGCGATACACTCCTAAGAAATTTGTTGGTAAATTAAAGTGTTAATTTCACTGAGTAATCCGTTTAATTTGATGCATTAACTTTGACAGTCTTTGAAAATCCTAAATTAATTTGATAATGACTTTTTTTTTTTTTTTTTTTGGTACAATGATCTGGCAACCTTTCTGAAATCATCTTTTGACCCTCATGGATCTCAGGACCCGCAGTTCGGGAGAGGCTCATTTGGAGTAAACATTTAGTTTTTAATGAGTAAATAACATTAAAAATAAAGCCTGGAATTGATCTGGGGTCATATGGTGAAACCTGTGAAGCCCTAGAAACCCAGTCGATAAATCTGGCTTGCAAATGTTTGTCACAACTGTGTTTGTCGATTTTGAGAGCTCAGCATATAAAGCAATTAGCCTGTAAAGAGCTGCAGATTCTCTTTGCATCCATGTTGCTTGTGCAAATGTATTCTCTATTTGAACTGAAGACATTGCCATTTCAGGTTGTGCATCTGAGCGGACGGTTGGTATCGACAGCACAGTAAAGGAAGAGGTCACGGATTAAAGACACGGGGCGAAGCTTCCCCACCAAACCACAAACACACCCCACAGCTGGTGTGGGCCAAGCCAAGTGTGTGGGACCAAGGCAGGATAAACGAGCATTGTTCTTCGCTACCCTCACGCACAGTGGATGAGACAGCCACCAGTGACATGGGGTCAAGGGGCATGTGGTTGACAACAGCAGGAGAAACTGCTGGGCCCAGGAGGTACTGAACAATGTTAAGCCAGGGCCCAATTCTTCACCAAGAAGCAAGCTGTGAGGCAAATGATCAAAACAAGCTGCTGTGAGAGATGTGGCTGGGTGGAGGTAGAAAATCTGCCAGCTGTCGCAGAATTTGACACCGTCGAGAAACTGGAATAATGTCAGATTCATCTGAGACATTTGAATCAACATTTTTAAGCAGAGAATGCAGATTGTATTTATGAATTTGTGAATGCAAGTCACAGAGAACATCAAAGGCTGGTGGTCGGCGTGCGAACCTTACTTGACTTGAATTATTAAATCTGTCGATGTTGCACGCACCAGCCACCCTGCGATTATAGTGTAAATTGACAAACTTTTTCAAAACTACAACGGAAGCCACAGAAAGCTGGTTGATACTTCAAGAATGAGCTTTGATATATCTCTGAGGAATACACTGTGCCTCAATAATGTGGAGACTGTCAGGAAGGAAGACAGGAAGAAAAAAAGAGAAAAAAAAAAAACATATGCTAACTGGTTAAATCTATTTAAGATCCCAATAAGATTTTTTTCCTATTTTAAGATTAAAACAATCCTTTATAATGAAGAAAAAAGGAGTTTGTGTGTGGTTTTTTTTTAGGTGGTTTATTTGAAAAGTGATATGTTTTCTCTCTTTCTTCTGCACTCCTGAATTAAGAACTTCAGGAGGAAAGCTGACATTGTTTATTTTCATGGACCCCTATCTGTTTGTGCAGAAAATAAATAAATAAATAAAAGCACAGCGCCATCAACCTAACTCACTTGCATACATAACACACACCACACAGAGCCACAGTGATGCTTGAATTTTCTTCAGGAGCAGAGCAAGGAGAAGCAGCACCCGATCTGTCGCCTGTACACTTCTCCCTCTCCCTCCCTGGCTCACCTTTGATGTGCTCCCGAAAATGTCATCAGGCGTCAAGGAAAGAGCTTTTTTTTTTTCCTTCCTCCCTTTTTTTTTTTTCTTCTTTAAGACACCCCCCCACACATACGCACACACGCTTCCATCCTCCAAACACACACACTCTCACAAACACACATATCCACCTATCTCGCATATGAGTAAGACAATTTGCTGTCGCTCACTCATCCTCACCACTATCTTGAACCCCCACCCATCATTCGCATCATTCCTTTCCAATCCATAACAGAATACATACCAGTTTCTACTGCTATCTGGTAGCCGGCCTCCAGTCTCCGTGATGACCTTTCCAGCTTCTCTGTGTTGTCCAACAGATGCGCTCTCTGCAATAAACAGAGAAAAATAAATAAATAAATATTGCCAGAGAAACAAACAGAAAATAAAAATTGATTGAGAGGGCTGGGACCCATTTCAAAGAAACACATCAACGCTGTCACCTAAACAGACAGACCACATCCACCGCAACAGTATAATACAACCAGGTTGGCAATAACCTTCATGGATGACAATGTGTTATATGCTGATGGAATATCAAGCAAATGCATGTTGAGACTGACAATGTAATAGGTGCTGCTGGCTCATCTTGGACATGAAAAGAGTAAGTACAGGGAGCTTTGCTGCTTTATTAGAATGTTTTACTGGCTGAAATTAGGCTATACAAAAAAAAAAACAAAAAAAGCAATGTGTTAATGAAGGAAATATTTAATCTGAAGGAGCTTTCCAGTTAAAACTAAACTATATACAGATGATTCTGTCCAACTGCAAAAGTAAATTAAGACGGAACCAGCATTTTACTGACTTAACATAAGGTATCTTGAAGGTAAAAATAAAAAATATATTATATATATTTTATGTATATATATACACATATATATATACATATATATATATATATATACTGATCAACTTGTACATACATACAAGAATGCTATAATTATATCAACAATACTATTAATTGTCTTTCCTGCAATATGTTAATCCACATCAGTTGATAAAACAGTGATGTTGTGATGCTTGAGCTGCTGCGTTCCCACACACAGCTATCAACAATTGACAAGACTGCCCATTTACAGCATAGAGCTCAGAGAGCATATCAAGAAAAGACATGTTTCATAAATTATTAACAAAGCAATTTGATCACTTTTTTCAAAGTGGATGTTTGTGTCTGTCAAGGTCACCGGGGCTGCAATATTGTGCATATGTACACACAACTGATAGCAGCCCCTTAGATACTAAGAAAATCTGCTGTTTTGGTTTCCTCTGTATCTGAAATCATTCATGTCTGGCAGGCTAAATGAGAAAAGTGATTTTCTGACTTAAGGCTCGCTAACTATGACTTATCTCGCTCACTTTGGTAGTGGTTGAGTTTTTGCGTTGAGGTTCCCCTCATTTTTTAAACACAAGTGTATTTCATGGTAATTTGTGTCACTTTTCATTAAAGGCTGCAGCCATTATTTACGACTGATAACTGGTGATTGTTTTTGGGAATTATTCAATTTCCATGTAACTGGATTCTGTGTTTGTGACGTTACAAATATGTTTTCCAGGTTTAAAATCCATGATTCTTAATAAAACAGTTTGTAGTATATTTACAAGACTATTTAAAGAATTATTAAAGGTTGTGTTTGCATTGAGAAACCTTACTTTACATGGTGTCAAACTGTTTTGCAGCCTGTTTAATCTCAGTCCAGTTAATCTGTTAAGTTTTTAGCTACTTATCAAACCTAAAAGTAACTCATGAAAGAAAATGCAGCTTCTCACTATCAACAGTTCCAACAAACTTTAAACTACTGTACGAGCCAGCTTTCATTAAACCCACATTGCATACAGTAGAGGTTTACAAACAGCATAGACATGGAAGGGTTAAATGTTTACTCAAATATTGTTGGTTTTGATGGCCTTTTTAATGTGCCATGTTAAGAAACTGATCAGATGTAACACATTTGACACTTTAAAGCAACCGAGTGAATGACAACCGCCCCACTGACAAGGTTTTATGCCCATCACACGAGTGAAGGGGACAGGGGAAGAGCTGAAATCTCTAGTCTTGGTTGGGCTGTCAAAATGTGTACCAGCTAATCACTCAGAGGAAATGAAAATGTGGAGAGAGGAGAGAAAAAAAAAAAAGCCAACGACACACTTTTCAAAGTTTGACAACAAGAGGGATGGGAAAAGAGCAGGGAGGAGAAAACTCCCTCTGAACTCTTTTCCTTCCCTCATTTCCTTTTTCTTTGTGCCACTGACATATGTCATTTAAAATTGCAGAGATAGTTTTTAATAGTTAAAGGGAGGGCAGGGGGAGAATGGAGGGATAGAAGGATGGGTGGAGGGATGTGTGATAAAATGGGCTTGTGGTAGGAGGAAACCAATAAGGAGATGGTGAGTGGAGCCCAATGAAAAGTATTGTGTGGTCTTTTTTTTTTTTTTTTTTTGGTGAAAGGTGTGGTAGGGTGCTTCCAGGAGGGGTTACATGGGTGTGGAAGTCGCAGTGGCATCAACAGACATGGTGGCAGTGTGCTTGTGGGGAAAAAAAATGGATACCAAGCTTGGGCTATAATGAGCCCCTATGGATCAGCTGAGATAGAGGGGACGTATTGACATGCAATGCTTAAGCTAATACACCAAGACCATGGCTGCACTGCTCGTGTGTGTCTGGGAGCAGGAGGCAGCCAGGGATACTGACAGAGTAGCGCACTCCCTGAGTTCTTCAAAGAGCTCAAGTGATTAGTATGTTATCATTACCATTCGAAACGTGATTTTCCTATTCCCTCTCGGCAAAGGTGACACGTCTCGGGGAGACGGCCGGCAGACTTGCTGCGATGGAAAGCCACTTCAAAGCTTTCTCCTCCTGAATTTCTCTCTCTCTGTGTGTCTTTTCTCCCTCGTTCTGTCTTCTTTTAGGGCCGGGGGGAAGGGAGGGTGAGTGTGGGTGGGTGTGTGAGGTGGGAGGGGGTGCTGGGGGGGGTGTAGTGGTGGCAGTGTGCATGTGTGTGTGATCATTAGAATAATGTGTTCCGAGTTTGACGGTGACAGAACCTGAAGGAAAGGTTGAGAGTTCAGCCACTAAGAATCCAGTAATGGCACACTGTGATGGCCCTAATAATGGAACAATCCAGCCATGAACACAAGATGATACCATAGAAAATAATGAAAAGGAACATGTACAATTAAAACTAAGCATCCTTCACTACAGTAAAGGCTGGTGAAGAGATTAATGTCTAAAAACTAAAATGAGGTCACTCTTACTGGGAAAGCTACACTTCTGTAATATACTTATCTACCACAAAACTTGCACTTAAGTCACCAAACTAGAATTTTGTGTGCAGAAATGAAGTCCAAAACATCCTAGTCAGCATTTTTGTGGAAGGAAATGTAAAGTGGTTGCTGGCCCCCACAGTGCTATAACATCTATATCAGTGCTTGACCCCTGCGATTCAAATATAACTAATGTGAATTCCCAAGAACAAAATGTAGAAACGCTAACTATAGCAGGTAAAAGTACAAGCTTGTAACTCAGATGGAAGGTATACGCTTGGGAAAAAAAAAAAAACTTAGGGATCACATCAAATCATACCTGATTTTCTCATGGAGCCTTTTAGCAAACGATTTAAATACAGTATATGATAAATATTGTGCATCTGTCAGTGCACTGGTGCACCCCAATGCCGCCGCCACTATTTCTGCTTTTGTATGCCTTTTCATCTGACACCTACATTTTGAACAAAGATCTTCTTAGGAACCACAAAAATTGTGTTTTTTTGTTGTGCTTTTTTGCGTCAAGAAACACTCTTCAGTTGTAAGTTATTAACAGGGAGCCCCAGAACAATGCAGCTGTAGCTCAAAAGAAATCTCTCCCCTCTTCTTTCGTTCTCCTGCCTTTTTTCCAATATCAAACACAGGCAGTTACTATCACCATTTTCTAAAGTTCAGATGATTTCCTTATTATTTCAATAAGGGTGGGGGAGAGTCAAAGTGAATAATGATGACAGCTGTGATTCAGACTGACTGTGTGATCTTCTGTGCCGTTTGTTTGGGACTTGTAAGACGAGGAATTACAAGTGTCAAACAGCTGTGAATATGGGTGCTAAATATTTAAACATGTTTTTCAGCTGAAGGAAAAAAAGTCTTTTTTAAAGCAAGGCTTAAGTGTGTATAAGCTGTGCCAGTCTTTTATTCAAATGCAGGCAGAGCAGGAGGGTAAAAGATGGCAATGGCAATGAGATTAAGAATCAAGACTGATCACATAGACTGGACATTTTTTAAAAAACAGGACCCTGGATGTTTCCTGACCCTTAGGACAGGAGGAGTGTACCCACGTAAAAAGGAAGAATGGAAAACAAAAATATGGCTGAATAAAAGTTGTTGTTTTTTTTTTTGTTTTTAAAATAAAAGAAAAAAAACATAACATGACATCTGAGGAAAGCTGGTACATATGGATAGGTGTGAATGGAAAATTTTAATTACTCTGTGCATGATTCCTCCTAAAGGCACTTTCAGCAACAAGTACATCGAAGACAAGTTCATATCACATAAAACCTACATAGCAAAAAAAAAAAAAAAAGTAACTAGTTTATTCACATTTGCATCACAGTGTCACAATAACTGGTTAGAATATGGTTGTCAGACTAAAACCAGTCTGTTGTTCTATTAAGGGGAGAAGTTTCAACATGACGGAAAAGGAACCCCAAACCCTGAAATGGAAACAAAACTGTATGCTCTAACCATTTTATTGTATGTAATGGGTGATGTATTGGTATATATTGCATAAGGTAGACAGAAAAAGCTTCAAACATCCTTCCTGCATCCTTAACAGTGTAAGTAGCCATGATAACACATCCACAAAGATTATTGTGATGCATGTAGCTAAATGTTGAACGTACACATAATTAAGAAGTGAAAAGTAAGCACTGTGTTTGTGGAAAATCAGTCAAATCTAAAACGGAAAAATCTATAGAGTGTACGATTTTGAGTACTTACTGTGGAAATGCAATGTTTTGCACTGTGGATCAATGTAACTACAACATGTTCCGCTGTATGTCAGGTGGGATATAATGACATTTTCAGAACAAATTGAACTGAATTTCTTTTTTATTTCTTCTATTCAGCTTTTTTCAGAAATTTTGGCCATTATATAGCATATGGGTCATAATGCCACAACATCTCAGTTTTTTTTATCGTCTTTTTTTTTTTTTACCAGCTGTTGCTTCAATGCAAAGCTGACAACTACTTAACAAAACTCTATACATTTTAGGTAAAGTATAACAACTGAACTTATTACTGGCAAGTCCAATAAAGATATTTAAACTTTTCTGGCTCTACAGGTATTTAACTGCTGAGAAGCAGATAATTGTTCATTTAATCCAGTTCAAATAGTTTACAACTTACTTGTAAGCAGTGACCGTTATAATACCTAAAATCTTGAATATAGTATGTAAATACTATAAATCCGTCACTATTAACAAGACATTTTTGGAGGCAGAAATAACCTGATTGTGAATCTGCTGATTTTGGGTTGGGAAAAAATTTTAAGAAACAACCCTGACTAATCAATCCCTTTATTGCTTGTTCGCTGTTATCCTGACGAGCCAAAAAATGACCAGCAAATTGTCAGATTTCTTTTGGGTTTGTTTGTTTGTTTATTTTTTGGCAGTTAAAAGAGAATTTAAAAAACAGAAAAAATGTGTCTCGACAAACTGATCTGTCTAAACATATCTGGGCCTTACATAATCGCAAAATTCTCAGATCAAACATGGTGTCACACAACATGATGTCTGTCTCTAAAAAGCCTGACACACTTTTATAGCACTAAAAACTGTCACTTAAGTAGGCTACAGCTTAAATGAACTTTTCCGTTGACTGCAGGATCTAAACAATCTTTTACAATATTTTTTTACCAGCTTAAAATATTCCAATGCGAACACTTTTCATTTACCACCTCAAAATAAAATTAATACAATCTGCACTCATGGTAATGTTACAGTTATTGCTAATAAATCCAAACTGACTTAACAAAATAGTCCTGTTTAACTAGTTTGATAAGCTAACCAGTTCAGTAGCAGGTAACTTACAAAGTGTAGACATTTTCTGCTCAACCAAATATGTTTGATCTTAAACATTATACATTACGCTGAACAATCCAGCAAAGCACACAAATTTTATACTAACATTAATTTCACTCACTCTATTGATGTTTGAAATGGTGTACTGTAAATGAGAGATGTTCTTTCATTTTAATATTATGGTGTTTTCCTTTCAGTAAATGTGAGGTTTGGTTTTACAGACTGCTGTTCCCATTTGTCATAAAGTTGATCAAATTGTAAACCTCTATGGACCCACTAACTGGTGTTACTACTTAAACACTCCTCAAGCCCCAAGTAATAGCCCTCAAATAGGTGCATCAGAAATAATATCTCCCCTTCACCTTCTCATATTTAAAGGGGAGGGAACTAGAAAACTGTCCCTTAGTGAACTCATTAGCCATATAATCTGGCCTTTGGGTTGTTCAATTAGACATGCAAAGTGTCAAAATTAGCTGATTTTAATTTTCTGCAGAGAAGGGGGCAAAAGGAAATTTCAGTGGGAAGGAAGAATTTAAATGGAACAGAGAAGCACTTACCTCTTCACGTAACTTTATCAACTGCATCATGAGAGCAAAAAGAGAGAAGAGAGAAAGAGGGAGAGTGAAGGACAGAT